>NW_027309793.1:2480296-2790333 GCF_047496795.1 Chiloscyllium punctatum | reverse complement strand
GCGAGAAACAGAGGGGCTGAAACAGAGGGCGAGAAACAGAGGGCGAGAAACAGAGGGACTGAAACAGAGGGGCTCAAACAGAGTGGCTGAAGCAGAGGGCGAGAAACAGAGGGGCTGAAACAGAGGGTGAGAAACAGAGGGGCTGAAACACGGTGCGAGAATCAGAGGGGCTGAAACAGAGGGCGAGAAACAGAGGGTCTGAAACAGAGGGGCTGAAACAGAGTGGCTGAAACAGAGGGCGAGAAACAGAGGGGCTGAAACAGAAGGCGAGAAACAGAGGGGTTGAAAAAGAGGGTGAGAAAGAGATGGGCTGAAACAGAGGGGCTGAAACAGAGGGGCTGAAACAGAGGGCGATAAACAGAGGGGCTGAAACAGAGGGCGAAAAACAGAGGGGCTGAAACAGAGGGCGAGAAACAGAGGGTGAGAAACAGAGGGCGAGAAACAGAGGGGCTGAAACAGAGGGGCTTAAACAGAGGGGCTGAAACAGAGGGGCTGAATCAGAGGGGCTGAAACAGAGGGGCTGAAACAGAGGGGCTGAATCAGAGGGGCTGATTCAGAGGTGCTGAAACAGAGGGGCTGAATCAGCGGGGCTGAAACAGAGGGCGAGAATCAGAGGGGTTGAAACAGAGGGCGAGAAACAGAGTGGCTGAAGCAGAGGGCGAGAAACAGGGGGGCTCAAACAGAGGGGCTGAAACAGAGGGGCTGAATCAGAGGGGCTGATTCAGAGGTGCTGAAACAGAGGGGCTGAATCAGCGGGGCTGAAACAGAGGGCGAGAAACAGAGGGGTTGAAACAGAGGGCGAGAAACAGAGTGGCTGAAGCAGAGGGCGAGAAACAGAGGGGCTGAAACAGAGGGGCTGAAACAGAGGGCGAGAAACAGAGGGGCTGAAACAGAGGGCGAGAAACAGAGGGGCTGAAACAGAGGGGCTGAAACAGACGGGCTGAAACAGAGGGCGAGAAACAGAGGGGCTGAAACAGAGGGGCTGAATCAGAGGGTCTGAAACAGAGGGGCTGAAACAGAGGGCGAGAAACAGAGTGGCTGACACAGAGGGGCTGAAACAGAGGGCGAGAAACAGAGTGGCTGACACAGAGGGGCTGAAACAGAGGGCGAGAAACAGAGGGGCTGAAACAGAGGGCGAGAAACAGAGGGGCTGAAACAGAGGGGCTGAAACAGAGGGGCTGAAACAGAGGTGCTGAATCAGAGGGGCTGATTCAGAGGGGCTGAAACAGAGGGGCTGAATCAGCGGGGCTGAAACAGAGGGCGAGAAACAGAGGGGCTGAAACAGAGGGCGACAAACAGGAGCAGAAACAGAGGGCGAGAAACAGAGGGGCTGAAACATAGGGGCTGAAACAGAGGGCGAGAATCAAAGGGGCTGAAACAGAGGGCGAGAAACAGAGGGTCTGAAACAGAGGGGCTGAAACAGAGTGGCTTAACCAGAGGGCGAGAAACAGAGGGGCTGAAACAGAGGGCGAGAAACAGAGGGGCTGAAACAGAGGGCGAGAAAGAGATGGGCTGAAACAGAGGGGCTGAAACAGAGGGGCTGAAACAGAGGGCGAGAAACAGAGGGGCTGAAACAGAGGGCGAAAAACAGAGGGGCTGAAACAGAGGGCGAGAAACAGAGGGTGAGAAACAGAGGACGAGAAACAGAGGGGCTGAAACAGAGGGGCTTAAACAGAGGGGCTGAAACAGAGGGGTGGAATCAGAGGTGCTGAAACAGATGGGCTGAATCAGAGGGGCTGAAACAGAGGCCGAGAAACAGAGGGGCTGAAACAGAGGGCGAGAAACAGAGGGGCTGAAACATAGGGCGAGAAACAGAGGGGCTGAAACAGAGGGGCTGAAACAGAGGGGCTGAAACAGAGGGGCTGAAACAGAGGGTGAGAAACAGAGGGGCTGAAACAGAGGGCGATAAACAGAGGTGCTGAAACAGAGGGCCAGAAACAGAGGGGCTGAAACAGAGGGGCTGAAACAGAGGGCGAGAAACAGAGGGGCTGAAACAGAGGGCGAGAAACAGAGGGCGAGAAACAGAGGGACTGAAACAGAGGGGCTCAAACAGAGTGGCTGAAGCAGAGGGCGAGAAACAGAGGGGCTGAAACAGAGGGTGAGAAACAGAGGGGCTGAAACACGGTGCGAGAATCAGAGGGGCTGAAACAGAGGGCGAGAAACAGAGGGTCTGAAACAGAGGGGCTGAAACAGAGTGGCTGAAACAGAGGGCGAGAAACAGAGGGGCTGAAACAGAAGGCGAGAAACAGAGGGGTTGAAAAAGAGGGTGAGAAAGAGATGGGCTGAAACAGAGGGGCTGAAACAGAGGGGCTGAAACAGAGGGCGATAAACAGAGGGGCTGAAACAGAGGGCGAAAAACAGAGGGGCTGAAACAGAGGGCGAGAAACAGAGGGTGAGAAACAGAGGGCGAGAAACAGAGGGGCTGAAACAGAGGGGCTTAAACAGAGGGGCTGAAACAGAGGGGCTGAATCAGAGGGGCTGAAACAGAGGGGCTCAATCAGAGGGGCTGAAACAGAGGGCGAGAAACAGAGGGGCTGAAACAGAGGGCGAGAAACAGAGGGGCTAAAACAGAGGGCGAGAAACAGAGGGGCTGAAACAGAGGGGCTGAAACAGAGGGGCTGAAACAGAGGGGCTGAAACAGAGGATGAGAAACAGAGGGGCTGAAACAGAGGGCGAGAAACAGAGGGGCTGAAACAGAGGGCCAGAACCAGAGGGGCTGAAACAGAAGGGCTGAAACAGAGGGCGAGAAACGGAGGGGCTGAAACAGTTGGCGAGAAACAGAGGGCGAGAAACAGAAAGACTGAAACAGAGGGGCTGAAACAGAGGGGCTGAAAAAGAGGGCGAGAAACAGAGGGGCTGAAACAGAGGGTGAGAAACAGAGGGGCTGAAACATGGGGCGTGAAACTGAGGGGCTGAAACAGAGGGGCGCGAAACAGAGCGGCGGGAAACAGAGGTGCTTAATCAGAGGGGCTGAATCAGAGGGGCTGAATCAGAGGGGCTGAATCAGAGGGGCTGAAACAGAGGGCGAGAAACAGAGGGGCTAAAACAGAGGGTGGGAAACAGAGGGTCTGAAACAGAGGGGCGGGAAACAGAGGGGCGGGAAACAGAGGGGCTGAATCAGAGGGGCTGAATCAGAGGGGCTGAAACAGAGGGTGAGAAACAGAGGGGCTGAAACAGAGGGGCTGAAACAGAGGGTCTGAAACAGAGGGCGAGAAACAGAGGGGCTGAATCAGAGGAGATGAATCAGAGGGGCTGAATCAGAGGGGCTGAAACAGAGGGGCTGAATCAGAGGGGCTGAAACAGAGGGCGAGAAACAGAGGGGCTGAAACAGAGGGTGGGAAACAGAGGGGCTGAAACAGAGGGCGAGAAACAGAAGGGCTGAAACAGAGGGGCTGAATCAGAGGGGCTGAATCAGAGGGGCTGATTCAGAGGGGCTGAAACAGAGGGGCTGAATCAGCGGGGCTGAAACAGAGGGCGAGAAACAGAGGGGCTGAAACAGAGGGCGAGAAACAGAGGGGCAGAAACAGAGGGCGAGAAACAGAGGGGCTGAATCAGAGGGGCTGAAACAGAGGGCGAGAAACAGAGGGGCTGAAACAGAGGGCGAGAAACAGAGGGGTTGAAACACAGGGGCTGAAACAGACGGGCTGAAACAGGGGGCGAGAAACAGAGGGGCTGAAACAGAGGGGTTGAATCAGAGGGGCTGAAACAGAGGGGCTGAAACAGAGGGCAAGAAACAGAGGGGCTGAAACAGAGGGCGAGAAACAGAGGGGCTGAAACAGAGGGGCTGAAACAGAAGGCGAGAAACAGAGGGGCTGAAACAGAGGGCGAGAAACAGAGGGGCTGAAACAGAGGGCGAGAAACAGAGGGTCTGAAACAGAGGGGCTGAAACAGAGGGGCTGAAACAGAGGGGCTGAAACAGAGGGCGAGAACCAGAGGGGCTGAATCAGAGGGGCTGAATCAGAGGGGCTGAAACAGAGGGGCTGAAACAGAGGGCGAGAAACAGTGGGGCTCAAACAGCGGGCGAGAAACAGAGGGCGAGAAACACAGGGGCTGAAACAGAGGGGCTGAAACAGATGGGCTGAAACAGAGAGCCTGAAACAGAGGGCGAGAAACAGAGGGGCTGAAACAGAGGGGCTGAAACAGAGGGCGAGAAACAGCGGGGCTGAAACAGAGGGCAAGAAACTGAGGGGTTGAAACAGAGGGCGAGAAACAGAGGGGCTGAAACATAGGGGATGAAACAGAGGGGCTGAAACAGAGGGGCTGAAACAGAGAGCGAAAAACAGAGGGGCTGAAACAGAGGGTGAGAAACAGAGGGGCTGAAACAGAGGGCGAGAAACAGAGGGGCTGAAACAGAGGGGCTGAAACAGAGGGGCTGAATCAGAGGGGCTGATTCAGAGGGGCTGAAACAGAGGGGCTGAATCAGCGGGGCTGAAACAGAGGGCAAGTAACAGAGGGGCTGAAACAGAGGCCGGCAAACAGAGGGGCAGAGACCGAGGGCGAGAAACAGAGGGGCTGAAACAGAGGGGCTGAAACAGAGGGTCTGAAACAGAGGGCGAGAATCAGAGGGGCTGAAACAGAGGGCGAGAAACAGAGGGGCTGAAACAGAGGGGCTGAATCAGAGTTGCTGAAACAGAGGGCGAGAAACAGAGGGGCTGAAACAGAGGGCGAGAAACAGAGGGGCTGAAACAGAGGGCGAGAAAGAGAGGGGCTGTAACAGAGGGCGAGAAACAGAGGGGCTGAAACAGAGGCGCTGAAACAGAGGGGCTGAAACAGTGGGGCTGAAACAGAGGGCGAGAAACACAGGGGCTGAAACAGCGGGCGAGAAACAGAGGGCGAGAAACAGAGGGGCTGAAACAGAGGGGCTGAAACAGACGGGCTGAAACAGCGAGCCTGAAACAGAGGGCGAGAAACAGAGGGGCTGAAACAGAGTGCGAAAAACAGAGGGGCTGAAACAGAGGGCGAGAAACAGAGGGTGAGAAACAGAGGGCGAGAAACAGAGGGGCTGAAACAGAGGGGCTGAAACAGAGGGGCTGAAACAGAGGGGCTGAATCAGAGGGGCTGAATCAGAGGGCGAGAAACAGAGGGGCTGAAACAGAGGGGCTGAAACAGAGCGGCTGAATCAGAGGGCGAGAAACAGAGGGGCTGAAACAGAGGGGCTGAAACAGAGGGGCTGAAACAGAGGGCGAGAAACAGAGGGGTTGAAACAGAGGGCGAGACACAGAGGGGCTGAAACAGAGGGTGAGAAACAGAGGGGTCGAAACAGAGGGGCTGAAACAGAGGGGCTGAAACAGAGTGCGAGAAACAGAGGGGCTGAAACAGAGGGGCTGAAACCGACGGGCTGAAACAGCGAGCCTGAAACAGAGGGCGAGAAACAGAGGGGCTGAAACAGAGTGCTAAAAACAGAGGGGCTGAAACAGAGGGCGAGAAACAGTGGGTGAGAAACAGAGGGCGAGAAACAGAGGGGCTGAAACAGAGGGGCTGAAACAGAGGGGCTGAAACAGAGGGGCTGAATCAGAGGGGCTGAAACAGAGGGGCTGAATCAGAGGGGCTGAAACTGAGGGCGAGAAACAGAGGGGCTGAAACAGAGGGCGAGAAACAGAGGGGCTGAAACAGAGGGTCTGAAACAGAGGGGCTGAAACAGAGGGCGAGAAACAGAGGGGCTGAAAGAGAGGGCGAGAAACAGAGTGGCTGAAACAGAGGGCGAGAAATGGAGGGGCTGAAACAGAGGGGCTGAAACAGAGGGGCTGAAACAGAGGGGCTGAAACAGAGGGCGAGAAACGGAGGGGCTGAAACAGAAGGCGAGAAACAGAGGGGCTGAAACAGAGGGCGAGAAACAGGGGGGCTCAAACAGAGGGGCTGAAACAGAGGGGCTGAATCAGAGGGGCTGATTCAGAGGTGCTGAAACAGAGGGGCTGAATCAGCGGGGCTGAAACAGAGGGCGAGAAACAGAGGGGTTGAAACAGAGGGCGAGAAACAGAGTGGCTGAAGCAGAGGGCGAGAAACAGAGGGGCTGAAACAGAGGGGCTGAAACAGAGGGCGAGAAACAGAGGGGCTGAAACAGAGGGCGAGAAACAGAGGGGCTGAAACAGAGGGGCTGAAACAGACGGGCTGAAACAGAGGGCGAGAAACAGAGGGGCTGAAACAGAGGGGCTGAATCAGAGGGGCTGAAACAGAGGGGCTGAAACAGAGGGCGAGAAACAGAGTGGCTGACACAGAGGGGCTGAAACAGAGGGCGAGAAACAGAGTGGCTGACACAGAGGGGCTGAAACAGAGGGCGAGAAACAGAGGGGCTGAAACAGAGGGCGAGAAACAGAGGGGCTGAAACAGAGGGGCTGAAACAGAGGGGCTGAAACAGAGGTGCTGAATCAGAGGGGCTGATTCAGAGGGGCTGAAACAGAGGGGCTGAATCAGCGGGGCTGAAACAGAGGGCGAGAAACAGAGGGGCTGAAACAGAGGGCGACAAACAGGAGCAGAAACAGAGGGCGAGAAACAGAGGGGCTGAAACATAGGGGCTGAAACAGAGGGCGAGAATCAAAGGGGCTGAAACAGAGGGCGAGAAACAGAGGGTCTGAAACAGAGGGGCTGAAACAGAGTGGCTTAACCAGAGGGCGAGAAACAGAGGGGCTGAAACAGAGGGCGAGAAACAGAGGGGCTGAAACAGAGGGCGAGAAAGAGATGGGCTGAAACAGAGGGGCTGAAACAGAGAGGCTGAAACAGAGGGCGAGAAACAGAGGGGCTGAAACAGAGGGCGAAAAACAGAGGGGCTGAAACAGAGGGCGAGAAACAGAGGGTGAGAAACAGAGGACGAGAAACAGAGGGGCTGAAACAGAGGGGCTTAAACAGAGGGGCTGAAACAGAGGGGTGGAATCAGAGGTGCTGAAACAGATGGGCTGAATCAGAGGGGCTGAAACAGAGGCCGAGAAACAGAGGGGCTGAAACAGAGGGCGAGAAACAGAGGGGCTGAAACATAGGGCGAGAAACAGAGGGGCTGAAACAGAGGGGCTGAAACAGAGGGGCTGAAACAGAGGGGCTGAAACAGAGGGTGAGAAACAGAGGGGCTGAAACAGAGGGCGATAAACAGAGGTGCTGAAACAGAGGGCCAGAAACAGAGGGGCTGAAACAGAGGGGCTGAAACAGAGGGCGAGAAACAGAGGGGCTGAAACAGAGGGCGAGAAACAGAGGGCGAGAAACAGAGGGACTGAAACAGAGGGGCTCAAACAGAGTGGCTGAAACAGAGGGCGAGAAACAGAGGGGCTGAAACAGAGGGTGAGAAACAGAGGGGCTGAAACACGGTGCGAGAATCAGAGGGGCTGAAACAGAGGGCGAGAAACAGAGGGTCTGAAACAGAGGGGCTGAAACAGAGTGGCTGAAACAGAGGGCGAGAAACAGAGGGGCTGAAACAGAAGGCGAGAAACAGAGGGGTTGAAAAAGAGGGTGAGAAAGAGATGGGCTGAAACAGAGGGGCTGAAACAGAGGGGCTGAAACAGAAGGCGATAAACAGAGGGGCTGAAACAGAGGGCGAAAAACAGAGGGGCTGAAACAGAGGGCGAGAAACAGAGGGTGAGAAACAGAGGGCGAGAAACAGAGGGGCTGAAACAGAGGGGCTTAAACAGAGGGGCTGAAACAGAGGGGCTGAATCAGAGGGGCTGAAACAGAGGGGCTCAATCAGAGGGGCTGAAACAGAGGGCGAGAAACAGAGGGGCTGAAACAGAGGGCGAGAAACAGAGGGGCTAAAACAGAGGGCGAGAAACAGAGGGGCTGAAACAGAGGGGCTGAAACAGAGGGGCTGAAACAGAGGGGCTGAAACAGAGGATGAGAAACAGAGGGGCTGAAACAGAGGGCGAGAAACAGAGGGGCTGAAACAGAGGGCCAGAACCAGAGGGGCTGAAACAGAAGGGCTGAAACAGAGGGCGAGAAACAGAGGGGCTGAAACAGTTGGCGAGAAACAGAGGGCGAGAAACAGAAAGACTGAAACAGAGGGGCTGAAACAGAGGGGCTGAAAAAGAGGGCGAGAAACAGAGGGGCTGAAACAGAGGGTGAGAAACAGAGGGGCTGAAACACGGGGCGTGAAACTGAGGGGCTGAAACAAAGGGGCGCGAAACAGAGCGGCGGGAAACAGAGGTGCTTAATCAGAGGGGCTGAATCAGAGGGGCTGAATCAGAGGGGCTGAATCAGAGGGGCTGAAACAGAGGGCGAGAAACAGAGGGGCTGAAACAGAGGGTGGGAAACAGAGGGTCTGAAACAGAGGGGCGGGAAACAGAGGGGCGGGAAACAGAGGGGCTGAATCAGAGGGGCTGAATCAGAGGGGCTGAAACAGAGGGTGAGAAACAGAGGGGCTGAAACAGAGGGGCTGAAACAGAGGGTCTGAAACAGAGGGCGAGAAACAGAGGGGCTGAATCAGAGGAGATGAATCAGAGGGGCTGAATCAGAGGGGCTGAAACAGAGGGGCTGAATCAGAGGGGCTGAAACAGAGGGCGAGAAACAGAGGGGCTGAAACAGAGGGTGGGAAACAGAGGGGCTGAAACAGAGGGCGAGAAACAGAAGGGCTGAAACAGAGGGGCTGAAACAGAGGGGCTGAATCAGAGGGGCTGATTCAGAGGGGCTGAAACAGAGGGGCTGAATCAGCGGGGCTGAAACAGAGGGCGAGAAACAGAGGGGCTGAAACAGAGGGCGAGAAACAGAGGGGCAGAAACAGAGGGCGAGAAACAGAGGGGCTGAATCAGAGGGGCTGAAACAGAGGGCGAGAAACAGAGGGGTTGAAACACAGGGGCTGAAACAGACGGGCTGAAACAGGGGGCGAGAAACAGAGGGGCTGAAACAGAGGGGTTGAATCAGAGGGGCTGAAACAGAGGGGCTGAAACAGAGGGCAAGGAACAGAGGGGCTGAAACAGAGGGCGAGAAACAGAGGGGCTGAAACAGAGGGGCTGAAACAGAAGGCGAGAAACAGAGGGGCTGAAACAGAGGGCGAGAAACAGAGGGGCTGAAACAGAGGGCGAGAAACAGAGGGTCTGAAACAGAGGGGCTGAAACAGAGGGGCTGAAACAGAGGGGCTGAAACAGAGGGCGAGAAACAGAGGGGCTGAATCAGAGGGGCTGAATCAGAGGGGCTGAAACAGAGGGGCTGAAACAGAGGGCGAGAAACAGTGGGGCTCAAACAGCGGGCGAGAAACAGAGGGCGAGAAACACAGGGGCTGAAACAGAGGGGCTGAAACAGATGGGCTGAAACAGAGAGCCTGAAACAGAGGGCGAGAAACAGAGGGGCTGAAACAGAGGGGCTGAAACAGAGGGCGAGAAACAGCGGGGCTGAAACAGAGGGCAAGAAACTGAGGGGTTGAAACAGAGGGCGAGAAACAGAGCGTCTGAAACATAGGGGATGAAACAGAGGGGCTGAAACAGAGGGGCTGAAACAGAGAGCGAAAAACAGAGGGGCTGAAACAGAGGGTGAGAAACAGAGGGGCTGAAACAGAGGGCGAGAAACAGAGGGGCTGAAACAGAGGGGCTGAAACAGAGGGGCTGAATCAGAGGGGCTGATTCAGAGGGGCTGAAACAGAGGGGCTGAATCAGCGGGGCTGAAACAGAGGGCAAGAAACAGAGGGGCTGAAACAGAGGCCGGCAAACAGAGGGGCAGAGACCGAGGGCGAGAAACAGAGGGGCTGAAACAGAGGGGCTGAAACAGAGGGCGAGAATCAGAGGGGCTGAAACAGAGGGCGAGAAACAGAGGGGCTGAAACAGAGGGGCTGAATCAGAGTTGCTGAAACAGAGGGCGAGAAACAGAGGGGCTGAAACAGAGGGCGAGAAACAGAGGGGCTGAAACAGAGGGCGAGAAAGAGAGGGGCTGTAACAGAGGGCGAGAAACAGAGGGGCTGAAACAGAGGCGCTGAAACAGAGGGGCTGAAACAGTGGGGCTGAAACAGAGGGCGAGAAACACAGGGGCTGAAACAGCGGGCGAGAAACAGAGGGCGAGAAACAGAGGGGCTGAAACAGAGGGGCTGAAACAGACGGGCTGAAACAGCGAGCCTGAAACAGAGGGCGAGAAACAGAGGGGCTGAAACAGAGTGCGAAAAACAGAGGGGCTGAAACAGAGGGCGAGAAACAGAGGGTGAGAAACAGAGGGCGAGAAACAGAGGGGCTGAAACAGAGGGGCTGAAACAGAGGGGCTGAAACAGAGGGGCTGAATCAGAGGGGCTGAAACAGAGGGGCTGAATCAGATGGGCTGAAACAGAGGGCGAGAAAGAGAGGGGCTGAATCAGAGGGCGAGAAACAGAGGGGCTGAAACAGAGGGGCTGAAACAGAGGGGCTGAAACAGAGGGCGAGAAACAGAGGGGTTGAAACAGAGGGCGAGACACAGAGGGGCTGAAACAGAGGGTGAGAAACAGAGGGGTCGAAACAGAGGGGCTGAAACAGAGGGGCTGAAACAGAGTGCGAGAAACAGAGGGGCTGAAACAGAGGGGCTGAAACCGACGGGCTGAAACAGCGAGCCTGAAACAGAGGGCGAGAAACAGAGGGGCTGAAACAGAGTGCTAAAAACAGAGGGGCTGAAACAGAGGGCGAGAAACAGTGGGTGAGAAACAGAGGGCGAGAAACAGAGGGGCTGAAACAGAGGGGCTGAAACAGAGGGGCTGAAACAGAGGGGCTGAATCAGAGGGGCTGAAACAGAGGGGCTGAATCAGAGGGGCTGAAACTGAGGGCGAGAAACAGAGGGGCTGAAACAGAGGGCGAGAAACAGAGGGGCTGAAACAGAGGGTCTGAAACAGAGGGGCTGAAACAGAGGGCGAGAAACAGAGGTGCTGAAACAGAGGGCGAGACACAGAGGGGCTGAAACAGTCGGCGAGAAACAGAGGGTCTGAAACAGAGGGCGAGAAACAGAGGGCGAGAAACAGAGGGACTGAAACAGAGGGGCTGCAACCGAGCAGCTGAAAAAGAGGGCGAGAATCAGAGGGGCTGAAACAGAGGGTGAGAAACAGAGGGGCTGAAACACGGGGCGTGAAACAGAGGGGCTGAAACAGAGGGGCTGAATCAGAGGGGCTGAATCAGAGGGGCTGAATCAGAGGGGCTGAAACAGAGGGGCTGAATCAGAGGGGCTGAAACAGAGGGCGAGAAACAGAGGGGCTGAAACAGAGGGTGAGAAACAGAGGGGCAGATACAGAGGGGCTGAAACAGAGGGGCTGAAACAGAGGGACGCGAAACAGAGCGGCGGGAAACAGAGGGGCTGAATCAAAGGGGCTGAATCAGAGGGGCTGAATCAGAGGGGCTGAATCAGAGGGGCTGAATCAGAGGGGCTGAAACAGAGGGCGAGAAACAGAGGGGCTGAAACAGAGGGTGGGAAACAGAGGGGCTGAAACAGAGGGCGAGAAACAGAGGGGCTGAAACAGAGGGGCTGAAACAGAGGGGCTGAATCAGAGGGGCTGAATCAGCGGGGCTGAAACAGAAGGCGAGAAACAGAGCGGCTGAAACAGAGGGCGAGAAACAGAGGCGCAGAAACAGAGGGCGAGAAACAGAGGGGCTGAAACAAAGGGGCTGAAACAGAGGGCGAGAAACAGAGTGGCTGACACAGAGGGGCTGAAACAGTGGGGCTGAAACAGAGGGGCTGGAATAGAGGGCGAGAAACAGAGGGGCTGAAACAGAGGGGCTGAAACAGAGGGGCTGAAACAGAGGGCGAGAAACAGAGGGTGAGAAACAGAGGGGCTGAAACAGAGGGGCTGAAACAGAGGGGCTGAAACAGAGGGCGAGAAACAGAGGGGCTGAATCAGAGGAGCTGAATCAGAGGGGCTGAATCAGAGGGGCTGAATCAGAGGGGCTGAATCAGAGGGGCTGAAACAGAGGGCGAGAGCAGAGGGGCTGAAACAGAGGGTGGGAAACAGAGGGGCTGAAACAAAGGGCGAGAAACAGAGGGGCTGAAACAGATGGGCTGAAACTGAGGGGCTGAATCAGAGGGGCTGATTCAGAGGGGCTGAAACAGAGGGGCTGAATCAGCGGGGCTGAAACAGAGGGCGAGAAACAGAGGGGCTGAAACAGAGGGCGAGAAACAGAGGGGCAGAAACAGAGGGGCTGAAACAGAGGGCGAGAAACAGAGTGGCTGACACAGAGGGGCTGAAACAGAGGGGCTGGAACAGAGGGCGAGAAACAGAGGGGCTGAAACAGAGGGCGAGAAACAGAGTGGCTGAAACAGAGGGCGAGAAATGGAGGGGCTGAAACAGAGGGGCTGAAACAGAGGGGCTGAAACAGAGGGGCTGAAACAGAGGGCGAGAAACGGAGGGGCTGAAACAGAAGGCGAGAAACAGAGGGGCTGAAACAGAGGGCGAGAAACAGGGGGGCTCAAACAGAGGGGCTGAAACAGAGGGGCTGAATCAGAGGGGCTGATTCAGAGGTGCTGAAACAGAGGGGCTGAATCAGCGGGGCTGAAACAGAGGGCGAGAAACAGAGGGGTTGAAACAGAGGGCGAGAAACAGAGTGGCTGAAGCAGAGGGCGAGAAACAGAGGGGCTGAAACAGAGGGGCTGAAACAGAGGGCGAGAAACAGAGGGGCTGAAACAGAGGGCGAGAAACAGAGGGGCTGAAACAGAGGGGCTGAAACAGACGGGCTGAAACAGAGGGCGAGAAACAGAGGGGCTGAAACAGAGGGGCTGAATCAGAGGGGCTGAAACAGAGGGGCTGAAACAGAGGGCAAGAAACAGAGGGGCTGAAACAGAGGGGCTGAAACAGAAGGCGAGAAACAGAGGGGCTGAAACAGAGGGCGAGAAACAGAGGGGCTGAAACAGAGGGCCAGAAACAGAGGGGCTGAAACAGAGGGGCTGAAACAGAGGGGCTGAAACAGAGGGGCTGAAACAGAGGGCGAGAAACAGAGGGCGAGAAACAGAGGGACTGAAACAGAGGGGCTGAAACAGAGGGGCTGAAAAAGAGGGCGAGAAACAGAGGGGCTGAAACAGAGGGTGAGAAACAGAGGGGCTGAAACACGGTGCGAGAATCAGAGGGGCTGAAACAGAGGGCGAGAAACAGAGGGTCTGAAACAGAGGGGCTGAAACAGAGTGGCTGAAACAGAGCGCGAGAAACAGAGGGGCTGAAACAGAGGGCGAGAAACAGAGGGGTTGAAAAAGAGGGCGAGAAAGAGATGGGCTGAAACAGAGGGGCTGAAACAGAGGGGCCGAAACAGACGGGCTGAAACAGAGGGCGAGAAACAGAGGGGCTGAAACAGAGGGGCTGAATCAGAGGGGCTGAAACAGAGGGGCTGAAACCGAGGGCAAGAAACAGAGGGGCTGAAACAGAGGGGCTGAAACAGAAGGCGAGAAACAGAGGGGCTGAAACAGAGGGCGAGAATCAGCGGGGCTGAAACAGAGGGCCAGAAACAGAGGGGCTGAAACAGAGGGGCTGAAACAGAGGGGCTGAAACAGAGGGGCTGAAACAGAGGGCGAGAAACAGAGGGCGAGAAACAGAGGGTGAGAAACAGAGGGGCTGAAACACGGTGCGAGAATCAGAGGGGCTGAAACAGAGAGCGAGAAACAGAGGGTCTGAAACAGAGGGGCTGAAACAGAGCGCGAGAAACAGAGGAGCTGAAACAGAGGGCGAGAAACAGAGGGGTTGAAAAAGAGGGCGAGAAAGAGATGGGCTGAAACAGAGGGGCTGAATCAGAGGGGCTGAAACAGAGGGCGATAAACAGAGGGGCTGAAACAGAGGGCGAAAAACAGAGGGGCTGAAAGAGAGGGCGAGAAACAGAGGGTTAGAAACAAAGGGCGAGAAACAGAGGGGCTGAAACAGAGGGGCTTAAACAGAGGGGCTGAAACAGAGGGGCTGAATCAGAGGGGCTGAAACAGAGGGGCTGAATCAGAGGGGCTGAAACAGAGGCCGAGAAACAGAGGGGCTGAAACAGAGGGCGAGAAACAGAGGGGCTGAAACAGAGTGCGAGAAACAGAGGGGCTGAAACAGAGGGGCTGAAACAGAGGGGCTGAAACAGAGGGTGAGAAACAGAGGGGCTGAAACAGAGGGCGAGAAACAGAGGTGCTGAAACAGAGGGCCAGAAACAGGGGGGCTGAAACAGAGGGGCTGGAACAGAGGGCGAGAAACAGAGGGGTTGAAACAGAGGGCGAGACACAGAGGGGCTGAAACAGAGGGCGAGAAACAGAGGGTCTGAAACAGAGGGCGAGAAACAGAGGGCGAGAAACAGAGGGACTGAAACAGAGGGGCTGCAACAGAGGGGCTGAAAAAGAGGGCGAGAATCAGAGGGGCTGAAACAGAGGGTGAGAAACAGAGGGGCTGAAACACGGGGCGTAAAACAGAGGGGCTGAAACAGAGGGGCGTGAAACAGAGGGGCTGAATCAGAGGGGCTGAATCAGAGGGGCTGAATCAGAGGGGCTGAAACAGAGGGGCTGAATCAGAGGGGCTGAAACAGAGGGCGAGAAACAGAGGGGCTGAAACAAAGGGTGAGAAACAGAGGGGCTGAAACAGAGGGGCTGAAACAGAGGGGCTGAAACAGAGGGGCGCGAAACAGAGCGGCGGGAAACAGAGGGGCTGAATCAAAGTGGCTGAATCAGAGGGGCTGAATCAGAGGGGCAGAATCAGAGGGGCTGAATCAGAGGGGCTGAAACAGAGGGGCTGAATCAGAGGGGCTGAAACAGCGGGCGAGAAACAGAGGGGCTGAAACAGAGGCCGGCAAACACAGGGGCAGAGACCGAGGGCGAGAAACAGAGGGGCTGAAACAGAGGGGCTGAAACAGAGGGGCTGAAACAGAGGGCGAGAATCAGAGGGGCTGAAACAGAGGGCGAGAAATAGAGGGGCTGAAACAGAGGGCCTGAATCAGAGTTGCTGAAACAGAGGGCGAGAAACAGAGGGGCTGAAACAGAGGGCGAGAAACAGAGGGGCTGAAACAGAGGGCGAGAAAGAGAGGGGCTGTAACAGAGCGGCTGAAACAGAGGGGCTGAAACAGAGGGCGAGAAACAGAGGGGCTGAAACAGAGGGCGAGAAACAGAGGGGCTGAAACAGAGGCGCTGAAACAGAGGGGCTGAAACAGAGGGGCTGAAACAGAGGGCGAGAAACACAGGGGCTGAATCAGAGGGGCTAAATCAGAGGGGCTGTAACAGAGGGTTTGAAACAGAGGGCGAGAAACAGAGGGGCTGAAACAGCGGGCGAGAATCAGAGGGCGAGAAACAGAGGGGCTGAAACAGAGGGGCTGGAACAGACGGGCTGAAACAGCGAGCCTGAAACAGAGGGCGAGAAACAGAGGGGCTGAAACAGAGTGCGAAAAACAGAGGGGCTGAAACAGAGGGCGAGAAACAGAGGGTAAGAAATAGAGGGCGAGAAACAGAGGGGCTGAAACAGAGGGGCTGAAACAGAGGGGCTGAAACAGAGGGGCTGAATCAGAGGGGCTGAAACAGAGGGGCTGAATCAGATGGGCTGAAACAGAGGGCGAGAAAGAGAGGGGCTGAAACAGAGGGCGAGAAACAGAGGGGCTGAAACAGAGGGGCTGAAACAGAGGGGCTGAAACAGAGGGCGAGAAACAGAGGGACTGAAACAGAGGGGCTGAAACAGAGGGGCTGAAACAGAGGGCGAGAAACAGAGGGACTGAAACAGAGGGGCTGAAACAGAGGGGCTGAAAAAGAGGGCGAGAAACAGAGGGGCTGAAACAGAGGGTGAGAAACAGAGGGGCTGAAACACGGTGCGAGAATCAGAGGGGCTGAAACAGAGGGCGAGAAACAGAGGGTCTGAAACAGAGGGGCTGAAACAGAGTGGCTGAAACAGAGCGTGAGAAACAGAGGGGCTGAAACAGAGGGCGAGAAACAGAGGGGTTGAAAAAGAGGGCGAGAAAGAGATGGGCTGAAACAGAGGGGCTGAAACAGAGGGGCTGAAACAGAGGGCGATAAACAGAGGGGCTGAAACAGAGGGCGAAAATCAGAGGGGCTGAAAGAGAGGGCGAGAAACAGAGGGTGAGAAACAAAGGGCGAGAAACAGAGGGGCTGAAACGGAGGGGCTTAAACAGAGGGGCTGAAACAGAGGGGCTGAAACAGAGGGGCTGAAACAGACGGGCTGAAACAGCAAGCCTGAAACAGAGGGCGAGAAACAGAGGGGCTGAAACAGAGTGCGAAAAACAGAGGGGCTGAAACAGAGGGCGAGAAACAGAGGGGCTGAAACAGAGGGGCTGAAACAGAGGGGCTGAAACAGAGGGGCTGAATCAGAGGGGCTGAAACTGAGGGGATGAATCAGAGGGTCTGAAACTGAGGGCGAGAAAGAGAGGGGCTGAAACAGAGGGCGAGAAACAGAGGGGCTGAAACAGAGGGGCTGAAACAGAGAGCGAGAAACAGAGGTGTTGAAACAGAGGGCGAGACACAGAGGGGCTGAAACAGAAGGCGAGAAACAGAGTGTCTGAAACAGAGGGCGGGAAGCAGAGGGCGAGAAACAGAGGGACTGAAACAGAGGGGCTGCAACAGAGGAGCTGAAAAAGAGGGCGAGAATCAGAGGGGCTGAAACAGAGTGTGAGAAACAGAGGGGCTGAAACACGGGGCGTGAAACAGAGGGGCTGAAACAGAGGGGCGCGAAACAGAGCGGCGGGAAACAGAGGGGCTGAATCAGAGGGGCTGAATCAGAGGGGCTGAAACAGAGGGGCTGAAACAGAGGGGCTGAATCAGAGGGGCTGAAACAGAGGGCGAGAAACAGAGGGGCTGAAACAGAGGGTGAGAAACAGAGGGGCTGAAACAAAGGGGCTGAAACAGAGGGGCTGAAACAGAGGGGCGCTAAACAGAGCGGCGGGAAACAGAGGGGCTGAATCAAAGGGGCTGAATCAGAGGGGCTGAATCAGAGGGGCTGAATCAGAGGGGCTGAAACAAAGGGGCTGAATCAGAGGGGCTGAAACAGAGGGCGAGAAACAGAGGGGCTGAAACAGAGGGTGGGAAACAGAGGGGCTGAAACAGAGGGCGAGAAACAGAGGGGCTGAAACAGAGGGGCTGAAACAGAGGGGCTGAATCAGAGGGGCTGAATCAGCGGGGCTGAAACAGAAGGCGAGAAACAGAGGGGCTGACACAGAGGGGCTGAAACAGTGGGGCTGAAACAGAGGGGCTGGAATAGAGGGCGAGAAACAGAGGGGCTGAAACAGCGGGGCTGAAACAGAGGGCGAGAAACCGAGGGGCTGAATCAGAGGAGCTGAATCAGATGGGCTGAATCAGAGGGGCTGAATCAGAGGGGCTGAATCAGAGGGGCTGAAACAAAGGGGCTGAATCAGAGGGGCTGAAACAGAGGGCGAGAAACAGAGGGGCTGAAACAGAGGGCGAGAAACAGAGGGGCTGAAACAGAGGGGCTGAAACAGAGGGCGAGAAACAGAGGGTGAGAAACAGAGGGGCTGAAACAGAGGGGCTGAAACAGAGGGCGAGAAACCGAGGGGCTGAATCAGAGGAGCTGAATCAGATGGGCTGAATCAGAGGGGCTGAATCAGAGGGGCTGAATCAGAGGGGCTGAAACAAATGGGCTGAATCAGAGGGGCTGAAACAGAGGGCGAGAAACAGAGGGGCTGAAACAGAGGGTGGGAAACATAGGGGCTGAAACAGAGGGCGAGAAACAGAGGGGCTGAAACAGAGGGGCTGAAACAGAGGGGCTGAATCAGAGGGGCTGAATCAGCGGGGCTGAAACAGAAGGCGAGAAACAGAGTGGCTGACACAGAGGGGCTGAAACAGTGGGGCTGAAACAGAGGGGCTGTAATAGAGGGCGAGAAACAGAGGGGCTGAAACAGAGGGGCTGAAACAGAGGGGCTGAAACAGAGGGCGAGAAACAGAGGGTGAGAAACAGAGGGGATGAATCAGAGGGGCTGAAACTGAGGGCGAGAAAGAGAGGGGCTGAAACAGAGTGCGAGAAACAGAGGGGCTGAAACAGAGGGGCTGAAACAGAGGGGCTGAAACAGAGGGCGAGAAACAGAGGTGTTGAAACAGAGGGCGAGACACAGAGGGGCTGAAACAGAAGGCGAGAAACAGAGTGTCTGAAACAGAGGGCGGGAAGCAGAGGGCGAGAAACAGAGGGACTGAAACAGAGGGGCTGCAACAGAGGAGCTGAAAAAGAGGGCGAGAATCAGAGGGGCTGAAACAGAGGGTGAGAAACAGAGGGTCTGAAACACGGGGCGTGAAACAGAGGGGCTGAAACAGAGGGGCGCGAAACAGAGCGGCGGGAAACAGAGGGGCTGAATCAGAGGGGCTGAATCAGAGGGGCTGAAACAGAGGGGCTGAAACAGAGGGGCTGAATCAGAGGGGCTGAAACAGAGGGCGAGAAACAGAGGGGCTGAAACAGAGGGTGAGAAACAGAGGGGCTGAAACAAAGGGGCTGAAACAGAGGGGCTGAAACAGAGGGGCGCGAAACAGAGCGGCGGGAAACAGAGGGGCTGAATCAAAGGGGCTGAATCAGAGGGGCTGAATCAGAGGGGCTGAATCAGAGGGGCTGAAACAAAGGGGCTGAATCAGAGGGGCTGAAACACAGGGCGAGAAACAGAGGGGCTGAAACAGAGGGTGGGAAACAGAGGGGCTGAAACAGAGGGCGAGAAACAGAGGGGCTGAAACAGAGGGGCTGAAACAGAGGGGCTGAATCAGAGGGGCTGAATCAGCGGGGCTGAAACAGAAGGCGAGAAACAGAGTGGCTGACACAGAGGGGCTGAAACAGTGGGGCTGAAACAGAGGGGCTGGAATAGAGGGCGAGAAACAGAGGGGCTGAAACAGAGGGGCTGAAACAGAGGGGCTGAAACAGAGGGCGAGAAACAGAGGGTGAGAAACAGAGGGGCTGAAACAGAGGGGCTGAAACAGAGGGCGAGAAACCGAGGGGCTGAATCAGAGGAGCTGAATCAGATGGGCTGAATCAGAGGGGCTGAATCAGAGGGGCTGAATCAGAGGGGCTGAAACAGAGGGCGAGAACAGAGGGGCTGAAACAGAGGGTGGGAAACAGAGGGGCTGAAACAGAGGGCGAGAAACAGAGGGGCTGAAACAGAGTGGCTGAAACAGAGGGGCTGAATCAGAGGGGCTGATTCAGAGGGGCTGAAACAGAGGGGCTGAATCAGCGGGGCTGAAACAGAGGGCAAGAAACAGAGGGGCTGAAACAGAGGGCGAGAAACAGAGGGGCAGAAACAGAGGGCGAGAAACAGAGTGGCTGACACAGAGGGGCTGAAACAGAGGGGCTGAAACAGAGGGTCTGAAACAGAGGGCGAGAAACAGAGGGGCTGAAACAGAGGGCGAGAAACAGAGTGGCTGAAACAGAGGGCGAGAAACGGAGGGGCTGAAACAGAGGGGCTGAAACAGAGGGGCTGAAACAGAGGGGCTGAAACAGAGGGCGAGAAACGGAGGGGCTGAAACAGAAGGCGAGAAAGAGAGGGGCTGAAACAGAGGGCGAGAAACAGGGGGGCTCAAACAGAGGGGCTGAAACAGAGGGGCTGAATCAGAGGGGCTGATTCAGAGGTGCTGAAACAGAGGGGCTGAATCAGCGGGGCTGAAACAGAGGGCGAGAAACAGAGGGGTTGAAACAGAGGGCGAGAAACAGAGTGGCTGAAGCAGAGGGCGAGAAACAGAGGGGCTGAAACAGAGCGGCTGAAACAGAGGGCGAGAAACAGAGGGGCTGAAACAGAGGGCGAGAAACAGAGGGGCTGAAACAGAGGGGCTGAAACAGACGGGCTGAAACAGAGGGCGAGAAACAGAGGGGCTGAAACGGAGGGGCTGAATCAGAGGGGCTGAAACAGAGGGGCTGAAACAGAGGGCAAGAAACAGAGTGGCTGAAACAGAGGGCGAGAAACAGAGGGGCTGAAACAGAGGGGCTGAAACAGAAGGCGAGAAACAGAGGGGCTGAAACAGAGGGCGAGAAACAGAGGGGCTGAAACAGAGGGCCAGAAACAGAGGGGCTGAAACAGAGGGGCTGAAACAGAGGAGCTGAAACAGAGGGGATGAAACAGAGGGCGAGAAACAGAGGTGCTGAAACACGGTGCGAGAATCAGAGGGGCTGAAACAGAGGGCGAGAAACAGAGGGTCTGAAACAGAGGGGCTGAAACAGAGTGGCTGAAACAGAGGGCGAGAAACAGAGGGGCTGAAACAGAGGGCGAGAAACAGAGGGGTTGAAAAAGAGGGCGAGAAAGAGATGGGCTGAAACAGAGGGGCTGAAACAGAGGGGCTGAAACAGAGGGTGAGAAACAGAGGGGCTCAAAGAGAGGGCGAGAAACAGAGGGTGAGAAACAGAGGGCGAGAAACAGAGGGTCTGAAACAGAGGGGCTTAAACAGAGGGGCTGAAACAGAGGGGCTGAATCAGAGGGGCTGAAACAGAGGGGCTCAATCAGAGGGGCTGAAACAGAGGCCGAGAAACAGAGGGGCTGAAACAGAGGTCGGGAAACAGAGGGGCTGAAACAGAGGGCGAGAAACAGAGGGGCTGAAACAGAGGGGCTGAAACAGAGAGGCTGAAACAGAGGGTGAGGAACAGAGGGGCTGAAACAGAGGGCGAGAAACAGAGGGGCTGAAACAGAGGGACAGAAACAGAGGGGCTGAAACAGAGGGGCTGAAACAGAGGGCGAGAAACAGAGGGGCTGAAACAGTGGGCGAGAAACAGAGGGCGAGAAACAGAAAGACTGAAACAGAGGGGCTGAAACAGAGGGGCTGAAAAAGAGGGCGAGAAACAGAGGGGCTGAAACAGAGGGTGAGAAACAGAGGGGCTGAAACACGGGGCGTGAAACAGAGGGGCTGAAACAGAGGGCGAGAAACAGAGGGGCTGAATCAGAGGAGCTGAATCAGAGGGGCTGAATCAGAGGGGCTGAAACAGAGTGGCTGAATCAGAGGGGCTGAAACAGAGGGCGAGAAACAGAGGGGCTGAAACAGAGGGTGGGAAACAGAGGGGCTGAAACAGAGGGCGAGAAACAGAGGGGCTGAAACAGAGGGGCTGAAACAGAGGGGCTGAATCAGAGGGGCTGATTCAGAGAGGCTGAAACAGAGGGCGAGAAACAGAGGGGTTGAAACAGAGTGCGAGAAACAGAGTGGCTGAAGCAGAGGGCGAGAAACAGAGGGGCTGAAACAGAGCGGCTGAAACAGAGGGCGAGAAACAGAGGGGCTGAAACAGAGGGCGAGAAACAGAGGGGCTGAAACAGAGGGGCTGAAACAGACGGGCTGAAACAGAGGGCGAGAAACAGAGGGGCTGAAACGGAGGGGCTGAATCAGAGGGGCTGAAACAGAGGGACTGAAACAGAGGGCAAGAAACAGAGGGGCTGAAACAGAGGGCAAGAAACAGAGGGGCTGAAACAGAGGGCGAGAAACAGAGGGGCTGAAACAGAGGGGCTGAAACAGAAGGCGAGAAACAGAGGGGCTGAAACAGAGGGCGAGAAACAGAGGGGCTGAAACAGAGGTCCAGAAACAGAGGGGCTGAAACAGAGGGGCTGAAACAGAGGAGCTGAAACAGAGGGGCTGAAACAGAGGGCGAGAAACAGAGGGCGAGAAACAGAGGGACTGAAACAGAGGGGCTGAAACAGAGGGGCTGAAAAAGAGGGTGAGAAACAGAGGGGCTGAAACAGAGGGTGAGAAACAGAGGTGCTGAAACACGGTGCGAGAATCAGAGGGGCTGAAACAGAGGGCGAGAAACAGAGGGTCTGAAACAGAGGGGCTGAAACAGAGTGGCTGAAACAGAGGGCGAGAAACAGAGGGGCTGAAACAGAGGGCGAGAAACAGAGGGGTTGAAAAAGAGGGCGAGAAAGAGATGGGCTGAAACAGAGGGGCTGAAACAGAGGGGCTGAAACAGAGGGTGAGAAACAGAGGGGCTGAAAGAGAGGGCGAGAAACAGAGGGTGAGAAACAGAGGGCGAGAAACAGAGGGGCTGAAACAGAGGGGCTTAAACAGAGGGGCTGAAACAGAGGGGCTGAATCAGAGGGGCTGAAACAGAGGGGCTCAATCAGAGGGGCTGAAACAGAGGCCGAGAAACAGAGGGGCTGAAACAGAGGTCGAGAAACAGAGGGGCTGAAACAGAGGGCGAGAAACAGAGGGGCTGAAACAGAGGGGCTGAAACAGAGGGGCTGAAACAGAGGGTGAGAAACAGAGGGGCTGAAACAGAGGGCGAGAAACAGAGGGGCTGAAACAGAGGGACAGAAACAGAGGGGCTGAAACAGAGGGGCTGAAACAGAGGGCGAGAAACAGAGGGGCTGAAACAGTGGGCGAGAAACAGAGGGCGAGAAACAGAAAGACTGAAACAGAGGGGCTGAAACAGAGGGGCTGAAAAAGAGGGCGAGAAACAGAGGGGCTGAAACAGAGGGTGAGAAACAGAGGGGCTGAAACACGGGGCGTGAAACAGAGGGGCTGAAACAGAGGGCGAGAAACAGAGGGGCTGAATCAGAGGAGCTGAATCAGAGGGGCTGAATCAGAGGGGCTGAAACAGAGTGGCTGAATCAGAGGGGCTGAAACAGAGGGCGAGAAACAGAGGGGCTGAAACAGAGGGTGGGAAACAGAGGGGCTGAAACAGAGGGCGAGAAACAGAGGGGCTGAAACAGAGGGGCTGAAACAGAGGGGCTGAATCAGAGGGGCTGATTCAGAGAGGCTGAAACAGAGGGGCTGAATCAGCGGGGCTGAAACAGAGGGCGAGAAACAGAGGGGATGAAACAGAGGGCGAGAAACAGAGGGGCAGAAACAGAGGGCGAGAAACAGAGGGGCTGAAACAGAGGGGCTGAAACAGAGGGCGAGAAACAGAGTGGCTGACACAGAGGGGCTGAAACCGAGGGGCTGAAACAGAGGGGCTGAAACAGAGTGCGAGAAACAGAGGGGCTGAAACAGAGGGCGAGAAACAGAGTGGCTGAAACAGAGGGCGAGAAACCGCGGGGCTGAAACAGAGGGGCTGAAACAGAGGGGCTGAGACAGAGGGGCTGAAACAGAGGGCGAGAAACAGAGGGGCTGAAACAGAGGGCGAGAAACAGAGGGGCTGAAACAGAGGGCGAGAAACAGGGGGGCTCAAACAGAGTGGCTGAAACAGAGGGGCTGAATCAGAGGGGCTGATTCAGAGGTGCTGAAACAGAGGGGCTGAATCAGCGGGGCTGAAACAGAGGGCGAGAAACAGAGGGGTTGAAACAGAGGGCGAGAAACAGAGTGGCTGAAGCAGAGGGCGAGAAACAGAGGGGCGGAAACAGAGGGGCTGAAACAGAGGGCGAGAAACAGAGGGGCTGAAACAGAGGGGCTGAAACAGAAGGCGAGAAACAGAGGGGCTGAAACAGAGGGCGAGAAACAGAGGGGCTGAAACAGAGGGCGAGAAACAGAGTGTCTGAAACAGAGGGGCTGAAACAGAGGGGCTGAAACAGAGGGGCTGAAACAGAGGGCGAGAAACAGAGGGGCTGAATCAGAGGGGCTGAAACAGAGGGGCTGAAACAGAGGGCGAGAAACAGAGGGGCTTAAACAGAGGGGCTGAAACAGAAGGCGAGAAACAGAGGGGCTGAAACAGAGGGCGAGAAACAGAGGGGCTGAAACAGGGGGCGAGAAACAGAGTGTCTGAAACAGAGGGGCTGAAACAGAGGGGCTGAAACAGAGGGGCTGAAACAGAGGGCGAGAAACACAGGGGCTGAATCAGAGGGGCTGAATCAGAGGGGCTGAAACAGAGGGGCTGAAACAGAGGGCGAGAAACAGTGGGGCTGAAACAGCGGGCGAGAAACAGAGGGCGAGAAACAGAGGGGCTGAAACAGAGGGACTGAAACAGATGGGCTGAAACAGAGAGCCTGAAACAGAGGGCGAGAAACAGAGGGGCTGAAACAGAGGGGCTGAAGCAGAGGGGCTGAAACAGAGGGCGAGAAACAGCGGGGCTGAAACAGAGGGCAAGAAACTGAGGGGTTGAAACAGAGGGCGAGAAACAGAGGGGCTGAAACAGAGTGGATGAATCAGAGGGTCTGAAACAGAGGGGCTGAAACAGAGAGCGAGAAACAGAGGGGCTGAAACAGAGGGTGAGAAACAGAGGGGCTGAAACAGAGGGCGAGAAACAGAGGGGCTGAAACAGAGGGGCTAAAACAGAGAGGCTGAATCAGAGGGGCTGATTCAGAGTGGCTGAAACAGAGGCGCTGAAACAGAGTGGCTGAAACAGAGGGCGAGAAACAGAGGGGCTGAAACAGAGGCCGGCAAACACAGGGGCAGAGACCGAGGTCGAGATACAGAGGGGCTGAAACAGAGGGGCTGAAACAGAGGGGCTGAAACAGAGGGCAAGAATCAGAGGGGCTGAAACAGACGGCGAGAAACAGAGGGGCTGAAACAGAGGGGCTGAATCAGAGTTGCTGAAACAGAGGGCGAGAAACAGAGGGGCTGAAACAGAGTTCGAGAAACAGAGGGGCTGAAACAGAGGGCGAGAAAGAGAGGGGCTGTAACAGAGCGGCTGAAACAGAGGGGCTGAAACAGAGGGCCTGAAACAGAGGGGCTGAAAAAGAGGGCGAGAAACAGAGGGGCTGAAACAGAGGGCCTGAAACAGAGGGGCTGTAACAGAGGGGCAGAAACAGAGGGCGAGAAACAGAGGGGCTGAAACAGCGGGCGAGAAACAGAGGGCGAGAAACAGAGGGGCTGAAACAGAGGGGCTGAAACAGACGGGCTGAAACAGCGAGCCTGAAACAGAGGGCGAGAAACAGAGGGGCTGAAACAGAGTGCGAAAAACAGAGGGGCTGAAACAGAGGGTGAGAAACAGAGGGTGAGAAACAGAGGGCGAGAAACAGAGGGGCTGAAACAGAGGGGCTGAAACAGAGGGGCTGAAACAGAGGGGCTGAATCAGCTGGGCTGAAACAGAGGGCGAGAAAGAGAGGTGCTGAAACAGAGGGCGAGATACAGAGGGGCTGAAACAGAGGGGCTGAAACAGAGGGGCTGAAACAGAGGGCGATAAACAGAGGGGCTGAAACAGAGGGCGAGACACAGAGGGGCTGAAACAGAGGGCGAGAAACAGAGGGGCTGAAACAGAGTGGCTGAAACAGAGGGGCTGAAACAGAGGGCGAGAAACAGAGGGGCTGAAACAGAGGGCGAGACATAGAGGGGCTGAAACAGAGGGCGAGAAACAGAGGGGCTGAAACAGAGGGCGAGAAACAGAGGGCGAGAAACAGAGGGACTGAAACAGAGGGGCTGCAACAGAGGGGCTGAAAAAGAGGGCGAGAATCAGAGGGGCTGAAACAGAGGGTGAGAAACAGAGGGGCTGAAACACGGGGCGTGAAACAGAGGGGCTGAAACAGAGGGACGCGAAACAGAGCGGCGGGAAACAGAGGGGCTGAATCAGAGGGGCTGAATCAGAGGGGCTGAATCAGAGGGGCTGAAACAGAGGGGCTGAATCAGAGGGGCTGAAACAGAGGGCGAGAAACAGAGGGGCTGAAACAGAGGGTGAGAAACAGAGGGGCTGAAACAGAGGGGCTGAAACAGAGGGGCTGAAACAGAGGGGCGCGAAACAGAGCGGCGGGAAAAAGAGGGGCTGAATCAAAGGGGCTGAATCAGAGGGGCTGAATCAGAGGGGCTGAATCAGAGGGGCTGAAACAGAGGGGCTGAATCAGTGGGGCTGAAACAGAGGGCGAGAAACAGAGGGGCTGAAACAGAGGGTGGGAAACAGAGGGGCTGAAACAGAGGGCGAGAAACAGAGGGGCTGAAACAGAGGGGCTGAAACAGAGGGCCTGAATCAGAGGGGCTGATTCAGAGGGGCTGAAACAAAGGGGCTGAATCAGCGGGGCTGAAACAGAAGGCGAGAAACAGAGGGGCTGAAACAGAGGGCGAGAAACTGAGGCGCAGAAACAGAGGGCGAGAAACAGAGGGGCTGAAACAAAGGGGCTGAAACAGAGGGCGAGAAACAGAGTGGCTGACACAGAGGGGCTGAAACAGAGGGCGAGAAACAGAGGGGCTGAATCAGAGGAGCTGAATCAGAGGGGCTGAATCAGAGGGGCTGAATCAGAGGGGCTGAAACAGAGGGCGAGAACAGAGGGTCTGAAACAGAGGGTGGGAAACAGAGGGGCTGAAACAGAGGGCGAGAAACAGAGGGGCTGAAACAGAGGGGCTGAATCAGAGGGGCTGATTCAGAGGGGCTGAAACAGAGGGGCTGAATCAGCGGGGCTGAAACAGAGGGCGAGAAACAGAGGGGCTGAAACAGAGGGCGAGAAACAGAGGGGCTGAAACAGAGGGCGAGACATAGAGGGGCTGAAACAGAGGGTGAGAAACAGAGGGGCTGAAACAGAGGGCGAGAAACAGAGGGCGAGAAACCGAGGGACTGAAACAGAGGGGCTGCAACAGAGGGGCTGAAAAAGAGGGCGAGAATCAGAGGGGCTGAAACAGAGGGTGAGAAACAGAGGGGCTGAAACACGGGGCGTGAAACAGAGGGGCTGTAACAGAGGGACGCGAAACAGAGCGGCGGGAATCAGAGGGGCTGAATCAGAGGGGCTGAATCAGAGGGGCTGAATCAGAGGGGCTGAAACAGAGGGGCTGAATCAGAGGGGCTGAAACAGAGGGCGAGAAACAGAGGGGCTGAAACAGAGGGTGAGAAACAGAGGGGCTGAAACAGAGGGGCTGAAACAGAGGGGCTGAAACAGAGGGGCGCGAAAAAGAGCGGCGGGAAACAGAGGGTCTGAATCAAAGGGGCTGAATCAGAGGGGCTGAATCAGAGGGGCTGAATCAGAGGGGCTGAAACAGAGGGGCTGAATCAGAGGGGCTGAAACAGAGGGCGAGAAACAGAGGGGCTGAAACAGAGGGTGGGAAACAGAGGGGCTGAAACAGAGGGCGAGAAACAGAGGGGCTGAAACAGAGGGGCTGAAACAGAGGGCCTGAATCAGAGGGGCTGATTCAGAGGGGCTGAAACAGAGGGGCTGAATGAGCGGGGCTGAAACAGAGGGCGAGAAACAGAGGGGCTGAAACAGAGGGCGAGAAACGAAGGGGCTGAAACAAAGGGGCTGAAACAGTGGGCGAGAAACAGAATGGCTGACACAGAGGGGCTGAAACAGTGGGGCTGAAACAGAGGGGCTGGAATAGAGGGCGAGAAACAGAGGGGCTAAAACAGAGGGGCTGAAACAGAGGGGCTGAAACAGAGGGCGAGAAACAGAGGGTGAGAAACAGAGGGGCTGAAACAGAGGGGCTGAAACAGAGGGGCTGAAACAGAGGGCGAGAAACAGAGGGGCTGAATCAGAGGAGCTGAATCAGAGGGGCTGAATCAGAGGGGCTGAATCAGAGGGGCTGAAACAGAGGGCGAGAACAGAGGGGCTGAAACAGAGGGTGGGAAACAGAGGGGCTGAAACAGAGGGCGAGAAACAGAGGGGCTGAAACAGAGGGGCTGAAACAGAGGGGCTGAATCAGAGGGGCTGATTCAGAGGGGCTGAAACAGAGGGGCTGAATCAGCGGTGCTGAAACAGAGGGCGAGAAACAGAGGGGCTGAAACAGAGGGCGAGAAACAGAGGGGCAGAAACAGAGTGCGAGAAACAGAGGGGCTGAAACAGAGGGGCTGAAACAGAGGGCGAGAAACAGAGTGGCTGACACAGAGGGGCTGAAACAGAGGGGCTGAAACAGAGGGGCTGAAACAGAGGGCGAGAAACGGATGGGCTGAAACAGAAGGCGAGAAACAGAGGGGCTGAAACAGAGGGCGAGAAACAGGGGGGCTCAAACAGAGGTGCTGAAACAGAGGGGCTGAATCAGAGGGGCTGATTCAGAGGTGCTGAAACAGAGGGGCTGAATCAGCGGGGCTGAAACAGAGGGCGAGAAACAGAGGGCTTGAAACAGAGGGCGAGAAACAGAGTGGCTGAAGCAGAGGGCGAGAAACAGAGGGGCTGAAACAGAGGGGCTGAAACAGAAGGCGAGAAACAGACGGGCTGAAACAGAGGGCGAGAAACAGAGGGGCAGAAACAGAGTGCGAGAAACAGAGGGGCTGAAACAGAGGGGCTGAAACAGAGGGCGAGACATAGAGGGGCTGAAACAGAGGGCGAGAAACAGAGGGGCTGAAACAGAGGGCGAGAAACAGAGGGCGAGAAACAGAGGGACTGAAACAGAGGGGCTGCAACAGAGGGGCTGAAAAAGAGGGCGAGAATCAGAGGGGCTGAAACAGAGGGTGAGAAACAGAGGGGCTGAAACACGGGGCGTGAAACAGAGGGGCTGAAACAGAGGGACGCGAAACAGAGCGGCGGGAATCAGAGGGGCTGAATCAGAGGGGCTGAATCAGAGGGGCTGAATCAGAGGGGCTGAAAAAGAGGGGCTGAATCAGAGGGGCTGAAACAGAGGTCGAGAAACAGAGGGGCTGAAACAGAGGGTGAGAAACAGAGGGGCTGAAACAGAGGGGCTGAAACAGAGGGGCTGAAACAGAGGGGCGCGAAACAGAGCGGCGGGAAACAGAGGGGCTGAATCAAAGGGGCTGAAACAGAGGGGCTGAATCAGAGGGGCTGAAACAGAGGGCGAGAAACAGAGGGGCTGAAACAGAGGGTGGGAAACAGAGGGGCTGAAACAGAGGGCGAGAAACAGAGGGGCTGAAACAGAGGGGCTGAAACAGAGGGCCTGAATCAGAGGGGCTGATTCAGAGGGGCTGAAACAGAGGGGCTGAATCAGCGGGGCTGAAACAGAAGGCGAGAAACAGAGGGGCTGAAACAGAGGGCGAGAAACAGAGGCGCAGAAACAGAGGGCGAGAAACAGAGGGGCTGAAACAGAGGGGCTGAAACAGTGGGGCTGAAACAGAGGGGCTGGAATAGAGGGCGAGAAACAGAGGGGCTAAAACAGAGGGGCTGAAACAGAGGGGCTGAAACAGAGGGCGAGAAACAGAGGGTGAGAAACAGAGGGGCTGAAACAGAGGGGCTGAAACAGAGGGGCTGAAACAGAGGGCAAGAAACAGAGGGGCTGAATCAGAGGAGCTGAATCAGAGGGGCTGAATCAGAGGGGCTGAATCAGAGGGGCTGAAACAGAGGGCGAGAACAGAGGGGCTGAAACAGAGGGTGGGAAACAGAGGGGCTGAAACAGAGGGCGAGAAACAGAGGGGCTGAAACAGAGGGGCTGAAACAGAGGGGCTGAATCAGAGGGGCTGATTCAGAGGGGCTGAAACAGAGGGGCTGAATCAGCGGGGCTGAAACAGAGGGCGAGAAACAGAGGGGCTGAAACAGAGGGCGAGAAACAGAGGGGCAGAAACAGAGTGCGAGAAACAGAGGGGCTGAATCAGAGGGGCTGAAACAGAGGGCGAGAAACAGAGGGGCTGAAACAGAGGGTGAGAAACAGAGGGGCTGAAACAGAGGGGCTGAAACAGAGGGGCTGAAACAGAGGGGCTGACACAGAGGGGCTGAAACAGAGGGGCTGAAACAGAGGGGCTGAAACAGAGGGCGAGAAACGGAGGGGCTGAAACAGAAGGCGAGAAACAGAGGGGCTGAAACAGAGGGCGAGAAACAGGGGGGCTCAAACAGAGGTGCTGAAACAGAGGGGCTGAATCAGAGGGGCTGATTCAGAGGTGCTGAAACAGAGGGCGAGAAACAGAGGGGTTGGAACAGAGGGCGAGAAACAGAGTGGCTGAAGCAGAGGGCGAGAAACAGAGGGGCTGAAACAGAGGGGCTGAAACAGAGAGGCTGAAACAGAGGGCGAGAAACAGAGGGGCTGAAACAGAGGGCGAGAAACAGAGGGGCTGAAACAGAGGGGCTGAAACAGACGGGCTGAAACAGAGGGCGAGAAACAGAGGGGCTGAAACAGAGGGGCTGAATCAGAGGGGCTGAAACAGAGGGGCTGAAACAGAGGGCAAGAAACAGAGGGGCTGAAACAGAGGGGCTGAAACAGAAGGCGAGAAACAGAGGGGCTGAAACAGAGGGCGAGAAACAGAGGGGCTGAAACAGAGGGTGAGAAACAGAGGGTCTGAAACAGAGGGGCTGAAACAGAGGGCGAGAAACAGAGGGGCTGAAACAGAGGCCGAGAAACAGAGGGGCTGAATCAGAGGGGCTGAATCAGAGGGGCTGAAACAGAGGGGCTGAAACAGAGGGCGAGAAACAGTGGGGCTGAAACAGCGGGCGAGAAACTGAGGGCGAGAAACAGAGGGGCTGAAACAGAGGGGCTGAAACATAGGGCGAGAAACAGAGGGGCTGAAACAGAGGGACTGAAACAGAGGGGCTGAAACAGAGGGGCTGAATCAGAGGGGCTGATTCAGAGGGGCTGAAACAGAGGGGCTGAATCAGCGGGGCTGAAACAGAGGGCGAGAAACAGAGTGGCTGAAACAGAGGCCGACAAACAGAGGGGCAGAAACAGAGGGTGAAGAACAGAGGGGCTGAAACAGAGGGGCTGAAACAGAGGGGCTGAAACAGAGGGCGAGAATCAGAAGTGCTGAAACAGAGGGCGAGAAACAGAGGGGCTGAAACAGAGGGGCTGAATCAGAGTTGCTGAAACAGATGCGAGAAACAGAGGGGCTTAAAAAGAGGGCGAGAGACAGATGAGCTGAAACAGAGTGCGAGAAAGAGAGGGGCTGTAACAGAGGGGCTGAAACAGAGGGGCTGAAACAGAGGGCGGGAAACAGAGGGGCTGAAACAGAGGGCGAGAAACAGAGGGGCTGAAACAGAGGGGCTGAAACAGAGGGGCTGAAACACAGGGGCTGAAACAGAGGGCGAGAAACACAGGGGCTGAATTAGAGGGGCTGAATCAGAGGGGCTGTAACAGAGGGGTTGAAACAGAGGGCGAGAAACAGAGGGGCTGAAACAGCGGGCGAGAAACAGAGGGCGAGAAACAGAGGGGCTGAAACAGAGGGGCTGAAACAGACGGGCTGAAACAGCGAGCCTGAAACAGAGGGCGAGAAACAGAGGGGCTGAAACAGAGTGCGAAAAACAGAGAGGCTGAAACAGAGGGCGAGAAACAGAGGGTGAGAAACAGAGGGCGAGAAACAGAGGGGCTGAAACGGAGGGGCTGAAACAGAGGGGCTGAAACAGAGGGGCTGAATCAGAGGGGCTGAAACAGAGGGTGAGAAACAGAGGGGCTGAAACACGGGGCGTGAAACAGAGGGGCTGAAACAGAGGGACGCGAAACAGAGCGGCGGGAATCAGAGGGGCTGAATCAGAGGGGCTGAATCAGAGGGGCTGAATCAGAGGGGCTGAAACAGAGGGGCTGAATCAGAGGGGCTGAAACAGAGGGCGAGAAACAGAGGGGCTGAAACAGAGGGTGAGAAACAGAGGGGCTGAAACAGAGTTGCTGAAACAGATGCGAGAAACAGAGGGGCTTAAAAAGAGGGCGAGAGACAGATGAGCTGAAACAGGGCGAGAAAGAGAGGGGCTGTAACAGAGGGGCTGAAACAGAGGGGCTGAAACAGAGGGCGGGAAACAGAGGGGCTGAAACAGAGGGGCTGAAACAGACGGGCTGAAACAGCGAGCCTGAAACAGAGGGCGAGAAACAGAGGGGCTGAAACAGAGTGCGAAAAACAGAGGGGCTGAAACAGAGGGCGAGAAACAGAGGGTGAGAAACAGAGGGCGAGAAACAGAGGGGCTGAAACAGAGGGGCTGAAACAGAGGGGCTGAAACAGAGGGGCTGAATCAGCTGGGCTGAAACAGAGGGCGAGAAAGAGAGGTGCTGAAACAGAGGGCGAGATACAGAGGGGCTGAAACAGATGGGCTGAAACAGAGGCGCTGAAACAGAGGGCGATAAACAGAGGGGCTGAAACAGAGGGCGAGACACAGAGGGGCTGAAACAGAGGGCGAGAAACAGAGGGGCTGAAACAGAGTGGCTGAAACAGAGGGGCTGAAACAGAGGGCGAGACACAGAGGGGCTGAAACAGAGGGCGAGAAACAGAGGGGCTGAAACAGAGTGGCTGAAACAGAGGGGCTGAAACAGAGGGCGAGAAACAGAGGGGCTGAAACAGAGGGCGAGACATAGAGGGGCTGAAACAGAGGGCGAGAAACAGAGGGGCTGAAACAGAGGGCGAGAAACAGAGGGCGAGAAACAGAGGGACTGAAACAGAGGGGCTGCAACAGAGGGGCTGAAAAAGAGGGCGAGAATAAGAGGGGCTGAAACAGAGGGTGAGAAACAGAGGGGCTGAAACACGGGGCGTGAAACAGAGGGGCTGAAACAGAGGGACGCGAAACAGAGCGGCGGGAAACAGAGGGGCTGAATCAGAGGGGCTGAATCAGAGGGGCAGAATCAGAGGGGCTGAAACAGAGGGGCTGAATCAGAGGGGCTGAAACAGAGGGCGAGAAACAGAGGGGCTGAAACAGAGGGTGAGAAACAGAGGGGCTGAAACAGAGGGGCTGAAACAGAGGGGCTGAAACAGAGGGGCGCGAAACAGAGCGGCGGGAAAAAGAGGGGCTGAATCAAAGGGGCTGAATCAGAGGGGCTGAATCAGAGGGGCTGAATCAGAGGGGCTGAAACAGAGGGGCTGAATCAGTGGGGCTGAAACAGAGGGCGAGAAACAGAGGGGCTGAAACAGAGGGTGGGAAACAGAGGGGCTGAAACAGAGGGCGAGAAACAGAGGGGCTGAAACAGAGGGGCTGAAACAGAGGGCCTGAATCAGAGGGGCTGATTCAGAGGGGCTGAAACAGAGGGGCTGAATAAGCGGGGCTGAAACAGAAGGCGAGAAACAGAGGGGCTGAAACAGAGGGCGAGAAACAGAGGCGCAGAAACAGAGGGCGAGAAACAGAGGGGCTGAAACAAAGGGGCTGAAACAGAGGGCGAGAAACAGAGTGGCTGACACAGAGGGGCTGAAACAGAGGGCGAGAAACAGAGGGGCTGAATCAGAGGAGCTGAATCAGAGGGGCTGAATCAGAGGGGCTGAATCAGAGGGGCTGAAACAGAGGGCGAGAACAGAGGGTCTGAAACAGAGGGTGGGAAACAGAGGGGCTGAAACAGAGGGCGAGAAACAGAGGGGCTGAAACAGAGGGGCTGAAACAGAGGGGCTGAATCAGAGGGGCTGTTTCAGAGGGGCTGAAACAGAGGGGCTGAATCAGCGGGGCTGAAACAGAGGGCGAGAAACAGAGGGGCTGAAACAGAGGGCGAGAAACAGAGGGGCTGAAACAGAGGGCGAGACATAGAGGGGCTGAAACAGAGGGCGAGAAACAGAGGGGCTGAAACAGAGGGCGAGAAACAGATGGCGAGAAACAGAGGGACTGAAACAGAGGGGCTGCAACAGAGGGGGTGAAAAAGAGGGCGAGAATCAGAGGGGCTGAAACAGAGGGTGAGAAACAGAGGGGCTGAAACACGGGGCGTGAAACAGAGGGGCTGTAACAGAGGGACGCGAAACAGAGCGGCGGGAATCAGAGGGGCTGAATCAGAGGGGCTGAATCAGAGGGGCTGAATCAGAGGGGCTGAAACAGAGGGGCTGAATCAGAGGGGCTGAAACAGAGGGCGAGAAACAGAGGGGCTGAAACAGAGGGTGAGAAACAGAGGGGCTGAAACAGAGGGGCTGAAACAGAGGGGCTGAAACAGAGGGGCGCGAAACAGAGCGGCGGGAAACAGAGGGGCTGAATCAAAGGGGCTGAATCAGAGGCGCTGAATCAGAGGGGCTGAATCAGAGGGGCTGAAACAGAGGGGCTGAATCAGAGGGGCTGAAACAGAGGGCGATAAACAGAGGGGCTGAAACAGAGGGTGGGAAACAGAGGGGCTGAGACAGAGGGCGAGAAACAGAGGGGCTGAAACAGAGGGGCTGAAACAGAGGGCCTGAATCAGAGGGGCTGATTCAGAGGGGCTGAAACAGAGGGGCTGAATCAGCGGGGCTGAAATAGAAGGCGAGAAACAGAGGGGCTGAAACAGAGGGCGAGAAACAGAGGCGCAGAAACAGAGGGCGAGAAACAGAGGGGCTGAAACAAAGGGGCTGAAACAGTGGGCGAGAAACAGAGTGGCTGACACAGAGGGGCTGAAACAGTGGGGCTGAAACAGAGGGGCTGGAATAGAGGGCGAGAAACAGAGGGGCTAAAACAGAGGGGCTGAAACAGAGGGGCTGAAACAGAGGGCGAGAAACAGAGGGTGAGAAACAGAGGGGCTGAAACAGAGGGGCTGAAACAGAGGGGCTGAAACAGAGGGCGAGAAACAGAGGGGCTGAATCAGAGGAGCTGAATCAGAGGGGCTGAATCAGAGGGGCTGAATCAGAGGGGCTGAAACAGAGGGCGAGAACAGAGGGGCTGAAACAGAGGGTGGGAAACAGAGGGGCTGAAACAGAGGGCGAGAAACAGAGGGGCTGAAACAGAGGGGCTGAAACAGAGGGGCTGAATCAGAGGGGCTGATTCAGAGGGGCTGAAACAGAGGGGCTGAATCAGCGGGGCTGAAACAGAGGGCGAGAAACAGAGGGGCTGAAACAGAGGGCGAGAAACAGAGGGGCAGAAACAGAGTGCGAGAAACAGAGGGGCTGAAACAGAGGGGCTGAAACAGAGGGCGAGAAACAGAGTGGCTGACACAGAGGGGCTGAAACAGAGGGGCTGAAACAGAGGGGCTGAAACAGAGGGCGAGAAACGGAGGGGCTGAAACAGAAGGCGAGAAACAGAGGGGCTGAAACAGAGGGCGAGAAACAGGGGGGCTCAAACAGAGGTGCTGAAACAGAGGGGCTGAATCAGAGGGGCTGATTCAGAGGTGCTGAAACAGAGGGGCTGAATCAGCGGGGCTGAAACAGAGGGCGAGAAACAGAGGGCTTGAAACAGAGGGCGAGAAACAGAGTGGCTGAAGCAGAGGGCGAGAAACAGAGGGGCTGAAACAGAGGGGCTGAAACAGAAGGCGAGAAACAGACGGGCTGAAACAGAGGGCGAGAAACAGAGGGGCAGAAACAGAGTGCGAGAAACAGAGGGGCTGAAACAGAGGGGCTGAAACAGAGGGCGAGACATAGAGGGGCTGAAACAGAGGGCGAGAAACAGAGGGGCTGAAACAGAGGGCGAGAAACAGAGGGCGAGAAACAGAGGGACTGAAACAGAGGGGCTGCAACAGAGGGGCTGAAAAAGAGGGCGAGAATCAGAGGGGCTGAAACAGAGGGTGAGAAACAGAGGGGCTGAAACACGGGGCGTGAAACAGAGGGGCTGAAACAGAGGGACGCGAAACAGAGCGGCGGGAATCAGAGGGGCTGAATCAGAGGGGCTGAATCAGAGGGGCTGAATCAGAGGGGCTGAAACAGAGGGGCTGAATCAGAGGGGCTGAAACAGAGGTCGAGAAACAGAGGGGCTGAAACAGAGGGTGAGAAACAGAGGGGCTGAAACAGAGGGGCTGAAACAGAGGGGCTGAAACAGAGGGGCGCGAAACAGAGCGGCGGGAAACAGAGGGGCTGAATCAAAGGGGCTGAATCAGAGGGGCTGAATCAGAGGGGCTGAATCAGAGGGGCTGAAACAGAGGGGCTGAATCAGAGGGGCTGAAACAGAGGGCGATAAACAGAGGGGCTGAAACAGAGGGTGGGAAACAGAGGGGCTGAAACAGAGGGCGAGAAACAGAGGGGCTGAAACAGAGGGGCTGAAACAGAGGGCCTGAATCAGAGGGGCTGATTCAGAGGGGCTGAAACAGAGGGGCTGAATCAGCGGGGCTGAAACAGAAGGCGAGAAACAGAGGGGCTGAAACAGAGGGCGAGAAACAGAGGCGCAGAAACAAAGGGCGAGAAACAGAGGGGCTGAAACAGAGGGGCTGAAACAGTGGGGCTGAAACAGAGGGGCTGGAATAGAGGGCGAGAAACAGAGGGGCTAAAACAGAGGGGCTGAAACAGAGGGGCTGAAACAGAGGGCGAGAAACAGAGGGTGAGAAACAGAGGGGCTGAAACAGAGGGGCTGAAACAGAGGGGCTGAAACAGAGGGCAAGAAACAGAGGGGCTGAATCAGAGGAGCTGAATCAGAGGGGCTGAATCAGAGGGGCTGAATCAGAGGGGCTGAAACAGAGGGCGAGAACAGAGGGGCTGAAACAGAGGGTGGGAAACAGAGGGGCTGAAACAGAGGGCGAGAAACAGAGGGGCTGAAACAGAGGGGCTGAAACAGAGGGGCTGAATCAGAGGGGCTGATTCAGAGGGGCTGAAACAGAGGGGCTGAATCAGCGGGGCTGAAACAGAGGGCGAGAAACAGAGGGGCTGAAACAGAGGGCGAGAAACAGAGGGGCAGAAACAGAGTGCGAGAAACAGAGGGGCTGAAACGGAGGGGCTGAAACAGAGGGCGAGAAACAGAGTGGCTGACACAGAGGGGCTGAAACAGAGGGGCTGAAACAGAGGGGCTGAAACAGAGGGCGAGAAACGGAGGGGCTGAAACAGAAGGCGAGAAACAGAGGGGCTGAAACAGAGGGCGAGAAACAGGGGGGCTCAAACAGAGGTGCTGAAACAGAGGGGCTGAATCAGAGGGGCTGATTCAGAGGTGCTGAAACAGAGGGGCTGAATCAGCGGGGCTGAAACAGAGGGCGAGAAACAGAGGGGTTGGAACAGAGGGCGAGAAACAGAGTGGCTGAAGCAGAGGGCGAGAAACAGAGGGGCTGAAACAGAGGGGCTGAAACAGAGAGGCTGAAACAGAGGGCGAGAAACAGAGGGGCTGAAACAGAGGGCGAGAAACAGAGGGGCTGAAACAGAGGGGCTGAAACAGACGGGCTGAAACAGAGGGCGAGAAACAGAGGGGCTGAAACAGAGGGGCTGAATCAGAAGGGCTGAAACAGAGGGGCTGAAACAGAGGGCAAGAAACAGAGGGGCTGAAACAGAGGGGCTGAAACAGAAGGCGAGAAACAGAGGGGCTGAAACAGAGGGCGAGAAACAGAGGGGCTGAAACAGAGGGTGAGAAACAGAGGGTCTGAAACAGAGGGGCTGAAACAGAGGGCGAGAAACAGAGGGGCTGAAACAGCGGGCGAGAAACAGAGGGGCTGAATCAGAGGGGCTGAATCAGAGGGGCTGAAACAGAGGGGCTGAAACAGAGGGCGAGAAACAGTGGGGCTGAAACAGCGGGCGAGAAACAGAGGGCGAGAAACAGAGGGGCTGAAACAGAGGGGCTGAAACATAGGGCGAGAAACAGAGGGGCTGAAACAGAGGGGCTGAAACAGAGGGGCTGAAACAGAGGGGCTGAATCAGAGGGGCTGATTCAGAGGGGCTGAAACAGAGGGGCTGAATCAGCGGGGCTGAAACAGAGGGCGAGAAACAGAGTGGCTGAAACAGAGGCCGACAAACAGAGGGGCAGAAACAGAGGGTGAAGAACAGAGGGGCTGAAACAGAGGGGCTGAAACAGAGGGGCTGAAACAGAGGGCGAGAATCAGAAGTGCTGAAACAGAGGGCGAGAAACAGAGGGGCTGAAACAGAGGGGCTGAAACAGAGGGCGAGAAACAGAGTGGCTGACACAGAGGGGCTGAAACAGAGGGGCTGAAACAGAGGGGCTGAAACAGAGGGCGAGAAACGGAGGGGCTGAAACAGAAGGCGAGAAACAGAGGGGCTGAAACAGAGGGCGAGAAACAGGGGGGCTCAAACAGAGGTGCTGAAACAGAGGGGCTGAATCAGAGGGGCTGATTCAGAGGTGCTGAAACAGAGGGGCTGAATCAGCGGGGCTGAAACAGAGGGCGAGAAACAGAGGGCTTGAAACAGAGGGCGAGAAACAGAGTGGCTGAAGCAGAGGGCGAGAAACAGAGGGGCTGAAACAGAGGGGCTGAAACAGAAGGCGAGAAACAGAGGGGCTGAAACAGAGGGCGAGAAACAGAGGGGCAGAAACAGAGTGCGAGAAACAGAGGGGCTGAAACAGAGGGGCTGAAACAGAGGGCGAGACATAGAGGGGCTGAAACAGAGGGCGAGAAACAGAGGGGCTGAAACAGAGGGCGAGAAACAGAGGGCGAGAAACAGAGGGACTGAAACAGAGGGGCTGCAACAGAGGGGCTGAAAAAGAGGGCGAGAATCAGAGGGGCTGAAACAGAGGGTGAGAAACAGAGGGGCTGAAACACGGGGCGTGAAACAGAGGGGCTGAAACAGAGGGACGCGAAACAGAGCGGCGGGAATCAGAGGGGCTGAATCAGAGGGGCTGAATCAGAGGGGCTGAATCAGAGGGGCTGAAACAGAGGGGCTGAATCAGAGGGGCTGAAACAGAGGTCGAGAAACAGAGGGGCTGAAACAGAGGGTGAGAAACAGAGGGGCTGAAACAGAGGGGCTGAAACAGAGGGGCTGAAACAGAGGGGCGCGAAACAGAGCGGCGGGAAACAGAGGGGCTGAATCAAAGGGGCTGAATCAGAGGGGCTGAATCAGAGGGGCTGAATCAGAGGGGCTGAAACAGAGGGGCTGAATCAGAGGGGCTGAAACAGAGGGCGATAAACAGAGGGGCTGAAACAGAGGGTGGGAAACAGAGGGGCTGAAACAGAGGGCGAGAAACAGAGGGGCTGAAACAGAGGGGCTGAAACAGAGGGCCTGAATCAGAGGGGCTGATTCAGAGGGGCTGAAACAGAGGGGCTGAATCAGCGGGGCTGAAACAGAAGGCGAGAAACAGAGGGGCTGAAACAGAGGGCGAGAAACAGAGGCGCAGAAACAAAGGGCGAGAAACAGAGGGGCTGAAACAGAGGGGCTGAAACAGTGGGGCTGAAACAGAGGGGCTGGAATAGAGGGCGAGAAACAGAGGGGCTAAAACAGAGGGGCTGAAACAGAGGGGCTGAAACAGAGGGCGAGAAACAGAGGGTGAGAAACAGAGGGGCTGAAACAGAGGGGCTGAAACAGAGGGGCTGAAACAGAGGGCAAGAAACAGAGGGGCTGAATCAGAGGAGCTGAATCAGAGGGGCTGAATCAGAGGGGCTGAATCAGAGGGGCTGAAACAGAGGGCGAGAACAGAGGGGCTGAAACAGAGGGTGGGAAACAGAGGGGCTGAAACAGAGGGCGAGAAACAGAGGGGCTGAAACAGAGGGGCTGAAACAGAGGGGCTGAATCAGAGGGGCTGATTCAGAGGGGCTGAAACAGAGGGGCTGAATCAGCGGGGCTGAAACAGAGGGCGAGAAACAGAGGGGCTGAAACAGAGGGCGAGAAACAGAGGGGCAGAAACAGAGTGCGAGAAACAGAGGGGCTGAAACGGAGGGGCTGAAACAGAGGGCGAGAAACAGAGTGGCTGACACAGAGGGGCTGAAACAGAGGGGCTGAAACAGAGGGGCTGAAACAGAGGGCGAGAAACGGAGGGGCTGAAACAGAAGGCGAGAAACAGAGGGGCTGAAACAGAGGGCGAGAAACAGGGGGGCTCAAACAGAGGTGCTGAAACAGAGGGGCTGAATCAGAGGGGCTGATTCAGAGGTGCTGAAACAGAGGGGCTGAATCAGCGGGGCTGAAACAGAGGGCGAGAAACAGAGGGGTTGGAACAGAGGGCGAGAAACAGAGTGGCTGAAGCAGAGGGCGAGAAACAGAGGGGCTGAAACAGAGGGGCTGAAACAGAGAGGCTGAAACAGAGGGCGAGAATCAGAGGGGCTGAAACAGAGGGCGAGAAACAGAGGGGCTGAAACAGAGGGGCTGAAACAGACGGGCTGAAACAGAGGGCGAGAAACAGAGGGGCTGAAACAGAGGGGCTGAATCAGAAGGGCTGAAACAGAGGGGCTGAAACAGAGGGCAAGAAACAGAGGGGCTGAAACAGAGGGGCTGAAACAGAAGGCGAGAAACAGAGAGGCTGAAACAGAGGGCGAGAAACAGAGGGGCTGAAACAGAGGGTGAGAAACAGAGGGTCTGAAACAGAGGGGCTGAAACAGAGGGCGAGAAACAGAGGGGCTGAAACAGCGGGCGAGAAACAGAGGGGCTGAATCAGAGGGGCTGAATCAGAGGGGCTGAAACAGAGGGGCTGAAACAGAGGGCGAGAAACAGTGGGGCTGAAACAGCGGGCGAGAAACAGAGGGCGAGAAACAGAGGGGCTGAAACAGAGGGGCTGAAACATAGGGCGAGAAACAGAGGGGCTGAAACAGAGGGGCTGAAACAGAGGGGCTGAAACAGAGGGGCTGAATCAGAGGGGCTGATTCAGAGGGGCTGAAACAGAGGGGCTGAATCAGCGGGGCTGAAACAGAGGGCGAGAAACAGAGTGGCTGAAACAGAGGCCGACAAACAGAGGGGCAGAAACAGAGGGTGAAGAACAGAGGGGCTGAAACAGAGGGGCTGAAACAGAGGGGCTGAAACAGAGGGCGAGAATCAGAAGTGCTGAAACAGATGCGAGAAACAGAGGGGCTTAAAAAGAGGGCGAGAGACAGATGAGCTGAAACAGAGGGCGAGAAAGAGAGGGGCTGTAACAGAGGGGCTGAAACAGAGGGGCTGAAACAGAGGGCGGGAAACAGAGGGGCTGAAACAGAGGGCGAGAAACAGAGGGGCTGAAACAGAGGGGCTGAAACAGAGGGGCTGAAACAGAGGGGCTGAAACAGAGGGCGAGAAACACAGGGGCTGAATTAGAGGGGCTGAATCAGAGGGGCTGTAACAGAGGGGTTGAAACAGAGGGCGAGAAACAGAGGGGCTGAAACAGCGGGCGAGAAACAGAGGGCGAGAAACAGAGGGGCTGAAACAGAGGGGCTGAAACAGACGGGCTGAAACAGCGAGCCTGAAACAGAGGGCGAGAAACAGAGGGGCTGAAACAGAGTGCGAAAAACAGAGAGGCTGAAACAGAGGGCGAGAAACAGAGGGTGAGAAACAGAGGGCGAGAAACAGAGGGGCTGAAACGGAGGGGCTGAAACAGAGGGGCTGAAACAGAGGGGCTGAATCAGAGGGGCTGAAACAGAGGGTGAGAAACAGAGGGGCTGAAACACGGGGCGTGAAACAGAGGGGCTGAAACAGAGGGACGCGAAACAGAGCGGCGGGAATCAGAGGGGCTGAATCAGAGCGGCTGAATCAGAAGGGCTGAATCAGAGGGGCTGAAACAGAGGGGCTGAATCAGAGGGGCTGAAACAGAGGGCGAGAAACAGAAGGGCTGAAACAGAGGGTGAGAAACAGAGGGGCTGAAACAGAGGGGCTGAAACAGAGGGGCGCGAAACAGAGCGGCGGGAAACAGAGGGGCTGAATCAAAGGGGCTGAATCAGAGGGGCTGAATCAGAGGGGCTGAATCAGAGGGGCTGAAACAGAGGGGCTGAATCAGAGGGGCTGAAACAGAGGGCGAGAAACAGAGGGGCTGAAACAGAGAGTGGGAAACAGAGGGGCTGAAACAGAGGGCGAGAAACAGAGGGGCTGAAACAGAGGGGCTGAAACAGAGGGCCTGAATCAGAGGGGCTGATTCAGAGGGGCTGAAACAGAGGGGCTGAATCAGCGGGGCTGAAACAGAAGGCGAGAAACAGAGGGGCTGAAACAGAGGGCGAGAAACAGAGGCGCAGAAACAGAGGGCGAGAAACAGAGGGGCTGAAACAGAGGGGCTGAAACAGTGGGGCTGAAACAGAGGGGCTGGAATAGAGGGCGAGAAACAGAGGGGCTAAAACAGAGGGGCTGAAACAGAGGGGCTGAAACAGAGGGCGAGAAACAGAGGGTGAGAAACAGAGGGGCTGAAACAGAGGGGCTGAAACAGAGGGGCTGAAACAGAGGGCAAGAAACAGAGGGGCTGAATCAGAGGAGCTGAATCAGAGGGGCTGAATCAGAGGGGCTGAATCAGAGGGGCTGAAACAGAGGGCGAGAACAGAGGGGCTGAAACAGAGGGTGGGAAACAGAGGGGCTGAAACAGAGGGCGAGAAACAGAGGGGCTGAAACAGAGGGGCTGAAACAGAGGGGCTGAATCAGAGGGGCTGATTCTGAGGGGCTGAAACAGAGGGGCTGAATCAGCGGGGCTGAAACAGAGGGCGAGAAACAGAGGGGCTGAAACAGAGGGCGAGAAACAGAGGGGCAGAAACAGAGTGCGAGAAACAGAGGGGCTGAAACGGAGGGGCTGAAACAGAGGGCGAGAAACAGAGTGGCTGACACAGAGGGGCTGAAACAGAGGGGCTGAAACAGAGGGGCTGAAACAGAGGGCGAGAAACGGAGGGGCTGAAACAGAAGGCGAGAAACAGAGGGGCTGAAACAGAGGGCGAGAAACAGGGGGGCTCAAACAGAGGTGCTAAAACAGAGGGGCTGAATCAGCGGGGCTGAAACAGAGGGCGAGAAACAGAGGGGTTGGAACAGAGGGCGAGAAACAGAGTGGCTGAAGCAGAGGGCGAGAAACAGAGGGGCTGAAACAGAGGGGCTGAAACAGAGAGGCTGAAACAGAGGGCGAGAAACAGAGGGGCTGAAACAGAGGGCGAGAAACAGAGGGGCTGAAACAGAGGGGCTGAAACAGACGGGCTGAAACAGAGGGCGAGAAACAGAGGGGCTGAAACAGAGGGGCTGAATCAGAGGGGCTGAAACAGAGGGGCTGAAACAGAGGGCAAGAAACAGAGGGGCTGAAACAGAGGGGCTGAAACAGAAGGCGAGAAACAGAGGGGCTGAAACAGAGGGCGAGAAACAGAGGGGCTGAAACAGAGGGTGAGAAACAGAGGGTCTGAAACAGAGGGGCTGAAACAGAGGGCGAGAAACAGAGGGGCTGAAACAGAGGGCGAGAAACAGAGGGGCTGAATCAGAGGGGCTGAATCAGAGGGGCTGAAACAGAGGGGCTGAAACAGAGGGCGAGAAACAGTGGGGCTGAAACAGCGGGCGAGAAACAGAGGGCGAGAAACAGAGGGGCTGAAACAGAGGGGCTGAAACATAGGGCGAGAAACAGAGGGGCTGAAACAGAGGGGCTGAAACAGAGGGGCTGAAACAGAGGGGCTGAATCAGAGGGGCTGATTCAGAGGGGCTGAAACAGAGGGGCTGAATCAGCGGGGCTGAAACAGAGGGCGAGAAACAGAGTGGCTGAAACAGAGGCCGACAAACAGAGGGGCAGAAACAGAGGGTGAAGAACAGAGGGGCTGAAACAGAGGGGCTGAAACAGAGGGGCTGAAACAGAGGGCGAGAATCAGAAGTGCTGAAACAGAGGGCGAGAAACAGAGGGGCTGAAACAGAGGGGCTGAATCAGAGTTGCTGAAACAGATGTGAGAAACAGAGGGGCTTAAAAAGAGGGCGAGAGACAGATGAGCTGAAACAGAGGGCGAGAAAGAGAGGGGCTGTAACAGAGGGGCTGAAACAGAGGGGCTGAAACAGAGGGCGAGAAACAGAGGGGCTGAAACAGAGGGCGAGAAACAGAGGGGCTGAAACAGAGGGGCTGAAACAGAGGGGCTGAAACAGAGGGGCTGAAACAGAGGGCGAGAAACACAGGGGCTGAATCAGAGGGGCTGAATCAGAGGGGCTGTAACAGAGGGGTTGAAACAGAGGGCGAGAAACAGAGGGGATGAAACAGCGGGCGAGAAACAGAGGGCGAGAAACAGAGGGGCTGAAACAGAGGGGCTGAAACAGACGGGCTGAAACAGCGAGCCTGAAACAGAGGGCGAGAAACAGAGGGGCTGAAACAGAGTGCGAAAAACAGAGAGGCTGAAACAGAGGGCGAGAAACAGAGGGTGAGAAACAGAGGGTGAGAAACAGAGGGGCTGAAACGGAGGGGCTGAAACAGAGGGGCTGAAACAGAGGGGCTGAATCAGAGGGGCTGAAACAGAGGGGCTGAATCAGAGGGGCTGAAACAGAGGGCGAGAAACAGAGGGGCTGAAACAGAGGGCGAGAAACAGAGGGGCTGAAACAGAGGGCGAGAAACAGAGGGGCTGAAACAGAGGGGCTGAAACAGAGGGGCTGAAACAGAGGGTGAGAAACAGAGGGGCTGAAACAGAGGGCGAGAAACAGAGGGGCTGAAACAGAGGGCGAGAAACAGAGGGGCTGAAACAGAGGGCCTGAAACAGAGGGCGAGAAACAGAGGGGCTGAAACAGAGGGCGAGAAACAGAGGGCGAGAAACAGAGGGACTGAAACAGAGGGGCTGCAACAGAGGGGCTGAAAAAGAGGGCGAGAAACAGAGGGGCCGAAACAGAGGGTGAGAAACAGAGGGGCTGAAACACGGGGCGTGAAACAGAGGGGCTGAAACAGAGGGGCGCGAAACAGAGCGGCGGGAAACAGAGGGGCTGAATCAGAGGGGCTTAATCAGAGGGGCTGAATCAGAGGGCCTGAATCAGAGGGGCTGAATCAGCGGGGCTGAAACAGAAGGCGAGAAACAGAGGGGCTGAAACAGAGGGGCTGAAACAGAGGGGCTGAATCAGAGGGGCTGAATCAGAGGGGCTGGATCAGCGGGGCTGAAATAGAAGGCGAGAAACAGAGGGGCTGAAACAGAGGGCGAGAAACAGAGGCGTAGAAACAGAGGGCGAGAAACAGAGGGGCTGAAACAGAGGGGCTGAAACAGTGGGCGAGAAACAGAGTGGCTGAAACAGAGGGCGAGAAACAGAGGCGCAGAAACAGAGTGCGAGAAGCAGAGGGGCTGAAACAGAGGGGCTGAAACAGAAGGCGAGAAACAGAGGGGCTGAAACAGAGGGCGAGAAACAGAGGTGCTGAAACAGAGGGCGAGAAACAGAGGGTCTGAAACAGAGGGGCTGAAACAGAGGGGCTGAAACAGAGGGGCTGAAACAGAGGGCGAGAAACAGAGGGGCTGAATTAGAGGGGCTGAATCAGAGGGGCTGTAACAGAGGGGTTGAAACTGAGGGCGAGAAACAGAGGGGCTGAAACAGCGGGCGAGAAACAGAGGGCGAGAAACAGAGGGGCTGAAACAGAGGGGCTGAAACAGACGGGCTGAAACAGCGAGCCTGAAACAGAGGGCGAGAAACAGAGGGGCTGAAACAGAGTGCGAAAAACAGAGAGGCTGAAACAGAGGGCGAGAAACAGAGGGTGAGAAACAGAGGGCGAGAAACAGAGGGGCTGAAACGGAGGGGCTGAAACAGAGGGGCTGAAACAGAGGGGCTGAATCAGAGGGGCTGAAACAGAGGGTGAGAAACAGAGGGGCTGAAACACGGGGCGTGAAACAGAGGGGCTGAAACAGAGGGACGCGAAACAGAGCGGCGGGAATCAGAGGGGCTGAATCAGAGCGGCTGAATCAGAAGGGCTGAATCAGAGGGGCTGAAACAGAGGGGCTGAATCAGAGGGGCTGAAACAGAGGGCGAGAAACAGAGGGGCTGAAACAGAGGGTGAGAAACAGAGGGGCTGAAACAGAGGGGCTGAAACAGAGGGGCGCGAAACAGAGCGGCGGGAAACAGAGGGGCTGAATCAAAGGGGCTGAATCAGAGGGGCTGATTCAGAGGGGCTGAATCAGAGGGGCTGAAACAGAGGGGCTGAATCAGAGGGGCTGAAACAGAGGGCGAGAAACAGAGGGGCTGAAACAGAGGGTGGGAAACAGAGGGGCTGAAACAGAGGGCGAGAAACAGAGGGGCTGAAACAGAGGGGCTGAAACAGAGGGCCTGAATCAGAGGGGCTGATTCAGAGGGGCTGAAACAGAGGGGCTGAATCAGCGGGGCTGAAACAGAAGGCGAGAAACAGAGGGGCTGAAACAGAGGGCGAGAAACAGAGGCGCAGAAACAGAGGGCGAGAAACAGAGGGGCTGAAACAGAGGGGCTGAAACAGTGGGGCTGAAACAGAGGGGCTGAAATAGAGGGCGAGAAACAGAGGGGCTAAAACAGAGGGGCTGAAACAGAGGGGCTGAAACAGAGGGCGAGAAACAGATGGTGAGAAACAGAGGGGCTGAAACAGAGGGGCTGAAACAGAGGGGCTGAAACAGAGGGCAAGAAACAGAGGGGCTGAAACAGTGGGGCTGAAACAGAGGGGCTGGAATAGAGGGCGAGAAACAGAGGGGCTAAAACAGAGGGGCTGAAACAGAGGGGCTGAAACAGAGGGCGAGAAACAGAGGGTGAGAAACAGAGGGGCTGAAACAGAGGGGCTGAAACAGAGGGGCTGAAACAGAGGGCAAGAAACAGAGGGGCTGAATCAGAGGAGCTGAATCAGAGGGGCTGAATCAGAGGGGCTGAATCAGAGGGGCTGAAACAGAGGGCGAGAACAGAGGGGCTGAAACAGAGGGTGGGAAACAGAGGGGCTGAAACAGAGGGCGAGAAACAGAGGGGCTGAAACAGAGGGGCTGAAACAGAGGGGCTGAATCAGAGGGGCTGATTCTGAGGGGCTGAAACAGAGGGGCTGAATCAGCGGGGCTGAAACAGAGGGCGAGAAACAGAGGGGCTGAAACAGAGGGCGAGAAACAGAGGGGCAGAAACAGAGTGCGAGAAACAGAGGGGCTGAAACGGAGGGGCTGAAACAGAGGGCGAGAAACAGAGTGGCTGACACAGAGGGGCTGAAACAGAGGGGCTGAAACAGAGGGGCTGAAACAGAGGGCGAGAAACGGAGGGCTGAAACAGAAGGCGAGAAACAGAGGGGCTGAAACAGAGGGCGAGAAACAGGGGGGCTCAAACAGAGGTGCTAAAACAGAGGGGCTGAAACAGAGAGGCTGAAACAGAGGGCGAGAAACAGAGGGGCTGAAACAGAGGGCGAGAAACAGAGGGGCTGAAACAGAGGGGCTGAAACAGACGGGCTGAAACAGAGGGCGAGAAACAGAGGGGCTGAAACAGAGGGGCTGAATCAGAGGGGCTGAAACAGAGGGGCTGAAACAGAGGGCAAGAAACAGAGGGGCTGAAACAGAGGGGCTGAAACAGAAGGCGAGAAACAGAGGGGCTGAAACAGAGGGCGAGAAACAGAGGGGCTGAAACAGAGGGTGAGAAACAGAGGGTCTGAAACAGAGGGGCTGAAACAGAGGGCGAGAAACAGAGGGGCTGAAACAGAGGGCGAGAAACAGAGGGGCTGAATCAGAGGGGCTGAATCAGAGGGGCTGAAACAGAGGGGCTGAAACAGAGGGCGAGAAACAGTGGGGCTGAAACAGCGGGCGAGAAACAGAGGGCGAGAAACAGAGGGGCTGAAACAGAGGGGCTGAAACATAGGGCGAGAAACAGAGGGGCTGAAACAGAGGGGCTGAAACAGAGGGGGTGAAACAGAGGGGCTGAATCAGAGGGGCTGATTCAGAGGGGCTGAAACAGAGGGGCTGAATCAGCGGGGCTGAAACAGAGGGCGAGAAACAGAGTGGCTGAAACAGAGGCCGACAAACAGAGGGGCAGAAACAGAGGGTGAAGAACAGAGGGGCTGAAACAGAGGGGCTGAAACAGAGGGGCTGAAACAGAGGGCGAGAATCAGAAGTGCTGAAACAGAGGGCGAGAAACAGAGGGGCTGAAACAGAGGGGCTGAATCAGAGTTGCTGAAACAGATGCGAGAAACAGAGGGGCTTAAAAAGAGGGCGAGAGACAGATGAGCTGAAACAGAGGGCGAGAAAGAGAGGGGCTGTAACAGAGGGGCTGAAACAGAGGGGCTGAAACAGAGGGCGAGAAACAGAGGGGCTGAAACAGAGGGCGAGAAACAGAGGGGCTGAAACAGAGGGGCTGAAACAGAGGGGCTGAAACAGAGGGGCTGAAACAGAGGGCGAGAAACACAGGGGCTGAATCAGAGGGGCTGAATCAGAGGGGCTGTAACAGAGGGGTTGAAACAGAGGGCGAGAAACAGAGGGGATGAAACAGTGGGCGAGAAACAGAGGGCGAGAAACAGAGGGGCTGAAACAGAGGGGCTGAAACAGACGGGCTGAAACAGCGAGCCTGAAACAGAGGGCGAGAAACAGAGGGGCTGAAACAGAGTGCGAAAAACAGAGAGGCTAAAACAGAGGGCGAGAAACAGAGGGTGAGAAACAGAGGGTGAGAAACAGAGGGGCTGAAACGGAGGGGCTGAAACAGAGGGGCTGAAACAGAGGGGCTGAATCAGAGGGGCTGAAACAGAGGGGCTGAATCAGAGGGGCTGAAACAGAGGGCGAGAAACAGAGGGGCTGAAACAGAGGGCGAGAAACAGAGGGGCTGAAACAGAGGGCGAGAAACAGAGGGGCTGAAACAGAGGGGCTGAAACAGAGGGGCTGAAACAGAGGGTGAGAAACAGAGGGGCTGAAACAGAGGGCGAGAAACAGAGGGGCTGAAACAGAGGGCGAGAAACAGAGGGGCTGAAACAGAGGGGCTGAAACAGAGGGCGAGAAACAGAGGGGCTGAAACAGAGGGCGAGAAACAGAGGGCGAGAAACAGAGGGACTGAAACAGAGGGGCTGCAACAGAGGGGCTGAAAAAGAGGGCGAGAAACAGAGGGGCTGAAACAGAGGGTGAGAAACAGAGGGGCTGAAACACGGGGCGTGAAACAGAGGGGCTGAAACAGAGGGGCGCGAAACAGAGCGGCGGGAAACAGAGGGGCTGAATCAGAGGGGCTTAATCAGAGGGGCTGAATCAGAGGGCCTGAATCAGAGGGGCTGAATCAGCGGGGCTGAAACAGAAGGCGAGAAACAGAGGGGCTGAAACAGAGGGGCTGAAACAGAGGGGCTGAATCAGAGGGGCTGAATCAGAGGGGCTGGATCAGCGGGGCTGAAATAGAAGGCGAGAAACAGAGGGGCTGAAACAGAGGGCGAGAAACAGAGGCGCAGAAACAGAGGGCGAGAAACAGAGGGGCTGAAACAGAGGGGCTGAAACAGTGGGCGAGAAACAGAGTGGCTGAAACAGAGGGCGAGAAACAGAGGCGCAGAAACAGAGGGCGAGAAGCAGAGGGGCTGAAACAGAGGGGCTGAAACAGAAGGCGAGAAACAGAGGGGCTGAAACAGAGGGCGAGAAACAGAGGGGCTGAAACAGAGGGCGAGAAACAGAGGGTCTGAAACAGAGGGGCTGAAACAGAGGGGCTGAATCAGAGTTGCTGAAACAGAGGGCGAGAAACAGAGGGGCTGAATCAGAGGGGCTGAATCAGAGGGGCTGAAACAGAGGGGCTGAAAGAGAGTTCGAGAAACAGTGGGGCTGAAACAGCGGGCGAGAAACAGAGGGCGAGAAACAGAGGGGCTGAAACAGAGGGGCTGAAACAGAGGGTGAGAAACAGAGGGGCTGAAACAGAGGGGCTGAAACAGAGGGGCTGAAACAGAGGGGCTGAATCAGAGGGGCTGATTCAGAGGGGCTGAAACAGAGGGGCTGAATCAGCGGGGCTGAAATAGAAGGCGAGAAACAGAGGAGCTGAAACAGAGGCCGACAAACAGAGGGGCAGAAACAGAGGGCGAGAAACAGAGGGGCTGAAACAGAGGGGCTGAAACAGAGGGGCTGAAACAGAGGGCGAGAATCAGAAGGGCTGAAACAGAGGGCGAGAAACAGAGGGGCTGAAACAGAGGGGCTGAATCAGAGTTGCTGAAACAGAGGGCGAGAAACAGAGGGGCTTAAACAGAGGGCGAGAGACAGATGGGCTGAAACAGAGGGCGAGAAAGAGAGGGGCTGTAACAGAGGGGCTGAAACAGAGGGGCTGAAACAGAGGGTGAGAAACAGAGGGGCTGAAACAGAGGGCGAGAAACAGAGGGGCTGAAACAGAGGGGCTGAAACTGAGGGGCTGAAACTGAGGGGCTGAAACAGAGGGCGAGAAACACAGGGGCTGAATCAGAGGGGCTGAATCAGAGGGACTGTAACAGAGGGGTTGAAACAGAGGGCGAGAAACAGAGGGGCTGAAACAACGGGCGAGAAACAAAGGGCGAGAAACAGAGGGGCTGAAACAGAGGGGCTGAAACAGATGGGCTGAAACAGCGAGCCTGAAACAGAGGGCGAGAAACTGAGGGGCTGAAACAGAGTGCGAAAAACAGAGGGGCTGAAACAGAGGGCGAGAAACAGAGGGTGAGAAACAGAGGGCGAGAAACAGAGGGGCTGAAACAGAGGGGCTGAAACAGAGGGGCTGAATCAGAGGGGCTGAAACAGAGGGGCAGAATCAGAGGGGCTGAAACAGAGGGCGAGAAACAGAGGGGCTGAAACAGAGGGCGAGAAACAGAGGGGCTGAAACAGAGGGTGAGAAACAGAGGGGCTGAAACAGAGGGGCTGAAACAGAGGGGCTGAAACAGAGGGTGAGAAACAGAGGGGCTGAAACAGAGGGCGAGAAACAGAGGGGCTGAAACAGGGCGAGAAACAGAGGGGCTGAAACAGAGGGGCTGAAACAGAGGGCGAGAAACAGAGGGGCTGAAACAGAGGGCGAGAAACAGAGGGCGAGAAACAGAGGGACTCAAACAGAGGGGCTGCAACAGAGGGGCTGAAATAGAGGGCGAGAAACAGAGGGGCTGAAACAGATGGTGAGAAACAGAGGGGCTGAAACACGGGGCGTGAAACAGAGGGGCTGAAACAGAGGGGCGCGAAACAGAGGGCGAGAAACAGAGGGCGAGAAACAGAGGTGCTGAAACAGAGGGGCTGAATCAGAGGGCGAGAAACAGAGGGCGAGAAACAGAGGGGCTGAAACAGAGGGGCTGAAACAGAGGGGCTGAATCAGAGGGGCTGAATCAGAGGGGCTGAAACAGAGGGGCTGAAACAGAGGGCGAGAAACACAGGGGCTGAATCAGAGGGGCTGAATCAGAGGGGCTGTAACAGAGGGGTTGAAACACAGGGCGAGAAACAGAGGGGCTGAAACAGCGGGCGAGAAACAGAGGGCGAGAAACAGAGGGGCTGAAACAGAGGGGCTGAAACAGAGGGGCTGAAACAGAGGGGCTGAAACAGAGGGGCTGAAACAGAGGGCGAGAAACACAGGGGCTGAATCAGAGGGGCTGAATCAGAGGGGCTGTAACAGAGGGGTTGAAACAGAGGGCGAGAAACAGAGGGGCTGAAACAGCGGGCGAGAAACAGAGGGCGAGAAACAGAGGTTTTGAAACAGAGGGGCTGAAACAGACGGGCTGAAACAGCGAGCCTGAAACAGAGGGCGAGAAACAGAGGGGCTGAAACAGAGTGCGAAAAACAGAGAGGCTGAAACAGAGGGCGAGAAACAGAGGGTGAGAAACAGAGGGTGAGAAACAGAGGGGCTGAAACGGAGGGGCTGAAACAGAGGGGCTGAAACAGAGGGGCTGAATCAGAGGGGCTGAAACAGAGGGGCTGAATCAGAGGGGCTGAAACAGAGGGCGAGAAACAGAGGTGCTGAAACAGAGGGCGAGAAACAGAGGGGCTGAAACAGAGGGGCTGAAACAGAGGGGCTGAAACAGAGGGTGAGAAACAGAGGGGCTGAAACAGAGGGCTAGAAACAGAGGGGCTGAAACAGAGGGCGAGAAACAGAGGGGCTGAAACAGAGGGGCTGAAACAGAGGGCGAGAAACAGAGGGGCTGAAACAGAGGGCGAGAAACAGAGGGCGAGAAACAGAGGGACTGAAACAGAGGGGCTGCAACAGAGGGGCTGAAAAAGAGGGCGAGAAACAGAGGGGCTGAAACAGAGGGTGAGAAACAGAGGGGCTGAAACACGGGGCGTGAAACAGAGGGGCTGAAACAGAGGGGCGCGAAACAGAGCGGCGGGAAACAGAGGGGCTGAATCAGAGGGGCTTAATCAGAGGGGCTGAATCAGAGGGCCTGAATCAGAGGGGCTGAATCAGCGGGGCTGAAACAGAAGGCGAGAAACAGAGGGGCTGAAACAGAGGGGCTGAAACAGAGGGGCTGAATCAGAGGGGCTGAATCAGAGGGGCTGGATCAGCGGGGCTGAAATAGAAGTCGAGAAACAGAGGGGCTGAAACAGAGGGCGAGAAACAGACGCGCAGAAACAGAGGGCGAGAAACAGAGGGGCTGAAACAGAAGGGCTGAAACAGTGGGCGAGAAACAGAGTGGCTGAAACAGAGGGCGAGAAACAGAGGCGCAGAAACAGAGGGCGAGAAGCAGAGGGGCTGAAACAGAGGGGCTGAAACAGAAGGCGAGAAACAGAGGGGCTGAAACAGAGGGCGAGAAACAGAGGGGCTGAAACAGAGGGCGAGAAACAGAGGGTCTGAAACAGAGGGGCTGAAACAGAGGGGCTGAAACAGAGGGGCTGAAACAGAGGGCGAGAAACAGAGGGGCTGAATCAGAGGGGCTGAATCAGAGGGGCTGAAACAGAGGGGCTGAAAGAGAGTTCGAGAAACAGTGGGGCTGAAACAGCGGGCGAGAAACAGAGGGCGAGATACAGAGGGGCTGAAACAGAGGGGCTGAAACAGAGGGTGAGAAACAGAGGGGCTGAAACAGAGGGGCTGAAACAGAGGGGCTGAAACAGAGGGGCTGAATCAGAGGGGCTGATTCAGAGGGGCTGAAACAGAGGGGCTGAATCAGCGGGGCTGAAATAGAAGGCGAGAAACAGAGGAGCTGAAACAGAGGCCGACAAACAGAGGGGCAGAAACAGAGGGCGAGAAACAGAGGGGCTGAAACAGAGGGGCTGAAACAGAGGGGCTGAAACAGAGGGCGAGAATCAGAAGGGCTGAAACAGAGGGCGAGAAACAGAGGGGCTGAAACAGAGGGGCTGAATCAGAGTTGCTGAAACAGAGGGCGAGAAACAGAGGGGCTTAAACAGAGGGCGAGAGACAGATGGGCTGAAACAGAGGGCGAGAAAGAGAGGGGCTTTAACAGAGGGGCTGAAACAGAGGGGCTGAAACAGAGGGTGAGAAACAGAGGGGCTGAAACAGAGGGCGAGAAACAGAGGGGCTGAAACAGAGGGGCTGAAACTGAGGGGCTGAAACAGAGGGGCTGAAACAGAGGGCGAGAAACACAGGGGCTGAATCAGAGGGGCTGAATCAGAGGGACTGTAACAGAGGGGTTGAAACAGAGGGCGAGAAACAGAGGGGCTGAAACAACGGGCGAGAAACAGAGGGCGAGAAACAGAGGGGCTGAAACAGAGGGGCTGAAACAGATGGGCTGAAACAGCGAGCCTGAAACAGAGGGCGAGAAACAGAGGGGCTGAAACAGAGTGCGAAAAACAGAGGGGCTGAAACAGAGGGCGAGAAACAGAGGGTGAGAAACAGAGGGCGAGAAACAGAGGGGCTGAAACAGAGGGGCTGAAACAGAGGGGCTGAATCAGATGGGCTGAAACAGAGGGGCAGAATCAGAGGGGCTGAAACAGAGGGCGAGAAACAGAGGGGCTGAAACAGAGGGCGAGAAACAGAGGGGCTGAAACAGAGGGTGAGAAACAGAGGGGCTGAAACAGAGGGGCTGAAACAGAGGGGCTGAAACAGAGGGTGAGAAACAGAGGGGCTGAAACAGAGGGCGAGAAACAGAGGGGCTGAAACAGGGCGAGAAACAGAGGGGCTGAAACAGAGGGGCTGAAACAGAGGGCAAGAAACAGAGGGGCTGAAACAGAGGGCGAGAAACAGAGGGCGAGAAACAGAGGGACTGAAACAGAGGGGCTGCAACAGAGGGGCTGAAAAAGAGGGCGAGAAACAGAGGGGCTGAAACAGAGGGTGAGAAACAGAGGGGCTGAAACACGGGGCGTGAAACAGAGGGGCTGAAACAGAGGGGCGCGAAACAGAGGGCGAGAAACAGAGGGCGAGAAACAGAGGTGCTGAAACAGAGGGGCTGAATCAGAGGGCGAGAAACAGAGGGCGAGAAACAGAGGGGCTGAAACAGAGGGGCTGAAACAGAGGGGCTGAATCAGAGGGGCTGAATCAGAGGGGCTGAATCAGAGGGCCTGAATCAGAGGGGCTGAATCAGCGGGGCTGAAACAGAAGGCGAGAAACAGAGGGGCTGAAACAGAGGGGCTGAAACAGAGGGGCTGAATCAGAGGGGCTGAATCAGAGGGGCTGCATCAGCGGGGCTGAAACAGAAGGCGAGAAACAGAGGGGCTGAAACAGAGGGCGAGAAACAGAGGCGCAGAAACAGAGGGCGAGAAACAGAGGGGCTGAAACAGAGGGGCTGAAACAGAGGGGCTGAAACAGAGGGCGAGAAACAGAGTGGCTGACACAGTGGGGCTGAAACAGTGGGGCTGAAACAGAGGGGCTGGAATAGAGGGCGAGAAACAGAGGGGCTGAAACAGAGGCGCTGAAACAGAGGGGCTGAAACAGAGGGGCTGAAACAGTGGGCGAGAAACAAAGGGGCTGAAACAGAGGGCGAGAAACAGGGGGGCTGAAACAGAGGGGCTGAATCAGAGGGGCTGAATCAGAGGGGCTGATTCAGAGTTGCTGAAACAGAGGGGCTGAATCAGCGGGGCTGAAACAGAGGGCGAGAAACAGAGGGGTTGAAACAGAGGGCGAGAAACAGAGGGGCTGAAACAGAGGGCGAGAAACAGAGGGGCTGGAACAGAGGGGCTGAAACAGAGGGCGAGAAACAGAGGGGCTGAAACAGAGGGCGAGAAACAGAGGGGCTGAAACAGAGGGGCAGAAACAGAGGGCGAGAAACAGAGGGGCTGAAACAGAGGGGCTGAAACAGAGGGGCTGAAACAGAGGGCGAGAAACAGAGGGGCTGAATCAGAGGAGCTGAATCAGAGGGGCTGAATCAGAGGGGCTGAATCAGAGGGGCTGAATCAGAGGGGCTGAAACAGAGGGCGAGAATAGAGGGGCTGAAACAGAGGGTGGGAAACAGAGTTGCTGAAACAGAGGGCGAGAAAAAGAGGGGCTGAAACAGAGGGGCTGAAACAGAGGGGCTGAATCAGAGGGGCTGATTCAGAGGGGCTGAAACAGAGGGGCTGAATCAGCGGGGCTGAAACAGACGGCGAGAAACAGAGGGGCTGAAACAGAGGGCGAGAAACAGAGGCGCAGAAACAGAGGGCGAGAAACAGAGGAGCTGAAACAGAGGGGCTGAAACAGAGGGCGAGAAACAGAGTGGCTGACACAGAGGGGCTGAAACAGCGGGGCTGAAACAGAGGGGCTGAAACAGAGGGCGAGAAACAGAGGGGCTGAAACAGAGGGCGAGAAACAGAGTGGCTGAAACAGAGGGCGACAAACGGAGGGGCTGAAACAGAGGGGCTGAAACAGAGGGGCTGAAACAGAGGGGCTGAAACAGAGGGCGAGAAACGGAGGGGCTGAAACAGAGGGCGAGAAACAGAGTGGCTGAAGCAGAGGGCGAGAAACAGAGTGGCTGAAACAGAGGGGCTGAAACAGAGGGCGAGAAACAGAGGGGCTGAAACAGAGGGCGAGAAACAGAGGGGCTGAAACAGAGGGGCTGAAACAGACGGGCTGAAACAGAGGGCGAGAAACAGAGGGGCTGAAACAGAGGGGCTGAATCAGAGGGGCTGAAACAGAGGGGCTGAAACAGAGGGCAAGAAACAGAGGGGCTGAAACAGAGGGCGAGAAACAGAGGGGCTGAAACAGAGGGGCTGAAACAGAAGGCGAGAAACAGAGGGGCTGAAACAGAGGGCGAGAAACAGAGGGGCTGAAACAGAGGGCGAGAAACAGAGGGGCTGAAACAGAGGGGCTGAAACAGAGGGGCTGAAACAGAGGGGCTGAAAGAGAGGGCGAGAAACAGAGGGGCTGAATCAGAGGGGCTGAATCAGAGGGGCTGAAACAGAGGGGCTGAAACAGAGGGCGAGAAACAGTGGGGCTGAAACAGCGGGCGAGAAACAGAGGGCGAGAAACAGAGGGGCTGAAACAGAGGGGCAGAAACAGAGGGCGAGAAACAGAGGGGCTGAAACAGAGGGGCTGAAAAAGAGGGGCTGAAACAGAGGGCGAGAAACAGAGGGGCTGAATCAGAGGAGCTGAATCAGAGGGGCTGAATCAGAGGGGCTGAATCAGAGGGGCTGAATCAGAGGGGCTGAAACAGAGGGCGAGAATAGAGGGGCTGAAACAGAGGGTGGGAAACAGAGGGGCTGAAACAGAGGGCGAGAAACAGAGGGGCTGAAACAGAGGGGCTGAAACAGAGGGGCTGAATCAGAGGGGCTGATTCAGAGGGGCTGAAACAGAGGGGCTGAATCAGCGGGGCTGAAACAGACGGCGAGAAACAGAGGGGCTGAAACAGAGGGCGAGAAACAGAGGCGCAGAAACAGAGGGCGAGAAACAGAGGAGCTGAAACAGAGGGGCTGAAACAGAGGGCGAGAAACAGAGTGGCTGACACAGAGGGGCTGAAACAGCGGGGCTGAAACAGAGGGGCTGAAACAGAGGGCGAGAAACAGAGGGGCTGAAACAGAGGGCGAGAAACAGAGTGGCTGAAACAGAGGGCGACAAACGGAGGGGCTGAAACAGAGGGGCTGAAACAGAGGGGCTGAAACAGAGGGGCTGAAACAGAGGGCGAGAAACGGAGGGGCTGAAACAGAGGGCGAGAAACAGAGTGGCTGAAGCAGAGGGCGAGAAACAGAGTGGCTGAAACAGAGGGGCTGAAACAGAGGGCGAGAAACAGAGGGGCTGAAACAGAGGGCGAGAAACAGAGGGGCTGAAACAGAGGGGCTGAAACAGACGGGCTGAAACAGAGGGCGAGAAACAGAGGGGCTGAAACAGAGGGGCTGAATCAGAGGGGCTGAAACAGAGGGGCTGAAACAGAGGGCAAGAAACAGAGGGGCTGAAACAGAGGGCGAGAAACAGAGGGGCTGAAACAGAGGGGCTGAAACAGAGGGCGAGAAACAGAGGGGCTGAAACAGAGGGCGAGAAACAGAGGGGCTGAAACAGAGGGCGAGAAACAGAGGGTCTGAAACAGAGGGGCTGAAACAGAGGGGCTGAAACAGAGGGGCTGAAAGAGAGGGCGAGAAACAGAGGGGCTGAATCAGAGTGGCTGAATCAGAGGGGCTGAAACAGAGGGGCTGAAACAGAGGGCGAGAAACAGTGGGGCTGAAACAGCGGGCGAGAAACAGAGGGCGAGAAACAGAGGGGCTGAAACAGAGGGGCTGAAACAGAGGACGAGAAACAGAGGGGCTGAAACAGAGGGGCTGAAACAGAGGGGCTGAAACAGAGGGGCTGAATCAGAGGGGCTGATTCAGAGGGGCTGAAACAGAGGGGCTGAATCAGCGGGGCTGAAACAGAGGGCGAGGAACAGATGGGCTGAAACAGAGGGCGAGAAACAGAGGGGCTGAAGCAGAGGGGCTGAAACAGAGGGCGAGAAACAGAGGGGCTGAAACAGAGGGCGAGAAACAGAGGGCGAGAAACAGAGGGACTGAAACAGAGGGGCTGCAACAGAGGGGCTGAAAAAGAGGGCGAGAAACAGAGGGGCTGAAACAGAGGGGCTGAAACAGAGGGGCTGAAACAGAAGGGCTGAATCAGAGGGGCTGAATCAGAGGGGCTGAATCAGCGGTGCTGAAACAGAAGGCGAGAAACAGAGGGGCTGAAACAGAGGGCAAGAAACAGAGGCGCAGAAACAGAGGGCGAGAAACAGAGGGGCTGAAACAGAGGGGCTGAAACAGAGGGCGAGAAACAGAGTGGCTGACACAGTGGGGCTGAAACAGTGTGGCTGAAACAGAGAGGCTGGAATAGAGGGCGAGAAACAGAGGGGCTGAAACAGAGGCGCTGAAACAGAGGGGCTGAAACAGAGGGCGAGAAACAGAGGGGCTGAAACAGAGGGCAAGAAACAGAGGGGCTGAAACAGAGGGGCTGAAACACGGGGCGTGAAACAGAGGGGCTGAAACAGAGGGGCGCGAAACAGAGCGGCGGGAAACAGAGGGGCTGAATCAGAGGGGCTTAATCAGAGGGGCTGAATCAGAGGGCCTGAATCAGAGGGGCTGAATCAGCGGGGCAGAAACAGAAGGCGAGAAACAGAGGGGCTGAAACAGAGGGGCTGAAACAGAAGGCGAGAAACAGAGGGGCTGAAACAGAGGGCGAGAAACAGAGGCGCAGAAACAGAGGGCGAGAAACAGAGGGGCTGAAACAGAGGGGCTGAAACAGTGGGCGAGAAACAGAGTGGCTGAAACAGAGGGCGAGAAACAGAGGCGCAGAAACAGAGGGCGAGAAGCAGAGGGGCTGAAACAGAGGGGCTGAAACAGAAGGCGAGAAACAGAGGGGCTGAAACAGAGGGGCTGAAACAGAGGGGCTGAAACAGAGGGGCTGAATCAGAGGGGCTGATTCAGAGGGGCTGAAACAGAGGGGCTGAATCAGCGGGGCTGAAACAGAGGGCGAGAAACAGAGGGGCTGAAACAGAGGGCGAGAAACAGAGGGGCAGAAACAGAGGGCGAGAAACAGAGGGGCTGAAACAGAGGGGCTGAAACAGAGTGGCTGAAACAGAGGGCGAGAATCAGAAGTGCTGAAACAGAGGGCGAGAAACAGAGGGGCTGAAACAGAGGGGCTGAATCAGAGTTGCTGAAACAGAGGGCGAGAAACAGAGGGGCTTAAACAGAGGGCGAGAGACAGATGTGCTGAAACAGAGGGCGAGAAAGAGAGGGGCTGTAACAGAGGGGCTGAAACAGAGGGGCTGAAACAGAGGGCGAGAAACAGAGGGGCTGAAACAGAGGGCGAGAAACAGAGGGGCTGAAACAGAGGGGCTGAAACTGAGGGGCTGAAACTGAGGGGCTGAAACAGAGGGCGAGAAACACAGGGGCTGAATCAGAGGGGCTGAATCAGAGGGACTGTAACAGAGGGGTTGAAACAGAGGGCGAGAAACAGAGGGGCTGAAACAGCGGGCGAGAAACAGAGGGCGAGAAACAGAGGGGCTGAAACAGAGGGGCTGAAACAGACGGGCTGAAACAGCAAGCCTGAAACAGAGGGCGAGAAACAGAGGGGCTGAAACAGAGTGCGAAAAACAGAGGGGCTGAAACAGAGGGCGAGAAACAGAGGGTGAGAAACAGAGGGCGAGAAACAGAGGGGCTGAAACAGAGGGGCTGAAACAGAGGGGCTGAATCAGAGGGGCTGAAACAGAGGGGCAGAATCAGAGGGGCTGAAACAGAGGGCGAGAAACAGAGGGGCTGAATCAGAGGGCGAGAAACAGAGGGGCTGAAACAGAGGGGCTGAAACAGAGGGTGAGAAACAGAGGGGCTGAAACAGAGGGCGAGAAACAGAGGGGCTGAAACAGAGGGCGAGAAACAGAGGGGCTGAAGCAGAGGGGCTGAAACAGAGGGCGAGAAACAGAGGGGCTGAAACAGAGGGCGAGAAACAGAGGGCGAGAAACAGAGGGACTGAAACAGAGGGGCTGCAACAGAGGGGCTGAAAAAGAGGGCGAGAAACAGAGGGGCTGAAACAGAGGGTGAGAAACAGAGGGGCTGAAACACGGGGCGTGAATCAGAGGGGCTGAATCAGAGGGGCTGAATCAGTGGGCCTGAATCAGAGGGGCTGAATCAGCGGGGCTGAAACAGAAGGCGAGAAACAGAGGGGCTGAAACAGAGGGGCTGAAACAGAGGGGCTGAAACAGAAGGGCTGAATCAGAGGGGCTGAATCAGAGGGGCTGAATCAGCGGTGCTGAAACAGAAGGCGAGAAACAGAGGGGCTGAAACAGAGGGCAAGAAACAGAGGCGCAGAAACAGAGGGCGAGAAACAGAGGGCGAGAAACAGAGGGGCTGAAACAGAGGGGCTGAAACAGAGTGGCTGAAACAGAGGGTGAGAATCAGAAGTGCTGAAACAGAGGGCGAGAAACAGAGGGGCTGAAACAGAGGGGCTGAATCAGAGTTGCTGAAACAGAGGGCGAGAAACAGAGGGGCTTAAACAGAGGGCGAGAGACAGATGTGCTGAAACAGAGGGCGAGAAAGAGAGGGGCTGTAACAGAGGGGCTGAAACAGAGGGGCTGAAACAGAGGGCGAGAAACAGAGGGGCTGAAACAGAGGGCGAGAAACAGAGGGGCTGAAACAGAGGGGCTGAAACTGAGGGGCTGAAACTGAGGGGCTGAAACAGAGGGCGAGAAACACAGGGGCTGAATCAGAGGGGCTGAATCAGAGGGACTGTAACAGAGGGGTTGAAACAGAGGGCGAGAAACAGAGGGGCTGAAACAGCGGGCGAGAAACAGAGGGCGAGAAACAGAGGGGCTGAAACAGAGGGGCTGAAACAGACGGGCTGAAACAGCAAGCCTGAAACAGAGGGCGAGAAACAGAGGGGCTGAAACAGAGTGCGAAAAACAGAGGGGCTGAAACAGAGGGCGAGAAACAGAGGGTGAGAAACAGAGGGCGAGAAACAGAGGGGCTGAAACAGAGGGGCTGAAACAGAGGGGCTGAATCAGAGGGGCTGAAACAGAGGGGCAGAATCAGAGGGGCTGAAACAGAGGGCGAGAAACAGAGGGGCTGAATCAGAGGGCGAGAAACAGAGGGGCTGAAACAGAGGGGCTGAAACAGAGGGGCTGAAACAGAGGGTGAGAAACAGAGGGGCTGAAACAGAGGGCGAGAAACAGAGGGGCTGAAACAGAGGGCGAGAAACAGAGGGGCTGAAGCAGAGGGGCTGAAACAGAGGGCGAGAAACAGAGGGGCTGAAACAGAGGGCGAGAAACAGAGGGCGAGAAACAGAGGGACTGAAACAGAGGGGCTGCAACAGAGGGGCTGAAAAAGAGGGCGAGAAACAGAGGGGCTGAAACAGAGGGGCTGAAACAGAGGGGCTGAAACAGAAGGGCTGAATCAGAGGGGCTGAATCAGAGGGGCTGAATCAGCGGTGCTGAAACAGAAGGCGAGAAACAGAGGGGCTGAAACAGAGGGCAAGAAACAGAGGCGCAGAAACAGAGGGCGAGAAACAGAGGGGCTGAAACAGAGGGGCTGAAACAGAGGGCGAGAAACAGAGTGGCTGACACAGTGGGGCTGAAACAGTGTGGCTGAAACAGAGAGGCTGGAATAGAGGGCGAGAAACAGAGGGGCTGAAACAGAGGCGCTGAAACAGAGGAGCTGAAACAGAGGGCGAGAAACAGAGGGGCTGAAACAGAGGGCAAGAAACAGAGGGGCTGAAACAGAGGGGCTGAAACACGGGGCGTGAAACAGAGGGGCTGAAACAGAGGGGCGCGAAACAGAGCGGCGGGAAACAGAGGGGCTGAATCAGAGGGGCTTAATCAGAGGGGCTGAATCAGAGGGCCTGAATCAGAGGGGCTGAATCAGCGGGGCAGAAACAGAAGGCGAGAAACAGAGGGGCTGAAACAGAGGGGCTGAAACAGAAGGCGAGAAACAGAGGGGCTGAAACAGAGGGCGAGAAACAGAGGCGCAGAAACAGAGGGCGAGAAACAGAGGGGCTGAAACAGAGGGGCTGAAACAGTGGGCGAGAAACAGAGTGGCTGAAACAGAGGGCGAGAAACAGAGGCGCAGAAACAGAGGGCGAGAAGCAGAGGGGCTGAAACAGAGGGGCTGAAACAGAAGGCGAGAAACAGAGGGGCTGAAACAGAGGGGCTGAAACAGAGGGGCTGAAACAGAGGGGCTGAATCAGAGGGGCTGATTCAGAGGGGCTGAAACAGAGGGGCTGAATCAGCGGGGCTGAAACAGAGGGCGAGAAACAGAGGGGCTGAAACAGAGGGCGAGAATCAGAAGTGCTGAAACAGAGGGCGAGAAACAGAGGGGCTGAAACAGAGGGGCTGAATCAGAGTTGCTGAAACAGAGGGCGAGAAACAGAGGGGCTTAAACAGAGGGCGAGAGACAGATGTGCTGAAACAGAGGGCGAGAAAGAGAGGGGCTGTAACAGAGGGGCTGAAACAGAGGGGCTGAAACAGAGGGCGAGAAACAGAGGGGCTGAAACAGAGGGCGAGAAACAGAGGGGCTGAAACAGAGGGGCTGAAACTGAGGGGCTGAAACTGAGGGGCTGAAACAGAGGGCGAGAAACACAGGGGCTGAATCAGAGGGGCTGAATCAGAGGGACTGTAACAGAGGGGTTGAAACAGAGGGCGAGAAACAGAGGGGCTGAAACAGCGGGCGAGAAACAGAGGGCGAGAAACAGAGGGGCTGAAACAGAGGGGCTGAAACAGACGGGCTGAAACAGCAAGCCTGAAACAGAGGGCGAGAAACAGAGGGGCTGAAACAGAGTGCGAAAAACAGAGGGGCTGAAACAGAGGGCGAGAAACAGAGGGTGAGAAACAGAGGGCGAGAAACAGAGGGGCTGAAACAGAGGGGCTGAAACAGAGGGGCTGAATCAGAGGGGCTGAAACAGAGGGGCAGAATCAGAGGGGCTGAAACAGAGGGCGAGAAACAGAGGGGCTGAATCAGAGGGCGAGAAACAGAGGGGCTGAAACAGAGGGGCTGAAACAGAGGGGCTGAAACAGAGGGTGAGAAACAGAGGGGCTGAAACAGAGGGCGAGAAACAGAGGGGCTGAAACAGAGGGTGAGAAACAGAGGGGCTGAAACAGAGGGCGAGAAACAGAGGGGCTGAAACAGAGGGCGAGAAACAGAGGGGCTGAAGCAGAGGGGCTGAAACAGAGGGCGAGAAACAGAGGGGCTGAAACAGAGGGCGAGAAACAGAGGGCGAGAAACAGAGGGACTGAAACAGAGGGGCTGCAACAGAGGGGCTGAAAAAGAGGGCGAGAAACAGAGGGGCTGAAACAGAGGGTGAGAAACAGAGGGGCTGAAACACGGGGCGTGAATCTGAGGGGCTGAATCAGAGGGGCTGAATCAGTGGGCCTGAATCAGAGGGGCTGAATCAGCGGGGCTGAAACAGAAGGCGAGAAACAGAGGGGCTGAAACAGAGGGGCTGAAACAGAGGGGCTGAAACAGAAGGGCTGAATCAGAGGGGCTGAATCAGAGGGGCTGAATCAGCGGTGCTGAAACAGAAGGCGAGAAACAGAGGGGCTGAAACAGAGGGCAAGAAACAGAGGCGCAGAAACAGAGGGCGAGAAACAGAGGGGCTGAAACAGAGGGGCTGAAACAGAGGGCGAGAAACAGAGTGGCTGACACAGTGGGGCTGAAACAGTGGGGCTGAAACAGAGAGGATGGAATAGAGGGCGAGAAACAGAGGGGCTGAAACAGAGGCGCTGAAACAGAGGGGCTGAAACAGAGGGGCTGAAACAGAGGGCGAGAAACAGAGGGGCTGAAACAGAGGGCAAGAAACAGAGGGGCTGAAACAGAGGGGCTGAAACACGGGGCGTGAAACAGAGGGGCTGAAACAGAGGGGCGCGAAACAGAGCGGCGGGAAACAGAGGGGCTGAATCAGAGGGGCTTAATCAGAGGGGCTGAATCAGAGGGCCTGAATCAGAGGGTCTGAATCAGCGGGGCAGAAACAGAAGGCGAGAAACAGAGGGGCTGAAACAGAGGGGCTGAAACAGAAGGCGAGAAACAGAGGGGCTGAAACAGAGGGCGAGAAACAGAGGCGCAGAAACAGAGGGCGAGAAACAGAGGGGCTGAAACAGAGGGGCTGAAACAGTGGGCGAGAAACAGAGTGGCTGAAACAGAGGGCGAGAAACAGAGGCGCAGAAACAGAGGGCGAGAAGCAGAGGGGCTGAAACAGAGGGGCTGAAACAGAAGGCGAGAAACAGAGGGGCTGAAACAGAGGGCGAGAAACAGAGGGGCTGAAACAGAGGGCGAGAAACAGAGGGTCTGAAACAGAGGGGCTGAAACAGAGGGGCTGAAACAGAGGGGCTGAAACAGAGGGCGAGAAACAGAGGGGCTGAATCAGAGGGGCTGAATCAGAGGGGCTGAAACAGAGGGGCTGAAAGAGAGGGCGAGAAACACTGGGGCTGAAACAGCGGGCGAGAAACAGAGGGCGAAAAACAGAGGGGCTGAAACAGAGGGGCTGAAACAGAGGGTGAGAAACAGAGGGGCTGAAACAGAGGGGCTGAAACAGAGGGGCTGAAACAGAGGGGCTGAATCAGAGGGGCTGATTCAGAGGGGCTGAAACAGAGGGGCTGAATCAGCGGGGCTGAAACAGAGGGCGAGAAACAGAGGGGCTGAAACAGAGGGGCTGAAACAGAGGGGCTGAAACAGGGAGCGAGAATCAGAAGGGCTGAAACAGAGGGCGAGAAACAGAGGGGCTGAAACAGAGGGGCTGAATCAGAGTTGCTGAAACAGAGGGCGAGAAACAGAGGGGCTTAAACACAGGGCGAGAGATAGATGGGCTGAAACAGAGGGCGAGAAAGAGAGGGGCTGTAACAGAGGGGCTGAAACAGAGGGGCTGAAACAGAGGGTGAGAAACAGAGGGGCTGAAACAGAGGGCGAGAAACAGAGGGGCTGAAACAGAGGGGCTGAAACTGAGGGGCTGAAACAGAGGGCGAGAAACAGAGGGTGAGAAACAGAGGGCGAGAAACAGAGGGGCTGAATCAGCGGGGCTGAAACAGAAGGCGAGAAACAGAGGGGCTGAAACAGAGGGGCTGAAACAGAGGGGCTGAATCAGAGGGGCTGAATCAGAGGGGCTGAATCAGCGGGGCTGAAACAGAAGGCGAGAAACAGAGGGGCTGAAACAGAGGGCGAGAAACAGAGGCGCAGAAACAGAGGGCGAGAAACAGAGGGGCAGAAACAGAGGGGCTGAAACAGAGGGCGAGAAACAGAGTGGCTGACACAGTGGGGCTGAAACAGTGGGGCTGAAACAGAGGGGCTGGAATAGAGGGCGAGAAACAGAGGGGCTGAAACAGAGGCGCTGAAACAGAGGGGCTGAAACAGAGGGGCTGAAACAGAGGGCGAGAAACAGAGGGGCTGAACCAGAGGGCGAGAAACAGAGGGGCTGAAACTGAGGGGCTGAAACACGGGGCGTGAAACAGAGGGGCTGAAACAGAGGGGCGCGAAACTGAGCTGCGGGAAACAGAGGGGCTGAATCAGAGGGGCTTAATCAGAGGGGCTGAATCAGAGGGCCTGAATCAGAGGGGCTGAATCAGCGGGGCTGAAACAGAAGGCGAGAAACAGAGGGGCTGAAACAGAGGGGCTGAAACAGAGGGGCTGAATCAGAGGGGCTGAATCAGAGGGGCTGGATCAGCGGGGCTGAAACAGAGGGCGAGAAACAGAGGGGCTGAAACAGAGGGCGAGAAACAGAGGCGCAGAAACAGAGGGCGAGAAACAGAGGGGCTGAAACAGAGGGGCTGAAACAGTGAGCGAGAAACAGAGTGGCTGAAACAGAGGGCGAGAAACAGAGGCGCAGAAACAGAGGGCGAGAATCAGAGGGGCTGAAACAGAAGGCGAGAAACAGAGGGGCTGAAACAGAGGGCGAGAAACAGAGGGGCTGAAACAGAGGGCGAGAAACAGAGGGTCTGAAACAGAGCGGCTGAAACAGAGGGGCTGAAACAGAGGGGCTGAAACAGAGGGCGAGAAACAGAGGGGCTGAATCAGAGGGGCTGAATCAGAGGGGCTGAAACAGAGGGGCTGAAAGAGAGGGCGAGAAACAGTGGGGCTGAAACAGCGGGCGAGAAACAGAGGGCGAGAAACAGAGGGGCTGAAACAGAGGGGCTGAAACAGAGGGCGAGAAACAGAGGGGCTGAATCAGAGGGGCTGAATCAGAGGGGCTGAAACAGAGGGGCTGAAAGAGAGGGCGAGAAACAGTGGGGCTGAAACAGCAGGTGAGAAACAGAGGGCGAGAAACAGAGGGGCTGAAACAGAGGGGCTGAAACAGAGGGGCTGAAACAGAGGGGCTGAAACAGAGGGGCTGAAACAGAGGGGCTGAATCAGAGGGGCTGATTCAGAGGGGCTGAAACAGAGGGGCTGAATCAGCGGGGCTGAAACAGAGGGCGAGAAACAGAGGGGCTGAAACAGAGGCCGACAAACAGAGGGGCAGAAACAGAGGGCGAGAAACAGAGGGGCTGAAACAGAGGGGCTGAAACAGAGGGGCTGAAACAGAGGGCGAGAATCAGAAGGGCTGAAACAGAGGGCGAGAAACAGAGGGGCTGAAACAGAGGGGCTGAATCAGAGTTGCTGAAACAGAGGGCGAGAAACAGAGGGGCTTAAACAGAGGGCGAGAGACAGATGGGCTGAAACAGAGGGCGAGAAAGAGAGGGGCTGTAACAGAGGGGCTGAAACAGTGGGGCTGAAACAGAGGGTGAGAAACAGAGGCGCTGAAACAGAGGGCGAGAAACAGAGGGGCTGAAACAGAGGGGCTGAAACTGAGGGGCTGAAACAGAGGGGCTGAAACAGAGGGCGAGAAACACAGGGGCTGAATCAGAGGGGCTGAATCAGAGGGACTGTAACAGAGGGGTTGAAACAGAGGGCGAGAAACAGAGGGGCTGAAACAGCGGGCGAGAAACAGAGGGGCTGAAACAGAGGGGCTGAAACAGACGGGCTGAAACAGCGAGCCTGAAACAGAGGGCGAGAAACAGAGGGGCTGAAACAGAGAGCGAAAAACAGAGGGGCTGAAACAGAGGGCGAGAAACAGAGGGTGAGAAACAGAGAGCGAGAAACAGAGGGGCTGAATCAGCGGGGCTGAAACAGAGGGCGAGAGACAGAGGGGTTGAAACAGAGGGCGAGAAACAGAGGTGCTGAAACAGAGGGCGAGAAACAGAGGGGCTGGAACAGAGGGGCTGAAACAGAGGGCGAGAAACAGAGGGGCTGAAACAGAGGGCGAGAAACAGAGGGGCTGAAACAGAGGGGCTGAAACAGAGGGCGAGAAACAGAGGGGCTGAAACAGAGGGGCTGAAACAGAGGGGCTGAAACAGAGGGCGAGAAACAGAGGGGCTGAATCAGAGGAGCTGAATCAGAGGGGCTGAATCAGAGGGGCTGAATCAGAGGGGCTGAATCAGAGGGGCTGAAACAGAGGGCGAGAACAGAGGGGCTGAAACAGAGGGTGGGAAACAGAGGGGCTGAAACAGAGGGCGAGAAACAGAGGGGCTGAAACAGAGGGGCTGAAACAGAGGGGCTGAATCAGAGGGGCTGATTCAGAGGGGCTGAAACAGAGGGGCTGAATCAGCGGGGCTGAAACAGAGGGCGAGAAACAGAGGGGCTGAAACAGAGGGCGAGAAACAGAGGGGCAGAAACAGAGGGCGAGAAACAGAGGGGCTGAAACAGAGGGGCTGAAACAGAGGGCGAGAAACAGAGTGGCTGACACAGAGGGGCTGAAACAGAGGGGCTGAATCAGAGGGGCTGAAACAGAGGGCGAGAAACAGAGGGGCTGAAACAGAGGGCGAGAAACAGAGTGGCTGAAACAGAGGGCGAGAAACGGAGGGGCTGAAACAGAGGGGCTGAAACAGAGGGGCTGAAACAGAGGGGCTGAATCAGAGGGGCTGATTCAGAGGGGCTGAAACAGAGGGGCTGAATCAGCGGGGCTGAAACAGAGGGCGAGAAACAGAGGGGCTGAAACAGAGGCCGACAAACAGAGGGGCAGAAACAGAGGGCGAGAAACAGAGGGGCTGAAACAGAGGGGCTGAAACAGAGGGGCTGAAACAGAGGGCGAGAATCAGAAGGGCTGAAACAGAGGGCGAGAAACAGAGGGGCTGAAACAGAGGGGCTGAATCAGAGTTGCTGAAACAGAGGGCGAGAAACAGAGGGGCTTAAACAGAGGGCGAGAGACAGATGGGCTGAAACAGAGGGCGAGAAAGAGAGGGGCTGTAACAGAGGGGCTGAAACAGTGGGGCTGAAACAGAGGGTGAGAAACAGAGGCGCTGAAACAGAGGGCGAGAAACAGAGGGGCTGAAACAGAGGGGCTGAAACTGAGGGGCTGAAACAGAGGGGCTGAAACAGAGGGCGAGAAACACAGGGGGTGAATCAGAGGGGCTGAATCAGAGGGACTGTAACAGAGGGGTTGAAACAGAGGGCGAGAAACAGAGGGGCTGAAACAGCGGGCGAGAAACAGAGGGCGAGAAACAGAGGGGCTGAAACAGAGGGGCTGAAACAGACGGGCTGAAACAGCGAGCCTGAAACAGAGGGCGAGAAACAGAGGGGCTGAAACAGAGAGCGAAAAACAGAGGGGCTGAAACAGAGGGCGAGAAACAGAGGGTGAGAAACAGAGAGCGAGAAACAGAGGGGCTGAATCAGCGGGGCTGAAACAGAGGGCGAGAAACAGAGGGGCTGGAACAGAGGGGCTGAAACAGAGGGCGAGAAACAGAGGGGCTGAAACAGAGGGCGAGAAACAGAGGGGCTGAAACAGAGGGGCTGAAACAGAGGGCGAGAAACAGAGGGGCTGAAACAGAGGGGCTGAAACAGAGGGGCTGAAACAGAGGGCGAGAAACAGAGGGGCTGAATCAGAGGAGCTGAATCAGAGGGGCTGAATCAGAGGGGCTGAATCAGAGGGGCTGAATCAGAGGGGCTGAAACAGAGGGCGAGAACAGAGGGGCTGAAACAGAGGGTGGGAAACAGAGGGGCTGAAACAGAGGGCGAGAAACAGAGGGGCTGAAACAGAGGGGCTGAAACAGAGGGGCTGAATCAGAGGGGCTGATTCAGAGGGGCTGAAACAGAGGGGCTGAATCAGCGGGGCTGAAACAGAGGGCGAGAAACAGAGGGGCTGAAACAGAGGGCGAGAAACAGAGGGGCAGAAACAGAGGGCGAGAAACAGAGGGGCTGAAACAGAGGGGCTGAAACAGAGGGCGAGAAACAGAGTGGCTGACACAGAGGGGCTGAAACAGAGGGGCTGAAACAGAGGGGCTGAAACAGAGGGCGAGAAACAGAGGGGCTGAAACAGAGGGCGAGAAACAGAGTGGCTGAAACAGAGGGCGAGAAACGGAGGGGCTGAAACAGAGGGGCTGAAACAGAGGGCGAGAAACGGAGGGGCTGAAACAGAAGGCGAGAAACAGAGGGGCTGAAACAGAGGGCGAGAAACAGGGGGGCTCAAACAGAGGGGCTGAAACAGAGGGGCTGAATCAGAGGGGCTGATTCAGAGGTGCTGAAACAGAGGGGCTGAATCAGCGGTGCTGAAACAGAGGGCGAGAAACAGAGGGGTTGAAACAGAGGGCGAGAAACAGAGTGGCTGAAGCAGAGGGCGAGAAACAGAGGGGCTGAAACAGAGGGGCTGAAACAGAGGGCGAGAAACAGAGGGGCTGAAACAGAGGGCGAGAAACAGAGGGGCTGAAACAGAGGGGCTGAAACAGACGGGCTGAAACAGAGGGCGAGAAACAGAGGGGCTGAAACAGAGGGGCTGAATCAGAGGGGCTGAAACAGAGGGGCTGAAACAGAGGGCAAGATACAGAGGGGCTGAAACAGAGGGCGAGAAACAGAGGGGCTGAAACAGATGGGCTGAATCAGAAGGCGAGAAACAGAGGGGCTGAAACAGAGGGCGAGAAACAGAGGGGCTGAAACAGAGGGGCTGAAACAGAGGGGCTGAAACAGAGGGGCTGAATCAGAGGGGCTGATTCAGAGGGGCTGAAACAGAGGGGCTGAATCAGCGGGGCTGAAACAGAGGGCGAGAAACAGAGGGGCTGAAACAGAGGCCGACAAACAGAGGGGCAGAAACAGAGGGCGAGAAACAGAGTGGCTGAAACAGTGGGGCTGAAACAGAGGGGCTGAAACAGAGGGCGAGAATCAGAAGGGCTGAAACAGAGGGCGAGAAACAGAGGGGCTGAAACAGAGGGGCTGAATCAGAGTTGCTGAAACAGAGGGCGAGAAACAGAGGGGCTTAAACAGAGGGCGAGAGACAGATGGGCTGAAATAGAGGGCGAGAAAGAGAGGGGCTGAAACAGAGGGGCTGAAACAGAGAGGCTGAAACAGAGGGCGAGAAACAGAGGGGCTGAAACAGAGGGCGAGAAACAGAGGGGCTGAAACAGAGGGGCTGAAACAGAGGGGCTGAAACAGAGGGGCTGAAACAGAGGGCGAGAAACACAGGTGCTGAATCAGAGGGGCTGAATCAAAGGGGCTGTAACAGAGGGGTTGAAACAGAGGGCGAGAAACAGAGGGGCTGAAACAGCGGGCGAGAAACAGAGGGCGAGAAACAGAGGGGCTGAAACAGAGCGGCTGAAACAGACGGGCTGAAACAGCGAGCCTGAAACAGAGGGCGAGAAACAGAGGGGCTGAAATAGAGTGCGAAAAACAGAGGGGCTGAAACAGAGGGCGAGAAACAGAGGGTGAGAAACAGAGGGCGAGAAACAGAGGGGCTGAAACAGAGGGGCTGAAACAGAGGGCGAGAAACAGAGGGGCTGAAACAGAGGGCGAGAATCAGAGGGGCTGAAACAGAGGGCGAGAAACAGAGGGGCTGAAACAGAGTGGCTGAAACAGAGGGGCTGAAACAGAGCGTGAGAAACAGAGGGGCTGAAACAGAGGGCGAGAAACAGAGGGGCTGAAACAGAGGGCGAGAAACAGAGGGGCTGAAACAGAGGGGCTGAAACAGAGGGCGAGAAACAGAGGGGCTGAAACAGAGGGCGAGAAACAGAGGGCGAGAAACAGAGGGACTGAAACAGAGGGGCTGCAACAGAGGGGCTGAAAAAGAGGGCGAGAAACAGAGGGGCTGAAACAGAGGGTGAGAAACAGAGGGTCTGAAACACGGGGCGTGAAACAGAGGTGCTGAAACAGAGGGGCGCGAAACAGAGCGGCGGGAAACAGAGGGGCTGAATCAGAGGGGCTTAATCAGAGGGGCTGAATCAGAGGGCCTGAATCAGAGGGGCTGAATCAGCGGGGTTGAAACAGAAGGCGAGAAAAAGATGGGCTGAAACAGAGGGGCTGAAACAGCGGGGCTGAATCAGAGGGGCTGAATCAGAGGGGCTGAATCAGCGGGGCTGAAACAGAAGGCGAGAAACAGAGGGGCTGAAACAGAGGGCTGAGAAACAGAGGCGCAGAAACAGAGGGCGAGAAACAGAGGGGCTGAAACAGAGGGGCTGAAACAGAGGGCGAGAAACAGAGGCGCAGAAACAGAGGGCGAGAAACAGAGGGGCTGAAACAGAGGGGCTGAAACAGAAGGCGAGAAACAGAGGCGCTGAAACAGAGGGCGAGAAACAGAGGGGCTGAAACAGAGGGCGAGAAACAGAGGGTCTGAAACAGAGGGGCTGAAACAGTGGGGCTGAAACAGAGGGGCTGAAACAGAGGGCGAGAAACAGAGGGGCTGAATCAGAGGGGCTGAATCAGAGGGGCTGAAACAGAGGGGCTGAAACAGAGGGCGAGAAACAGTGGGGCTGAAACAGCGGGCGAGAAACAGAGGGCGAGAAACAGAGGGGCTGAAACAGAGGGGCTGAAACAGAGGGCGAGAAACAGAGGGGCTGAAACAGAGGGTCTGAAACAGAGGGGCTGAAACAGAGGGGCTGAATCAGAGGGGCTGATTCAGAGGGGCTGAAACAGAGGGGCTGAATCAGCGGGGCTGAAACAGAGGGCGAGAAACAGAGTGGCTAAAACAGAGGCCGACAAACAGAGGGGCAGAAACAGAGGGCGAGAAACAGAGGGGCTGAAACAGAGGGGCTGAAACAGAGTGGCTGAAACAGAGGGCGAGAATCAGAGTTGCTGAAACAGAGGGCGAGAAACAGAGGGGCTGAAACAGAGGGGCTGAATCAGAGTTGCTGAAACAGAGGGCGAGAAACAGAGGGGCTTAAACAGAGGGCGAGAGACAGATGGGCTGAAACAGAGGGCGAGAAAGAGAGGGGCTGTAACAGAGGGGCTGAAACAGAGGGGCTGAAACAGAGGGCGAGAAACAGAGGGGCTGAAACAGAGGGCGAGAAACGGAGGGGCTGAAACAGAGGGGCTGAAACAGAGGGCGAGAAACGGAGGGGCTGAAACAGAAGGCGAGAAACAGAGGGGCTGAAACAGAGGGCGAGAAACAGGGGGGCTCAAACAGAGGGGCTGAAACAGAGGGGCTGAATCAGAGGGGCTGATTCAGAGGTGCTGAAACAGAGGGGCTGAATCAGCGGTGCTGAAACAGAGGGCGAGAAACAGAGGGGTTGAAACAGAGGGCGAGAAACAGAGTGGCTGAAGCAGAGGGCGAGAAACAGAGGGGCTGAAACAGAGGGGCTGAAACAGAGGGCGAGAAACAGAGGGGCTGAAACAGAGGGCGAGAAACAGAGGGGCTGAAACAGAGGGGCTGAAACAGACGGGCTGAAACAGAGGGCGAGAAACAGAGGGGCTGAAACAGAGGGGCTGAATCAGAGGGGCTGAAACAGAGGGGCTGAAACAGAGGGCAAGATACAGAGGGGCTGAAACAGAGGGCGAGAAACAGAGGGGCTGAAACAGATGGGCTGAATCAGAAGGCGAGAAACAGAGGGGCTGAAACAGAGGGCGAGAAACAGAGGGGCTGAAACAGAGGGGCTGAAACAGAGGGGCTGAAACAGAGGGGCTGAATCAGAGGGGCTGATTCAGAGGGGCTGAAACAGAGGGGCTGAATCAGCGGGGCTGAAACAGAGGGCGAGAAACAGAGGGGCTGAAACAGAGGCCGACAAACAGAGGGGCAGAAACAGAGGGCGAGAAACAGAGTGGCTGAAGCAGAGGGCGAGAAACAGAGGGGCTGAAACAGAGGGGCTGAATCAGAGTTGCTGAAACAGAGGGCGAGAAACAGAGGGGCTTAAACAGAGGGCGAGAGACAGATGGGCTGAAACAGAGGGCGAGAAAGAGAGGGGCTGTAACAGAGGGGCTGAAACAGAGGGGCTGAAACAGAGGGCGAGAAACAGAGGGGCTGAAACAGAGGGCGAGAAACGGAGGGGCTGAAACAGAGGGGCTGAAACAGAGGGCGAGAAACGGAGGGGCTGAAACAGAAGGCGAGAAACAGAGGGGCTGAAACAGAGGGCGAGAAACAGGGGGGCTCAAACAGAGGGGCTGAAACAGAGGGGCTGAATCAGAGGGGCTGATTCAGAGGTGCTGAAACAGAGGGGCTGAATCAGCGGTGCTGAAACAGAGGGCGAGAAACAGAGGGGTTGAAACAGAGGGCGAGAAACAGAGTGGCTGAAGCAGAGGGCGAGAAACAGAGGGGCTGAAACAGAGGGGCTGAAACAGAGGGCGAGAAACAGAGGGGCTGAAACAGAGGGCGAGAAACAGAGGGGCTGAAACAGAGGGGCTGAAACAGACGGGCTGAAACAGAGGGCGAGAAACAGAGGGGCTGAAACAGAGGGGCTGAATCAGAGGGGCTGAAACAGAGGGGCTGAAACAGAGGGCGAGAAACAGAGGCGCAGAAACAGAGGGCGAGAAACAGAGGGGCTGAAACAGAGGGGCTGAAACAGAAGGCGAGAAACAGAGGCGCTGAAACAGAGGGCGAGAAACAGAGGGGCTGAAACAGAGGGCGAGAAACAGAGGGTCTGAAACAGAGGGGCTGAAACAGAGGGCGAGAAACAGAGGGGCTGAAACAGAGGGGCTGAAACAGAGGGCGAGAAACAGAGGGGCTGAAACAGAGGGCGAGAAACAGAGGGCGAGAAACAGAGGGACTGAAACAGAGGGGCTGCAACAGAGGGGCTGAAAAAGAGGGCGAGAAACAGAGGGGCTGAAACAGAGGGTGAGAAACAGAGGGTCTGAAACACGGGGCGTGAAACAGAGGTGCTGAAACAGAGGGGCGCGAAACAGAGCGGCGGGAAACAGAGGGGCTGAATCAGAGGGGCTTAATCAGAGGGGCTGAATCAGAGGGCCTGAATCAGAGGGGCTGAATCAGCGGGGTTGAAACAGAAGGCGAGAAAAAGATGGGCTGAAACAGAGGGGCTGAAACAGCGAGGCTGAATCAGAGGGGCTGAATCAGAGGGGCTGAATCAGCGGGGCTGAAACAGAAGGCGAGAAACAGAGGGGCTGAAACAGAGGGCTGAGAAACAGAGGCGCAGAAACAGAGGGCGAGAAACAGAGGGGCTGAAACAGAGGGGCTGAAACAGAGGGCGAGAAACAGAGGCGCAGAAACAGAGGGCGAGAAACAGAGGGGCTGAAACAGAGGGGCTGAAACAGAAGGCGAGAAACAGAGGCGCTGAAACAGAGGGCGAGAAACAGAGGGGCTGAAACAGAGGGCGAGAAACAGAGGGTCTGAAACAGAGGGGCTGAAACAGAGGGGCTGAAACAGAGGGGCTGAAACAGAGGGCGAGAAACAGAGGGGCTGAATCAGAGGGGCTGAATCAGAGGGGCTGAATCAGAGGGGCTGAAACAGAGGGCGAGAAACAGTGGGGCTGAAACAGCGGGCGAGAAACAGAGGGCGAGAAACAGAGGGGCTGAAACAGAGGGGCTGAAACAGAGGGCGAGAAACAGAGGGGCTGAAACAGAGGGTCTGAAACAGAGGGGCTGAAACAGAGGGGCTGAATCAGAGGGGCTGATTCAGAGGGGCTGAAACAGAGGGGCTGAATCAGCGGGGCTGAAACAGAGGGCGAGAAACAGAGTGGCTAAAACAGAGGCCGACAAACAGAGGGGCAGAAACAGAGGGCGAGAAACAGAGGGGCTGAAACAGAGGGGCTGAAACAGAGTGGCTGAAACAGAGGGCGAGAATCAGAGTTGCTGAAACAGAGGGCGAGAAACAGAGGGGCTGAAACAGAGGGGCTGAATCAGAGTTGCTGAAACAGAGGGCGAGAAACAGAGGGGCTTAAACAGAGGGCGAGAGACAGATGGGCTGAAACAGAGGGCGAGAAAGAGAGGGGCTGTAACAGAGGGGCTGAAACAGAGGGGCTGAAACAGAGGGCGAGAAACAGAGGGGCTGAAACAGAGGGCGAGAAACAGAGGGGCTGAAACAGAGGGGCTGAAACTGAGGGGCTGAAACTGAGGGGCTGAAACAGAGGGCGAGAAACACAGGGGCTGAATCAGAGGGGCTGAATCAGAGGGACTGTAACAGAGGGGTTGAAACAGAGGGCGAGAAACAGAGGGCGAGAAACAGAGGGGCTGAAACAGAGGGCGAGAAACAGAGGGGCTGAAACAGAGGGGCTGAAACTGAGGGGCTGAAACAGAGGGGCTGAAACAGACGGGCTGAAACAGCAAGCCTGAAACAGAGGGCGAGAAACAGAGGGGCTGAAACAGAGTGCGAAAAACAGAGGGGCTGAAACAGAGGGCGAGAAACAGAGGGGCTGAAACAGAGGGGCTGAAACAGAGGGGCTGAAACAGAGGGGCTGAATCAGAGGGGCTGATTCAGAGGGGCTGAAACAGAGGGGCTGAATCAGCGGGGCTGAAACAGAGGGCGAGAAACAGAGGGGCTGAAACAGAGGCCGACAAACAGAGGGGCAGAAACAGAGGGCGAGAAACAGAGTGGCTGAAACAGTGGGGCTGAAACAGAGGGGCTGAAACAGAGGGCGAGAATCAGAAGGGCTGAAACAGAGGGCGAGAAACAGAGGGGCTGAAACAGAGGGGCTGAATCAGAGTTGCTGAAACAGAGGGCGAGAAACAGAGGGGCTTAAACAGAGGGCGAGAGACAGATGGGCTGAAATAGAGGGCGAGAAAGAGAGGGGCTGAAACAGAGGGGCTGAAACAGAGAGGCTGAAACAGAGGGCGAGAAACAGAGGGGCTGAAACAGAGGGCGAGAAACAGAGGGGCTGAAACAGAGGGGCTGAAACAGAGGGGCTGAAACAGAGGGGCTGAAACAGAGGGCGAGAAACACAGGTGCTGAATCAGAGGGGCTGAATCAAAGGGGCTGTAACAGAGGGGTTGAAACAGAGGGCGAGAAACAGAGGGGCTGAAACAGCGGGCGAGAAACAGAGGGCGAGAAACAGAGGGGCTGAAACAGAGCGGCTGAAACAGACGGGCTGAAACAGCGAGCCTGAAACAGAGGGCGAGAAACAGAGGGGCTGAAATAGAGTGCGAAAAACAGAGGGGCTGAAACAGAGGGCGAGAAACAGAGGGTGAGAAACAGAGGGCGAGAAACAGAGGGGCTGAAACAGAGGGGCTGAAACAGAGGGCGAGAAACAGAGGGGCTGAAACAGAGGGCGAGAATCAGAGGGGCTGAAACAGAGGGCGAGAAACAGAGGGGCTGAAACAGAGTGGCTGAAACAGAGGGGCTGAAACAGAGCGTGAGAAACAGAGGGGCTGAAACAGAGGGCGAGAAACAGAGGGGCTGAAACAGAGGGCGAGAAACAGAGGGGCTGAAACAGAGGGGCTGAAACAGAGGGCGAGAAACAGAGGGGCTGAAACAGAGGGCGAGAAACAGAGGGCGAGAAACAGAGGGACTGAAACAGAGGGGCTGCAACAGAGGGGCTGAAAAAGAGGGCGAGAAACAGAGGGGCTGAAACAGAGGGTGAGAAACAGAGGGTCTGAAACACGGGGCGTGAAACAGAGGTGCTGAAACAGAGGGGCGCGAAACAGAGCGGCGGGAAACAGAGGGGCTGAATCAGAGGGGCTTAATCAGAGGGGCTGAATCAGAGGGCCTGAATCAGAGGGGCTGAATCAGCGGGGTTGAAACAGAAGGCGAGAAAAAGATGGGCTGAAACAGAGGGGCTGAAACAGCGGGGCTGAATCAGAGGGGCTGAATCAGAGGGGCTGAATCAGCGGGGCTGAAACAGAAGGCGAGAAACAGAGGGGCTGAAACAGAGGGCTGAGAAACAGAGGCGCAGAAACAGAGGGCGAGAAACAGAGGGGCTGAAACAGAGGGGCTGAAACAGAGGGCGAGAAACAGAGGCGCAGAAACAGAGGGCGAGAAACAGAGGGGCTGAAACAGAGGGGCTGAAACAGAAGGCGAGAAACAGAGGCGCTGAAACAGAGGGCGAGAAACAGAGGGGCTGAAACAGAGGGCGAGAAACAGAGGGTCTGAAACAGAGGGGCTGAAACAGTGGGGCTGAAACAGAGGGGCTGAAACAGAGGGCGAGAAACAGAGGGGCTGAATCAGAGGGGCTGAATCAGAGGGGCTGAAACAGAGGGGCTGAAACAGAGGGCGAGAAACAGTGGGGCTGAAACAGCGGGCGAGAAACAGAGGGCGAGAAACAGAGGGGCTGAAACAGAGGGGCTGAAACAGAGGGCGAGAAACAGAGGGGCTGAAACAGAGGGTCTGAAACAGAGGGGCTGAAACAGAGGGGCTGAATCAGAGGGGCTGATTCAGAGGGGCTGAAACAGAGGGGCTGAATCAGCGGGGCTGAAACAGAGGGCGAGAAACAGAGTGGCTAAAACAGAGGCCGACAAACAGAGGGGCAGAAACAGAGGGCGAGAAACAGAGGGGCTGAAACAGAGGGGCTGAAACAGAGTGGCTGAAACAGAGGGCGAGAATCAGAGTTGCTGAAACAGAGGGCGAGAAACAGAGGGGCTGAAACAGAGGGGCTGAATCAGAGTTGCTGAAACAGAGGGCGAGAAACAGAGGGGCTTAAACAGAGGGCGAGAGACAGATGGGCTGAAACAGAGGGCGAGAAAGAGAGGGGCTGTAACAGAGGGGCTGAAACAGAGGGGCTGAAACAGAGGGCGAGAAACAGAGGGGCTGAAACAGAGGGCGAGAAACGGAGGGGCTGAAACAGAGGGGCTGAAACAGAGGGCGAGAAACGGAGGGGCTGAAACAGAAGGCGAGAAACAGAGGGGCTGAAACAGAGGGCGAGAAACAGGGGGGCTCAAACAGAGGGGCTGAAACAGAGGGGCTGAATCAGAGGGGCTGATTCAGAGGTGCTGAAACAGAGGGGCTGAATCAGCGGTGCTGAAACAGAGGGCGAGAAACAGAGGGGTTGAAACAGAGGGCGAGAAACAGAGTGGCTGAAGCAGAGGGCGAGAAACAGAGGGGCTGAAACAGAGGGGCTGAAACAGAGGGCGAGAAACAGAGGGGCTGAAACAGAGGGCGAGAAACAGAGGGGCTGAAACAGAGGGGCTGAAACAGACGGGCTGAAACAGAGGGCGAGAAACAGAGGGGCTGAAACAGAGGGGCTGAATCAGAGGGGCTGAAACAGAGGGGCTGAAACAGAGGGCAAGATACAGAGGGGCTGAAACAGAGGGCGAGAAACAGAGGGGCTGAAACAGATGGGCTGAATCAGAAGGCGAGAAACAGAGGGGCTGAAACAGAGGGCGAGAAACAGAGGGGCTGAAACAGAGGGGCTGAAACAGAGGGGCTGAAACAGAGGGGCTGAATCAGAGGGGCTGATTCAGAGGGGCTGAAACAGAGGGGCTGAATCAGCGGGGCTGAAACAGAGGGCGAGAAACAGAGGGGCTGAAACAGAGGCCGACAAACAGAGGGGCAGAAACAGAGGGCGAGAAACAGAGTGGCTGAAGCAGAGGGCGAGAAACAGAGGGGCTGAAACAGAGGGGCTGAATCAGAGTTGCTGAAACAGAGGGCGAGAAACAGAGGGGCTTAAACAGAGGGCGAGAGACAGATGGGCTGAAACAGAGGGCGAGAAAGAGAGGGGCTGTAACAGAGGGGCTGAAACAGAGGGGCTGAAACAGAGGGCGAGAAACAGAGGGGCTGAAACAGAGGGCGAGAAACGGAGGGGCTGAAACAGAGGGGCTGAAACAGAGGGCGAGAAACGGAGGGGCTGAAACAGAAGGCGAGAAACAGAGGGGCTGAAACAGAGGGCGAGAAACAGGGGGGCTCAAACAGAGGGGCTGAAACAGAGGGGCTGAATCAGAGGGGCTGATTCAGAGGTGCTGAAACAGAGGGGCTGAATCAGCGGTGCTGAAACAGAGGGCGAGAAACAGAGGGGTTGAAACAGAGGGCGAGAAACAGAGTGGCTGAAGCAGAGGGCGAGAAACAGAGGGGCTGAAACAGAGGGGCTGAAACAGAGGGCGAGAAACAGAGGGGCTGAAACAGAGGGCGAGAAACAGAGGGGCTGAAACAGAGGGGCTGAAACAGACGGGCTGAAACAGAGGGCGAGAAACAGAGGGGCTGAAACAGAGGGGCTGAATCAGAGGGGCTGAAACAGAGGGGCTGAAACAGAGGGCGAGAAACAGAGGCGCAGAAACAGAGGGCGAGAAACAGAGGGGCTGAAACAGAGGGGCTGAAACAGAAGGCGAGAAACAGAGGCGCTGAAACAGAGGGCGAGAAACAGAGGGGCTGAAACAGAGGGCGAGAAACAGAGGGTCTGAAACAGAGGGGCTGAAACAGAGGGCGAGAAACAGAGGGGCTGAAACAGAGGGGCTGAAACAGAGGGCGAGAAACAGAGGGGCTGAAACAGAGGGCGAGAAACAGAGGGCGAGAAACAGAGGGACTGAAACAGAGGGGCTGCAACAGAGGGGCTGAAAAAGAGGGCGAGAAACAGAGGGGCTGAAACAGAGGGTGAGAAACAGAGGGTCTGAAACACGGGGCGTGAAACAGAGGTGCTGAAACAGAGGGGCGCGAAACAGAGCGGCGGGAAACAGAGGGGCTGAATCAGAGGGGCTTAATCAGAGGGGCTGAATCAGAGGGCCTGAATCAGAGGGGCTGAATCAGCGGGGTTGAAACAGAAGGCGAGAAAAAGATGGGCTGAAACAGAGGGGCTGAAACAGCGAGGCTGAATCAGAGGGGCTGAATCAGAGGGGCTGAATCAGCGGGGCTGAAACAGAAGGCGAGAAACAGAGGGGCTGAAACAGAGGGCTGAGAAACAGAGGCGCAGAAACAGAGGGCGAGAAACAGAGGGGCTGAAACAGAGGGGCTGAAACAGAGGGCGAGAAACAGAGGCGCAGAAACAGAGGGCGAGAAACAGAGGGGCTGAAACAGAGGGGCTGAAACAGAAGGCGAGAAACAGAGGCGCTGAAACAGAGGGCGAGAAACAGAGGGGCTGAAACAGAGGGCGAGAAACAGAGGGTCTGAAACAGAGGGGCTGAAACAGAGGGGCTGAAACAGAGGGGCTGAAACAGAGGGCGAGAAACAGAGGGGCTGAATCAGAGGGGCTGAATCAGAGGGGCTGAATCAGAGGGGCTGAAACAGAGGGCGAGAAACAGTGGGGCTGAAACAGCGGGCGAGAAACAGAGGGCGAGAAACAGAGGGGCTGAAACAGAGGGGCTGAAACAGAGGGCGAGAAACAGAGGGGCTGAAACAGAGGGTCTGAAACAGAGGGGCTGAAACAGAGGGGCTGAATCAGAGGGGCTGATTCAGAGGGGCTGAAACAGAGGGGCTGAATCAGCGGGGCTGAAACAGAGGGCGAGAAACAGAGTGGCTAAAACAGAGGCCGACAAACAGAGGGGCAGAAACAGAGGGCGAGAAACAGAGGGGCTGAAACAGAGGGGCTGAAACAGAGTGGCTGAAACAGAGGGCGAGAATCAGAGTTGCTGAAACAGAGGGCGAGAAACAGAGGGGCTGAAACAGAGGGGCTGAATCAGAGTTGCTGAAACAGAGGGCGAGAAACAGAGGGGCTTAAACAGAGGGCGAGAGACAGATGGGCTGAAACAGAGGGCGAGAAAGAGAGGGGCTGTAACAGAGGGGCTGAAACAGAGGGGCTGAAACAGAGGGCGAGAAACAGAGGGGCTGAAACAGAGGGCGAGAAACAGAGGGGCTGAAACAGAGGGGCTGAAACTGAGGGGCTGAAACTGAGGGGCTGAAACAGAGGGCGAGAAACACAGGGGCTGAATCAGAGGGGCTGAATCAGAGGGACTGTAACAGAGGGGTTGAAACAGAGGGCGAGAAACAGAGGGCGAGAAACAGAGGGGCTGAAACAGAGGGCGAGAAACAGAGGGGCTGAAACAGAGGGGCTGAAACTGAGGGGCTGAAACTGAGGGGCTGAAACAGAGGGCGAGAAACACAGGGGCTGAATCAGAGGGGCTGAATCAGAGGGGCTGAAACAGAGGGGCTGAAACAGACGGGCTGAAACAGCAAGCCTGAAACAGAGGGCGAGAAACAGAGGGGCTGAAACAGAGTGCGAAAAACAGAGGGGCTGAAACAGAGGGCGAGAAACAGAGGGTGAGAAACAGAGGGCGAGAAACAGAGGGGCTGAAACAGAAGGGCTGAAACAGAGGGGCTGAATCAGAGGGGCTGAAACAGAGGGGCAGAATCAGAGGGGCTGAAACAGAGGGCGAGAAACAGAGGGGCTGAAACAGAGGGCGAGAAACAGAGGGGCTGAAACAGAGGGGCTGAAACAGAGGGTGAGAAACAGAGGGGCTGAAACAGAGGGCGAGAAACAGAGGGGCTGAAACAGAGGGCGAGAAACAGAGGGGCTGAAACAGAGGGGCTGAAACAGAGGGCGAGAAACAGAGGGGCTGAAACAGAGGGCGAGAAACAGAGGGCGAGAAACAGAGGGACTGAAACAGAGGGGCTGCAACAGAGGGGCTGAAAAAGAGGGCGAGAAACAGAGGGGCTGAAACAGAGGGTGAGAAACAGAGGGGCTGAAACACGGGGCGTGAAACAGAGGGGCTGAAACAGAGGGGCGCGAAACAGAGCGGCGGGAAACAGAGGGGCTGAATCAGAGGGGCTGAATCAGAGGGGCTGAATCAGTGGGACTGAATCAGAGGAGCTGAATCAGCGGGGCTGAAACAGAAGGCGAGAAACAGAGGGGCTGAAACAGAGGGGCTGAAACAGAGGGGCTGAATCAGAGGGGCTGAATCAGAGGGGCTGAATCAGCGGGGCTGAAACAGAAGGCGAGAAACAGAGGGACTGAATCAGAGGGACTGTAACAGAGGGGTTGAAACAGAGGGCGAGAAACAGAGGGGCTGAAACAGCGGGCGAGAAACAGAGGGCGAGAAACAGAGGGGCTGAAACAGAGGGGCTGAAACAGACGGGCTGAAACAGCAAGCCTGAAACAGAGGGCGAGAAACAGAGGGGCTGAAACAGAGTGCGAAAAACAGAGGGGCTGAAACAGAGGGCGAGAAACAGAGGGGCTGAAACAGAGGGCGAGAAACAGTGGGGCTGAAACAGAGGGGCTGAAACAGAGGGGCTGAAACAGAGGGTGAGAAACAGAGGGGCTGAAACAGAGGGCGAGAAACAGAGGGGCTGAAACAGAGGGCGAGAAACAGAGGGGCTGAAACAGAGGGGCTGAAACAGAGGGCGAGAAACAGAGGGGCTGAAACAGAGGGCGAGAAACAGAGGGCGAGAAACAGAGGGACTGAAACAGAGGGGCTGCAACAGAGGGGCTGAAAAAGAGGGCGAGAAACAGAGGGGCTGAAACAGAGGGTGAGAAACAGAGGGGCTGAAACACCGGGCGTGAAACAGAGGGGCTGAAACAGAGGGGCGCGAAACAGAGCGGCGGGAAACAGAGGGGCTGAATCAGAGGGGCTGAATCAGAGGGGCTGAATCAGTGGGCCTGAATCAGAGGGGCTGAATCAGCGGGGCTGAAACAGAAGGCGAGAAACAGAGGGGCTGAAACAGAGGGGCTGAAACAGAGGGGCTGAATCAGAGGGGCTGAATCAGAGGGGCTGAATCAGCGGGGCTGAAACAGAAGGCGAGAAACAGAGGGGCTGAAACAGAGGGCGAGAAACAGAGGCGCAGAAACAGAGGGCGAGAAACAGAGTGGCTGACACAGTGGGGCTGAAACAGTGGGGCTGAAACAGAGGGGCTGGAATAGAGGGCGAGAAACAGAGGGGCTGAAACAGAGGCCCTGAAACAGAGGGGCTGAAACAGAGGGGCTGAAACAGAGGGCGAGAAACAGAGGGGCTGAAACAGAGGGCGAGAAACAGAGGGGCTGAAACAGAGGGGCTGAAACAGAGGGCGAGAAACAGAGGGGCTGAATCAGAGGGGCTGAATCAGAGGGGCTGAATCAGAGGGGCTGAAACAGAGGGGCTGAATCAGAGGGGCTGAAACAGAGGGCGAGAAACAGAGGGGCTGAAACAGAGGGTGGGAAACAGAGGGGCTGAAACAGAGGGGCTGAATCAGAGGGGCTGAATCAGAGGGGCTGAAACAGAGGGGCTGAATCAGAGGGGCTGAAACAGAGGGCGAGAAACAGAGGGGCTGAAACAGAGGGTGCGAAACAGAGGGGCTGAAACAGAGGGCGAGAAACAGAGGGGCTGAAACAGAGGGGCAGAAACAGAGGGGCTGAATCAGAGGGGCTGATTCAGAGGAGCTGAAACAGAGGGGCTGAATCAGCGGGGCTGAAACAGAGGGCGAGAAACAGAGGGGCTGAAACAGAGGGCGAGAAACAGAGTGGCTGACACAGAGGGGCTGAAACAGAGGGTCTGAATCAGAGGGGCTGAAACAGAGGGCGAGAAACAGAGGGGCTGAAACAGAGGGCGAGAAACAGAGTGGCTGAAACAGAGGGCGAGAAACAGAGAGGCTGAAACAGAGGGGCTGAAACAGCGGGGCTGAAACAGAGGGGCTGAAACAGAGGGCGAGAAACAGAGGGGCTGAAACAGAGGGCGAGAAACATAGGGGCTGAAACAGAGGGCGAGAAACAGGGGGGCTCAAACAGAGGGGCTGAAACAGAGGGGCTGAATCAGAGGGGCTGATTCAGAGGTTCTGAAACAGAGGGGCTGAATCAGCGGGGCTGAAACAGAGGGCGAGAAACAGAGGGGTTGAAACAGAGGGCGAGAAACAGAGGGGCTGAAGCAGAGGGCGAGAAACAGAGGGGCTGAAACAGAGGGGCTGAAACAGAGGGCGAGAAACAGAGGGGCTGAAACAGAGGGGCTGAAACAGACGGGCTGAAACAGAGGGCGAGAAACAGAGGGGCTGAAACAGAGGGCGAGAAACAGAGGGGCTGAAACAGAGGGCGAGAAACAGAGTGGCTGAAACAGAGGGCGAGAAACGGAGGGGCTGAAACAGAGGGGCTGAAACAGAGGGCGAGAAACAGAGGGGCTGAATCAGAGGGGCTGAATCAGAGGGGCTGAATCAGAGGGGCTGAAACAGAGGGGCTGAATCAGAGGGGCTGAAACAGAGGGCGAGAAACAGTGGGGCTGAAACAGAGGGTGGGAAACAGAGGGGCTGAAACAGAGGGGCTGAATCAGAGGGGCTGAATCAGAGGGGCTGAAACAGAGGGGCTGAATCAGAGGGGCTGAAACAGAGGGCGAGAAACAGAGGGGCTGAAACAGAGGGTGCGAAACAGAGGGGCTGAAACAGAGGGCGAGAAACAGAGGGGCTGAAACAGAGGGGCAGAAACAGAGGGGCTGAATCAGAGGGGCTGATTCAGAGGAGCTGAAACAGAGGGGCTGAATCAGCGGGGCTGAAACAGAGGGCGAGAAATAGAGGGGCTGAAACAGAGGGCGAGAAACAGAGTGGCTGACACAGAGGGGCTGAAACAGAGGGTCTGAATCAGAGGGGCTGAAACAGAGGGCGAGAAACAGAGGGGCTGAAACAGAGGGCGAGAAACAGAGTGGCTGAAACAGAGGGCGAGAAACAGAGAGGCTGAAACAGAGGGGCTGAAACAGCGGGGCTGAAACAGAGGGGCTGAAACAGAGGGCGAGAAACAGAGGGGCTGAAACAGAGGGCGAGAAACAAACGGGCTGAAACAGAGGGCGAGAAACAGGGGGGCTCAAACAGAGGGGCTGAAACAGAGGGGCTGAATCAGAGGGGCTGATTCAGAGGTTCTGAAACAGAGGGGCTGAATCAGCGGGGCTGAAACAGAGGGCGAGAAACAGAGGGGTTGAAACAGAGGGCGAGAAACAGAGGGGCTGAAGCAGAGGGCGAGAAACAGAGGGGCTGAAACAGAGGGGCTGAAACAGAGGGCGAGAAACAGAGGGGCTGAAACAGAGGGGCTGAAACAGACGGGCTGAAACAGAGGGCGAGAAACAGAGGGGCTGAAACAGAGGGCGAGAAACAGAGGGGCTGAAACAGAGGGCGAGAAACAGAGTGGCTGAAACAGAGGGCGAGAAACGGAGGGGCTGAAACAGAGGGGCTGAAACAGAGGGCGAGAAACGGAGGGGCTGAAACAGAAGGCGAGAAACAGAGGGGCTGAAACAGAGGGCGAGAAACAGGGGGGCTCAAACAGAGGGGCTGAAACAGAGGGGCTGAATCAGAGGGGCTGATTCAGAGGTGCTGAAACAGAGGGGCTGAATCAGCGGTGCTGAAACAGAGGGCGAGAAACAGAGGGGTTGAAACAGAGGGCGAGAAACAGAGTGGCTGAAGCAGATGGCGAGAAACAGAGGGGCTGAAACAGAGGGGCTGAAACAGAGGGCGAGAAACAGAGGGGCTGAAACAGAGGGCGAGAAACAGAGGGGCTGAAACAGAGGGGCTGAAACAGACGGGCTGAAACAGAGGGCGAGAAACAGAGGGGCTGAAACAGAGGGGCTGAATCAGAGGGGCTGAAACAGAGGGGCTGAAACAGAGGGCGAGATACAGAGGGGCTGAAACAGAGGGCGAGAAACAGAGGGGCTGAAACAGATGGGCTGAATCAGAAGGCGAGAAACAGAGGGGCTGAAACAGAGGGCGAGAAACAGAGGGGCTGAAACAGAGGGCGAGAAACAGAGGGTCTGAAACAGAGGGGCTGAAACCCAGGGGCTGAAACAGAGGGGCTGAAACAGAGGGCGAGAAACAGAGGGGCTGAATCAGAGGGGCTGAATCAGAGGGGCTGAAACAGAGGGGGTGAAACAGAGGGCGAGAAACAGTGGGGCTGAAACAGCGGGCGAGAAACAGAGGGCGAGAAACAGAGGGGCTGAAACAGAGGGGCTGAAACAGAGGGCGAGAAACAGAGGGGCTGAAACAGAGGGGCTGAAACAGAGGGGCTGAAACAGAGGGGCTGAATCAGAGGGGCTGATTCAGAGGGGCTGAAACAGAGGGGCTGAATCAGCGGGGCTGAAACAGAGGGCGAGAAACAGAGGGGCTGAAACAGAGGCCGACAAACAGAGGGGCAGAAACAGAGGGCGAGAAACAGAGTGGCTGAAACAGTGGGGCTGAAACAGAGGGGCTGAAACAGAGGGCGAGAATCAGAAGGGCTGAAACAGAGGGCGAGAAACAGAGGGGCTGAAACAGAGGGGCTGAATCAGAGTTGCTGAAACAGAGGGCGAGAAACAGAGGGGCTTAAACAGAGGGCGAGAGACAGATGGGCTGAAATAGAGGGCGAGAAAGAGAGGGGCTGAAACAGAGGGGCTGAAACAGAGAGGCTGAAACAGAGGGCGAGAAACAGAGGGGCTGAAACAGAGGGCGAGAAACAGAGGGGCTGAAACAGAGGGGCTGAAACAGAGGGGCTGAAACAGAGGGGCTGAAACAGAGGGCGAGAAACACAGGTGCTGAATCAGAGGGGCTGAATCAAAGGGGCTGTAACAGAGGGGTTGAAACAGAGGGCGAGAAACAGAGGAGCTGAAACAGCGGGCGAGAAACAGAGGGCGAGAAACAGAGGGGCTGAAACAGAGCGGCTGAAACAGACGGGCTGAAACAGCGAGCCTGAAACAGAGGGCGAGAAACAGAGGGGCTGAAATAGAGTGCGAAAAACAGAGGGGCTGAAACAGAGGGCGAGAAACAGAGGGTGAGAAACAGAGGGCGAGAAACAGAGGGGCTGAAACAGAGGGGCTGAAACAGAGGGCGAGAAACAGAGGGGCTGAAACAGAGGGCGAGAATCAGAGGGGCTGAAACAGAGGGCGAGAAACAGAGGGGCTGAAACAGAGTGGCTGAAACAGAGGGGCTGAAACAGAGCGTGAGAAACAGAGGGGCTGAAACAGAGGGCGAGAAACAGAGGGGCTGAAACAGAGGGCGAGAAACAGAGGGGCTGAAACAGAGGGGCTGAAACAGAGGGCGAGAAACAGAGGGGCTGAAACAGAGGGCGAGAAACAGAGGGCGAGAAACAGAGGGACTGAAACAGAGGGGCTGCAACAGAGGGGCTGAAAAAGAGGGCGAGAAACAGAGGGGCTGAAACAGAGGGCGAGAAACAGAGGGGCTGAAACAGAGGGCGAGAAACAGAGTGGCTGACACAGAGGGGCTGAAACAGAGGGTCTGAATCAGAGGGGCTGAAACAGAGGGCGAGAAACAGAGGGGCTGAAACAGAGGGCGAGAAACAGAGTGGCTGAAACAGAGGGCGAGAAACAGAGAGGCTGAAACAGAGGGGCTGAAACAGCGGGGCTGAAACAGAGGGGCTGAAACAGAGGGCGAGAAACAGAGGGGCTGAAACAGAGGGCGAGAAACAAACGGGCTGAAACAGAGGGCGAGAAACAGGGGGGCTCAAACAGAGGGGCTGAAACAGAGGGGCTGAATCAGAGGGGCTGATTCAGAGGTTCTGAAACAGAGGGGCTGAATCAGCGGGGCTGAAACAGAGGGCGAGAAACAGAGGGGTTGAAACAGAGGGCGAGAAACAGAGGGGCTGAAGCAGAGGGCGAGAAACAGAGGGGCTGAAACAGAGGGGCTGAAACAGAGGGCGAGAAACAGAGGGGCTGAAACAGAGGGGCTGAAACAGACGGGCTGAAACAGAGGGCGAGAAACAGAGGGGCTGAAACAGAGGGCGAGAAACAGAGGGGCTGAAACAGAGGGCGAGAAACAGAGTGGCTGAAACAGAGGGCGAGAAACGGAGGGGCTGAAACAGAGGGGCTGAAACAGAGGGCGAGAAACGGAGGGGCTGAAACAGAAGGCGAGAAACAGAGGGGCTGAAACAGAGGGCGAGAAACAGGGGGGCTCAAACAGAGGGGCTGAAACAGAGGGGCTGAATCAGAGGGGCTGATTCAGAGGTGCTGAAACAGAGGGGCTGAATCAGCGGTGCTGAAACAGAGGGCGAGAAACAGAGGGGTTGAAACAGAGGGCGAGAAACAGAGTGGCTGAAGCAGATGGCGAGAAACAGAGGGGCTGAAACAGAGGGGCTGAAACAGAGGGCGAGAAACAGAGGGGCTGAAACAGAGGGCGAGAAACAGAGGGGCTGAAACAGAGGGGCTGAAACAGACGGGCTGAAACAGAGGGCGAGAAACAGAGGGGCTGAAACAGAGGGGCTGAATCAGAGGGGCTGAAACAGAGGGGCTGAAACAGAGGGCGAGATACAGAGGGGCTGAAACAGAGGGCGAGAAACAGAGGGGCTGAAACAGATGGGCTGAATCAGAAGGCGAGAAACAGAGGGGCTGAAACAGAGGGCGAGAAACAGAGGGGCTGAAACAGAGGGCGAGAAACAGAGGGTCTGAAACAGAGGGGCTGAAACAGAGGGGCTGAAACAGAGGGGCTGAAACAGAGGGCGAGAAACAGAGGGGCTGAATCAGAGGGGCTGAATCAGAGGGGCTGAAACAGAGGGGGTGAAACAGAGGGCGAGAAACAGTGGGGCTGAAACAGCGGGCGAGAAACAGAGGGCGAGAAACAGAGGGGCTGAAACAGAGGGGCTGAAACAGAGGGCGAGAAACAGAGGGGCTGAAACAGAGGGGCTGAAACAGAGGGGCTGAAACAGAGGGGCTGAATCAGAGGGGCTGATTCAGAGGGGCTGAAACAGAGGGGCTGAATCAGCGGGGCTGAAACAGAGGGCGAGAAACAGAGGGGCTGAAACAGAGGCCGACAAACAGAGGGGCAGAAACAGAGGGCGAGAAACAGAGTGGCTGAAACAGTGGGGCTGAAACAGAGGGGCTGAAACAGAGGGCGAGAATCAGAAGGGCTGAAACAGAGGGCGAGAAACAGAGGGGCTGAAACAGAGGGGCTGAATCAGAGTTGCTGAAACAGAGGGCGAGAAACAGAGGGGCTTAAACAGAGGGCGAGAGACAGATGGGCTGAAATAGAGGGCGAGAAAGAGAGGGGCTGAAACAGAGGGGCTGAAACAGAGAGGCTGAAACAGAGGGCGAGAAACAGAGGGGCTGAAACAGAGGGCGAGAAACAGAGGGGCTGAAACAGAGGGGCTGAAACAGAGGGGCTGAAACAGAGGGGCTGAAACAGAGGGCGAGAAACACAGGTGCTGAATCAGAGGGGCTGAATCAAAGGGGCTGTAACAGAGGGGTTGAAACAGAGGGCGAGAAACAGAGGGGCTGAAACAGCGGGCGAGAAACAGAGGGCGAGAAACAGAGGGGCTGAAACAGAGCGGCTGAAACAGACGGGCTGAAACAGCGAGCCTGAAACAGAGGGCGAGAAACAGAGGGGCTGAAATAGAGTGTGAAAAACAGAGGGGCTGAAACAGAGGGCGAGAAACAGAGGGTGAGAAACAGAGGGCGAGAAACAGAGGGGCTGAAACAGAGGGGCTGAAACAGAGGGCGAGAAACAGAGGGGCTGAAACAGAGGGCGAGAATCAGAGGGGCTGAAACAGAGGGCGAGAAACAGAGGGGCTGAAACAGAGTGGCTGAAACAGAGGGGCTGAAACAGAGCGTGAGAAACAGAGGGGCTGAAACAGAGGGCGAGAAACAGAGGGGCTGAAACAGAGGGCGAGAAACAGAGGGGCTGAAACAGAGGGGCTGAAACAGAGGGCGAGAAACAGAGGGGCTGAAACAGAGGGCGAGAAACAGAGGGCGAGAAACAGAGGGACTGAAACAGAGGGGCTGCAACAGAGGGGCTGAAAAAGAGGGCGAGAAACAGAGGGGCTGAAACAGAGGGTGAGAAACAGAGGGTCTGAAACACGGGGCGTGAAACAGAGGTGCTGAAACAGAGGGGCGCGAAACAGAGCGGCGGGAAACAGAGGGGCTGAATCAGAGGGGCTTAATCAGAGGGGCTGAATCAGAGGGCCTGAATCAGAGGGGCTGAATCAGCGGGGTTGAAACAGAAGGCGAGAAAAAGATGGGCTGAAACAGAGGGGCTGAAACAGCGGGGCTGAATCAGAGGGGCTGAATCAGAGGGGCTGAATCAGCGGGGCTGAAACAGAAGGCGAGAAACAGAGGGGCTGAAACAGAGGGCTGAGAAACAGAGGCGCAGAAACAGAGGGCGAGAAACAGAGGGGCTGAAACAGAGGGGCTGAAACAGAGGGCGAGAAACAGAGGCGCAGAAACAGAGGGCGAGAAACAGAGGGGCTGAAACAGAGGGGCTGAAACAGAAGGCGAGAAACAGAGGCGCTGAAACAGAGGGTGAGAAACAGAGGGGCTGAAACAGAGGGCGAGAAACAGAGGGTCTGAAACAGAGGGGCTGAAACAGAGGGGCTGAAACAGAGGGGCTGAAACAGAGGGCGAGAAACAGAGGGGCTGAATCAGAGGGGCTGAATCAGAGGGGCTGAAACAGAGGGGCTGAAACAGAGGGCGAGAAACAGTGGGGCTGAAACAGCGGGCGAGAAACAGAGGGCGAGAAACAGAGGGGCTGAAACAGAGGGGCTGAAACAGAGGGCGAGAAACAGAGGGGCTGAAACAGAGGGTCTGAAACAGAGGGGCTGAAACAGAGGGGCTGAATCAGAGGGGCTGATTCAGAGGGGCTGAAACAGAGGGGCTGAATCAGCGGGGCTGAAACAGAGGGCGAGAAACAGAGTGGCTAAAACAGAGGCCGACAAACAGAGGGGCAGAAACAGAGGGCGAGAAACAGAGGGGCTGAAACAGAGGGGCTGAAACAGAGTGGCTGAAACAGAGGGCGAGAATCAGAGTTGCTGAAACAGAGGGCGAGAAACAGAGGGGCTGAAACAGAGGGGCTGAATCAGAGTTGCCGAAACAGAGGGCGAGAAACAGAGGGGCTTAAACAGAGGGCGAGAGACAGATGGGCTGAAACAGAGGGCGAGAAAGAGAGGGGCTGTAACAGAGGGGCTGAAACAGAGGGGCTGAAACAGAGGGCGAGAAACAGAGGGGCTGAAACAGAGGGCGAGAAACAGAGGGGCTGAAACAGAGGGGCTGAAACTGAGGGGCTGAAACTGAGGGGCTGAAACAGAGGACGAGAAACACAGGGGCTGAATCAGAGGGGCTGAATCAGAGGGACTGTAACAGAGGGGTTGAAACAGAGGGCGAGAAACAGAGGGCGAGAAACAGAGGGGCTGAAACAGAGGGCGAGAAACAGAGGGGCTGAAACAGAGGGGCTGAAACTGAGGGGCTGAAACTGAGGGGCTGAAACAGAGGGCGAGAAACACAGGGGCTGAATCAGAGGGGCTGAATCAGAGGGACTGTAACAGAGGGGCTGAAACAGCGGGCGAGAAACAGAGGGCGAGAAACAGAGGGGCTGAAACAAAGGGGCTGAAACAGACGGGCTGAAACAGCAAGCCTGAAACAGAGGGCGAGAAACAGAGGGGCTGAAACAGAGTGCGAAAAACAGAGGGGCTGAAACAGAGGGCGAGAAACAGAGGGTGAGAAACAGAGGGCGAGAAACAGAGGGGCTGAAACAGAAGGGCTGAAACAGAGGGGCTGAATCAGAGGGGCTGAAACAGAGGGGCAGAATCAGAGGGGCTGAAACAGAGGGCGAGAAACAGAGGGGCTGAAACAGAGGGCGAGAAACAGAGGGGCTGAAACAGAGGGGCTGAAACAGAGGGTGAGAAACAGAGGGGCTGAAACAGAGGGCGAGAAACAGAGGGGCTGAAACAGAGGGCGAGAAACAGAGGGGCTGAAACAGAGGGGCTGAAACAGAGGGCGAGAAACAGAGGGGCTGAAACAGAGGGCGAGAAACAGAGGGCGAGAAACAGAGGGACTGAAACAGAGGGGCTGCAACAGAGGGGCTGAAAAAGAGGGCGAGAAACAGAGGGGCTGAAACAGAGGGTGAGAAACAGAGGGGCTGAAACACGGGGCGTGAAACAGAGGGGCTGAAACAGAGGGGCGCGAAACAGAGCGGCGGGAAACAGAGGGGCTGAATCAGAGGGGCTGAATCAGAGGGGCTGAATCAGTGGGCCTGAATCAGAGGAGCTGAATCAGCGGGGCTGAAACAGAAGGCGAGAAACAGAGGGGCTGAAACAGAGGGGCTGAAACAGAGGGGCTGAATCAGAGGGGCTGAATCAGAGGGGCTGAATCAGCGGGGCTGAAACAGAAGGCGAGAAACAGAGGGGCTGAATCAGAGGGACTGTAAAAGAGGGGTTGAAACAGAGGGCGAGAAACAGAGGGGCTGAAACAGCGGGCGAGAAACAGAGGGCGAGAAACAGAGGGGCTGAAACAGAGGGGCTGAAACAGACGGGCTGAAACAGCAAGCCTGAAACAGAGGGCGAGAAACAGAGGGGCTGAAACAGAGTGCGAAAAACAGAGGGGCTGAAACAGAGGGCGAGAAACAGAGGGGCTGAAACAGAGGGCGAGAAACAGTGGGGCTGAAACAGAGGGGCTGAAACAGAGGGGCTGAAACAGAGGGTGAGAAACAGAGGGGCTGAAACAGAGGGCGAGAAACAGAGGGGCTGAAACAGAGGGCGAGAAACAGAGGGGCTGAAACAGAGGGGCTGAAACAGAGGGCGAGAAACAGAGGGGCTGAAACAGAGGGCGAGAAACAGAGGGCGAGAAACAGAGGGACTGAAACAGAGGGGCTGCAACAGAGGGGCTGAAAAAGAGGGCGAGAAACAGAGGGGCTGAAACAGAGGGTGAGAAACAGAGGGGCTGAAACACCGGGCGTGAAACAGAGGGGCTGAAACAGAGGGGCGCGAAACAGAGCGGCGGGAAACAGAGGGGCTGAATCAGAGGGGCTGAATCAGAGGGGCTGAATCAGTGGGCCTGAATCAGAGGGGCTGAAGCAGCGGGGCTGAAACAGAAGGCGAGAAACAGAGGGGCTGAAACAGAGGGGCTGAAACAGAGGGGCTGAATCAGAGGGGCTGAATCAGAGGGGCTGAATCAGCGGGGCTGAAACAGAAGGCGAGAAACAGAGGGGCTGAAACAGAGGGCGAGAAACAGAGGCGCAGAAACAGAGGGCGAGAAACAGAGTGGCTGACACAGTGGGGCTGAAACAGTGGGGCTGAAACAGAGGGGCTGGAATAGAGGGCGAGAAACAGAGGGGCTGAAACAGAGGCCCTGAAACAGAGGTGCTGAAACAGAGGGGCTGAAACAGAGGGCGAGAAACAGAGGGGCTGAAACAGAGGGCGAGAAACAGAGGGGCTGAAACAGAGGGGCTGAAACAGAGGGCGAGAAACAGAGGGGCTGAATCAGAGGGGCTGAATCAGAGGGGCTGAATCAGAGGGGCTGAAACAGAGGGGCTGAATCAGAGGGGCTGAAACAGAGGGCGAGAAACAGAGGGGCTGAAACAGAGGGTGGGAAACAGAGGGGCTGAAACAGAGGGGCTGAAACAGAGGGGCTGAATCAGAGGGGCTGAAACAGAGGGGCTGAATCAGAGGGGCTGAAACAGAGGGCGAGAAACAGAGGGGCTGAAACAGAGAGTGCGAAACAGAGGGGCTGAAACAGAGGGCGAGAAACAGAGGGGCTGAAACAGAGGGGCAGAAACAGAGGGGCTGAATCAGAGGGGCTGATTCAGAGGAGCTGAAACAGAGGGGCTGAATCAGCGGGGCTGAAACAGAGGGCGAGAAACAGAGGGGCTGAAACAGAGGGCGAGAAACAGAGTGGCTGACACAGAGGGGCTGAAACAGAGGGTCTGAATCAGAGGGGCTGAAACAGAGGGCGAGAAACAGAGGGGCTGAAACAGAGGGCGAGAAACAGAGTGGCTGAAACAGAGGGCGAGAAACAGAGAGGCTGAAACAGAGGGGCTGAAACAGCGGGGCTGAAACAGAGGGGCTGAAACAGAGGGCGAGAAACAGAGGGGCTGAAACAGAGGGCGAGAAACATAGGGGCTGAAACAGAGGGCGAGAAACAGGGGGGCTCAAACAGAGGGGCTGAAACAGAGGGGCTGAATCAGAGGGGCTGATTCAGAGGTTCTGAAACAGAGGGGCTGAATCAGCGGGGCTGAAACAGAGGGCGAGAAACAGAGGGGTTGAAACAGAGGGCGAGAAACAGAGGGGCTGAAGCAGAGGGCGAGAAACATAGGGGCTGAAACAGAGGGGCTGAAACAGAGGGCGAGAAACAGAGGGGCTGAAACAGAGGGGCTGAAACAGACGGGCTGAAACAGAGGGCGAGAAACAGAGGGGCTGAAACAGAGGGGCTGAATCAGAGGGGCTGAAACAGAGGGGCTGAAACAGAGGGCAAGAAACAGAGGGGCTGAAACAGAGGGCTAGAAACAGAGGGGCTGAAACGGGGGGGGCTGAAACAGAAGGCGAGAAACAGAGGGGATGAAACAGAGGGCGAGAAACAGAGGGGCTGAAACAGAGGGCGAGAAACAGAGGGTCTGAAACAGAGGGGCTGAAACAGAGGGGCTGAAACAGAGGGGCTGAAACAGAGAGCGAGAAAGAGAGGGGCTGAATCAGAGGGACTGAATCAGAGGGGCTGAAACAGAGGGGCTGAAACAGAGGGCGTGAAACAGTGGGGCTGAAACCGCGGGCGAGAAACAAAGGGCGAGAAACAGAGGGGCTGAAACAGAGTGGCTGAAACAGATGGGCTGAAACAGAGAGCCTGAAACAGAGGGCGAGAAACAGAGGGGCTGAAACAGAGGGCGAAAAACAGAGGGGCTGAAACAGAGGGCGAGAAACAGAGGGGGAGAAACAGAGGGCGAGAAACAGATTGGGCTGAAACAGAGGGACTGAAACAGAGGGGCTGAAACAGAGGGGCTGAATCAGTGGGGCTGATACAGAGGGGCTGAATCAGAGGGGCTGAAACAGACGGGCTGAAACAGAGGGCGAGAAACAGAGGGGGAGAAACAGAGGGCGAGAAACAGATTGGGCTGAAACAGAGGGACTGAAACAGAGGGGCTGAAACAGAGGGGCTGAATCAGTGGGGCTGAAACAGAGGGGCTGAAACAGAGGGGCTGAAACAGACGGACTGAAACAGAGGGCGAGAAACAGAGGGGCTGAAACAGAGGGGCTGAATCAGAGGGGCTGAATCAGAGGGGCTGAAACAGAGGGCAAGAAACAGAGGGGCTGAAACAGAGGGCGAGAAACAGAGGGGCTGAAACAGAGGGGCTGAATCAGAGGGGCTGATTCAGAGGGGCTGAAACAGAGGGGCTGAATCAGCGGGGCTGAAACAGAGGGCGAGAAACAGAGGGGCTGAAACAGAGGGCGAGAAACAGGCGCAGAAACAGAGGGCGATAAACAGAGGGGCTGAAACAGAGGGGCTGAAACAGAGGGCGAGAAACAGTGTGGCTGACACAGAGGGGCTGAAACAGAGGGGCTGAAACAGAAGGCGAGAAACAGAGGGGCTGAAACAGAGGGGCGGGAAACAGAGGGGCGGGAAACAGAGGGGCTGAATCAGAGGGGCTGAATCAGAGGGGCTGTATCAGATGGGCTGAATCAGAGGGGCTGAAACAGAGGGTGAGAAACAGAGGGGCTGAAACAGAGGGGCTGAAACAGAGGGGCTGAAACAGCGGGCGAGAAACAGAGGGGCTGAATCAGAGGGGCTGAAACAGAGGGGCTGAATCAGAGGGGCTGAAACAGAGGGCGAGAAAAAGAGGGGCTGAAACAGAGGGCGGGAAACAGAGGGGCTGAAACAGAGGGCGAGAAACAGAGGGGCTGAAACAGAGGGGCTGAAACAGAGGGGCTGAAACAGAGGGGCTGAATCAGAGGGGCTGATTCAGAGGGGCTGAAACAGAGCGGCTGAATCAGCGGGGCTGAAACAGAGGGCGAGAAACAGAGGGGCTGAAACAGAGGGCGAGAAACAGAGGCGCAGAAACAGAGGGCGAGAAACAGAGGGGCTGAAACAGAGGGGCTGAAATAGAGGGCGAGAAACAGAGGGGCTGAAACAGAGGACGAGAAACAGAGGGGCTGACACAGAGAGGCTGAAACAGAGGGGCTGAAACAGAGGGGCTGAAACAGAGGGCGAGAAACAGAGGGGCTGAAACAGAGGGCGAGAAACAGAGGGCGAGAAAGAGAGGGGCTGAAACAGAGGGCGAGAAAGAGAGGGGCTGAAATAGAGGGTGAGAAACAGAGGGGATGAAACAGAGGGCGAGAAACAGAGGGGCTGGAACAGAGGGGCTGAAACAGAGGGGCTGAAACAGAGGGGCTGAAACAGAGGGGCTGAATCAGAGGGTCTGATTCAGAGGTGCTGAAACAGAGGGGCTGAATCAGCGGGGCTGAAACAGAGGGCGAGAAACAGAGGGGCGGAAACATAGGGCGAGAAACAAAGGGGCTGAAACAGAGGGCGAGAAACAGAGGGGCTGAAACAGAGTGGCTGAAACAGAGGGCGAGAAACAGAGGGGCTGAAACAGAGGGCGAGAAACAGAGGGGCTGAAACAGAGGGGCTGAATCAGAGGGGCTGAATCAGAGGGCGATAAACAGAGGGGCTGAAACAGAGGGGCTGAAACACAGGGGCTGAAACAGAGGGTGAGAAACAGAGGGGCTGAAACAGAGGGCGTGAAACAGAGGGGCTGAATCAGAGGGGCTGAATCAGAGGGGCTGAAACAGAGGGGCTGAAACAGAGGGGCTGAATCAGAGGGGCTGAAACAGAGCGCCAGAAACAGTGGGGCTGAAACAGAGGGCAAGAAACAGAGGGGCTGAAACAGAGGGCGAGAAATAGAAAGGCTGAAACAGAGGGGCTGAAACAGAGGGGCTGAAACAGAGGGGCTGAATCAGAGGGGCTGATACAGAGGGGCTGAATCAGAGGGGCTGAATCAGCCGCGCTGAAACAGAGGGCGATAAGCAGAGGGGCTGAAACAGAGGGCGAGAAACAGAGGGGCAGAAACAGAGGGCGAGAAACAGAGGGGCTGAAACAGAGGCTGAGAAACAGAGGTCGAGGAACAGAGGGGCTGAAACAGAGGGCGAGAAACAGAGTGGCTGAAACAGAGGGGCGGAAACAGAGGGGCTGAAACAGAGGGGCTGAACCAGAGGGCGAGAAACAGAGGGGCTGAAACAGAGTGCGAGAAACAGAGGGCGAGAAACAGAGGGGCTGAAACAGAGGGGCTGAAACAGAGGGCGAGAAACAGAGGGGCTGAAACAGAGGGTCTGAAACAGAGGGGCTGAAACAGAGGGGCTGAATCAGAGGGGCTGATTCAGAGGGGCTGAAACAGAGGGGCTGAATCAGCGGGGCTGAAACAGAGGGCGAGAAACAGAGTGGCTAAAACAGAGGCCGACAAACAGAGGGGCAGAAACAGAGGGCGAGAAACAGAGGGGCTGAAACAGAGGGGCTGAAACAGAGTGGCTGAAACAGAGGGCGAGAATCAGAGTTGCTGAAACAGAGGGCGAGAAACAGAGGGGCTGAAACAGAGGGGCTGAATCAGAGTTGCTGAAACAGAGGGCGAGAAACAGAGGGGCTTAAACAGAGGGCGAGAGACAGATGGGCTGAAACAGAGGGCGAGAAAGAGAGGGGCTGTAACAGAGGGGCTGAAACAGAGGGGCTGAAACAGAGGGCGAGAAACAGAGGGGCTGAAACAGAGGGCGAGAAACAGAGGGGCTGAAACAGAGGGGCTGAAACTGAGGGGCTGAAACTGAGGGGCTGAAACAGAGGACGAGAAACACAGGGGCTGAATCAGAGGGGCTGAATCAGAGGGACTGTAACAGAGGGGTTGAAACAGAGGGCGAGAAACAGAGGGCGAGAAACAGAGGGGCTGAAACAGAGGGCGAGAAACAGAGGGGCTGAAACAGAGGGGCTGAAACTGAGGGGCTGAAACTGAGGGGCTGAAACAGAGGGCGAGAAACACAGGGGCTGAATCAGAGGGGCTGAATCAGAGGGACTGTAACAGAGGGGCTGAAACAGCGGGCGAGAAACAGAGGGCGAGAAACAGAGGGGCTGAAACAGAGGGGCTGAAACAGACGGGCTGAAACAGCAAGCCTGAAACAGAGGGCGAGAAACAGAGGGGCTGAAACAGAGTGCGAAAAACAGAGGGGCTGAAACAGAGGGCGAGAAACAGAGGGTGAGAAACAGAGGGCGAGAAACAGAGGGGCTGAAACAGAAGGGCTGAAACAGAGGGGCTGAATCAGAGGGGCTGAAACAGAGGGGCAGAATCAGAGGGGCTGAAACAGAGGGCGAGAAACAGAGGGGCTGAAACAGAGGGCGAGAAACAGAGGGGCTGAAACAGAGGGGCTGAAACAGAGGGTGAGAAACAGAGGGGCTGAAACAGAGGGCGAGAAACAGAGGGGCTGAAACAGAGGGCGAGAAACAGAGGGGCTGAAACAGAGGGGCTGAAACAGAGGGCGAGAAACAGAGGGGCTGAAACAGAGGGCGAGAAACAGAGGGCGAGAAACAGAGGGACTGAAACAGAGGGGCTGCAACAGAGGGGCTGAAAAAGAGGGCGAGAAACAGAGGGGCTGAAACAGAGGGTGAGAAACAGAGGGGCTGAAACACGGGGCGTGAAACAGAGGGGCTGAAACAGAGGGGCGCGAAACAGAGCGGCGGGAAACAGAGGGGCTGAATCAGAGGGGCTGAATCAGAGGGGCTGAATCAGTGGGCCTGAATCAGAGGAGCTGACTCAGCGGGGCTGAAACAGAAGGCGAGAAACAGAGGGGCTGAAACAGAGGGGCTGAAACAGAGGGGCTGAATCAGAGGGGCTGAATCAGAGGGGCTGAATCAGCGGGGCTGAAACAGAAGGCGAGAAACAGAGGGGCTGAATCAGAGGGACTGTAACAGAGGGGTTGAAACAGAGGGCGAGAAACAGAGGGGCTGAAACAGCGGGCGAGAAACAGAGGGCGAGAAACAGAGGGGCTGAAACAGAGGGGCTGAAACAGACGGGCTGAAACAGCAAGCCTGAAACAGAGGGCGAGAAACAGAGGGGCTGAAACAGAGTGCGAAAAACAGAGGGGCTGAAACAGAGGGCGAGAAACAGAGGGGCTGAAACAGAGGGCGAGAAACAGTGGGGCTGAAACAGAGGGGCTGAAACAGAGGGGCTGAAACAGAGGGTGAGAAACAGAGGGGCTGAAACAGAGGGCGAGAAACAGAGGGGCTGAAACAGAGGGCGAGAAACAGAGGGGCTGAAACAGAGGGGCTGAAACAGAGGGCGAGAAACAGAGGGGCTGAAACAGAGGGCGAGAAACAGAGGGCGAGAAACAGAGGGACTGAAACAGAGGGGCTGCAACAGAGGGGCTGAAAAAGAGGGCGAGAAACAGAGGGGCTGAAACAGAGGGTGAGAAACAGAGGGGCTGAAACACCGGGCGTGAAACAGAGGGGCTGAAACAGAGGGGCGCGAAACAGAGCGGCGGGAAACAGAGGGGCTGAATCAGAGGGGCTGAATCAGAGGGGCTGAATCAGTGGGCCTGAATCAGAGGGGCTGAATCAGCGGGGCTGAAACAGAAGGCGAGAAACAGAGGGGCTGAAACAGAGGGGCTGAAACAGAGGGGCTGAATCAGAGGGGCTGAATCAGAGGGGCTGAATCAGCGGGGCTGAAACAGAAGGCGAGAAACAGAGGGGCTGAAACAGAGGGCGAGAAACAGAGGCGCAGAAACAGAGGGCGAGAAACAGAGTGGCTGACACAGTGGGGCTGAAACAGTGGGGCTGAAACAGAGGGGCTGGAATAGAGGGCGAGAAACAGAGGGGCTGAAACAGAGGCCCTGAAACAGAGGGGCTGAAACAGAGGGGCTGAAACAGAGGGCGAGAAACAGAGGGGCTGAAACAGAGGGCGAGAAACAGAGGGGCTGAAACAGAGGGGCTGAAACAGAGGGTGAGAAACAGAGGGGCTGAAACAGAGGGCGAGAAACAGAGGGGCTGAAACAGAGGGCGAGAAACAGAGGGGCTGAAACAGAGGGGCTGAAACAGAGGGCGAGAAACAGAGGGGCTGAAACAGAGGGCGAGAAACAGAGGGCGAGAAACAGAGGGACTGAAACAGAGGGGCTGCAACAGAGGGGCTGAAAAAGAGGGCGAGAAACAGAGGGGCTGAAACAGAGGGTGAGAAACAGAGGGGCTGAAACACGGGGCGTGAAACAGAGGGGCTGAAACAGAGGGGCGCGAAACAGAGCGGCGGGAAACAGAGGGGCTGAATCAGAGGGGCTGAATCAGAGGGGCTGAATCAGTGGGCCTGAATCAGAGGAGCTGACTCAGCGGGGCTGAAACAGAAGGCGAGAAACAGAGGGGCTGAAACAGAGGGGCTGAAACAGAGGGGCTGAATCAGAGGGGCTGAATCAGAGGGGCTGAATCAGCGGGGCTGAAACAGAAGGCGAGAAACAGAGGGGCTGAATCAGAGGGACTGTAACAGAGGGGTTGAAACAGAGGGCGAGAAACAGAGGGGCTGAAACAGCGGGCGAGAAACAGAGGGCGAGAAACAGAGGGGCTGAAACAGAGGGGCTGAAACAGACGGGCTGAAACAGCAAGCCTGAAACAGAGGGCGAGAAACAGAGGGGCTGAAACAGAGTGCGAAAAACAGAGGGGCTGAAACAGAGGGCGAGAAACAGAGGGGCTGAAACAGAGGGCGAGAAACAGTGGGGCTGAAACAGAGGGGCTGAAACAGAGGGGCTGAAACAGAGGGTGAGAAACAGAGGGGCTGAAACAGAGGGCGAGAAACAGAGGGGCTGAAACAGAGGGCGAGAAACAGAGGGGCTGAAACAGAGGGGCTGAAACAGAGGGCGAGAAACAGAGGGGCTGAAACAGAGGGCGAGAAACAGAGGGCGAGAAACAGAGGGACTGAAACAGAGGGGCTGCAACAGAGGGGCTGAAAAAGAGGGCGAGAAACAGAGGGGCTGAAACAGAGGGTGAGAAACAGAGGGGCTGAAACACCGGGCGTGAAACAGAGGGGCTGAAACAGAGGGGCGCGAAACAGAGCGGCGGGAAACAGAGGGGCTGAATCAGAGGGGCTGAATCAGAGGGGCTGAATCAGTGGGCCTGAATCAGAGGGGCTGAATCAGCGGGGCTGAAACAGAAGGCGAGAAACAGAGGGGCTGAAACAGAGGGGCTGAAACAGAGGGGCTGAATCAGAGGGGCTGAATCAGAGGGGCTGAATCAGCGGGGCTGAAACAGAAGGCGAGAAACAGAGGGGCTGAAACAGAGGGCGAGAAACAGAGGCGCAGAAACAGAGGGCGAGAAACAGAGTGGCTGACACAGTGGGGCTGAAACAGTGGGGCTGAAACAGAGGGGCTGGAATAGAGGGCGTGAAACAGAGGGGCTGAAACAGAGGCCCTGAAACAGAGGGGCTGAAACAGAGGGGCTGAAACAGAGGGCGAGAAACAGAGGGGCTGAAACAGAGGGCGAGAAACAGAGGGGCTGAAACAGAGGGGCTGAAACAGAGGGCGAGAAACAGAGGGGCTGAATCAGAGGGGCTGAATCAGAGGGGCTGAATCAGAGGGGCTGAAACAGAGGGGCTGAATGAGAGGGGCTGAAACAGAGGGCGAGAAACAGAGGGGCTGAAACAGAGGGTGGGAAACAGAGGGGCTGAAACAGAGGGGCTGAATCAGAGGGGCTGAATCAGAGGGGCTGAAACAGAGGGGCTGAATCAGAGGGGCTGAAACAGAGGGCGAGAAACAGAGGGGCTGAAACAGAGGGTGCGAAACAGAGGGGCTGAAACAGAGGGCGAGAAACAGAGGGGCTGAAACAGAGGGGCAGAAACAGAGGGGCTGAATCAGAGGGGCTGATTCAGAGGAGCTGAAACAGAGGGGCTGAATCAGCGGGGCTGAAACAGAGGGCGAGAAACAGAGGGGCTGAAACAGAGGGCGAGAAACAGAGTGGCTGACACAGAGGGGCTGAAACAGAGGGTCTGAATCAGAGGGGCTGAAACAGAGGGCGAGAAACAGAGGGGCTGAAACAGAGGGCGAGAAACAGAGTGGCTGAAACAGAGGGCGAGAAACAGAGAGGCTGAAACAGAGGGGCTGAAACAGCGGGGCTGAAACAGAGGGGCTGAAACAGAGGGCGAGAAACAGAGGGGCTGAAACAGAGGGCGAGAAACATAGGGGCTGAAACAGAGGGCGAGAAACAGGGGGGCTCAAACAGAGGGGCTGAAACAGAGGGGCTGAATCAGAGGGGCTGATTCAGAGGTTCTGAAACAGAGGGGCTGAATCAGCGGGGCTGAAACAGAGGGCGAGAAACAGAGGGGTTGAAACAGAGGGCGAGAAACAGAGGGGCTGAAGCAGAGGGCGAGAAACAGAGGGGCTGAAACAGAGGGGCTGAAACAGAGGGCGAGAAACAGAGGGGCTGAAACAGAGGGGCTGAAACAGACGGGCTGAAACAGAGGGCGAGAAACAGAGGGGCTGAAACAGAGGGGCTGAATCAGAGGGGCTGAAACAGAGGGGCTGAAACAGAGGGCAAGAAACAGAGGGGCTGAAACAGAGGGCTAGAAACAGAGGGGCTGAAACGGGGGGGGCTGAAACAGAAGGCGAGAAACAGAGGGGATGAAACAGAGGGCGAGAAACAGAGGGGCTGAAACAGAGGGCGAGAAACAGAGGGTCTGAAACAGAGGGGCTGAAACAGAGGGGCTGAAACAGAGGGGCTGAAACAGAGAGCGAGAAAGAGAGGGGCTGAATCAGAGGGACTGAATCAGAGGGGCTGAAACAGAGGGGCTGAAACAGAGGGCGTGAAACAGTGGGGCTGAAACAGCGGGCGAGAAACAAAGGGCGAGAAACAGAGGGGCTGAAACAGAGTGGCTGAAACAGATGGGCTGAAACAGAGAGCCTGAAACAGAGGGCGAGAAACAGAGGGGCTGAAACAGAGGGCGAAAAACAGAGGGGCTGAAACAGAGGGCGAGAAACAGAGGGGGAGAAACAGAGGGCGAGAAACAGATTGGGCTGAAACAGAGGGACTGAAACAGAGGGGCTGAAACAGAGGGGCTGAATCAGTGGGGCTGATACAGAGGGGCTGAATCAGAGGGGCTGAAACAGACGGGCTGAAACAGAGGGCGAGAAACAGAGGGGGAGAAACAGAGGGCGAGAAACAGATTGGGCTGAAACAGAGGGACTGAAACAGAGGGGCTGAAACAGAGGGGCTGAATCAGTGGGGCTGAAACAGAGGGGCTGAAACAGAGGGGCTGAAACAGACGGACTGAAACAGAGGGCGAGAAACAGAGGGGCTGAAACAGAGGGGCTGAATCAGAGGGGCTGAATCAGAGGGGCTGAAACAGAGGGCAAGAAACAGAGGGGCTGAAACAGAGGGCGAGAAACAGAGGGGCTGAAACAGAGGGGCTGAATCAGAGGGGCTGATTCAGAGGGGCTGAAACAGAGGGGCTGAATCAGCGGGGCTGAAACAGAGGGCGAGAAACAGAGGGGCTGAAACAGAGGGCGAGAAACAGGCGCAGAAACAGAGGGCGATAAACAGAGGGGCTGAAACAGAGGGGCTGAAACAGAGGGCGAGAAACAGTGTGGCTGACACAGAGGGGCTGAAACAGAGGGGCTGAAACAGAAGGCGAGAAACAGAGGGGCTGAAACAGAGGGGCGGGAAACAGAGGGGCGGGAAACAGAGGGGCTGAATCAGAGGGGCTGAATCAGAGGGGCTGTATCAGATGGGCTGAATCAGAGGGGCTGAAACAGAGGGTGAGAAACAGAGGGGCTGAAACAGAGGGGCTGAAACAGAGGGGCTGAAACAGCGGGCGAGAAACAGAGGGGCTGAATCAGAGGGGCTGAAACAGAGGGGCTGAATCAGAGGGGCTGAAACAGAGGGCGAGAAAAAGAGGGGCTGAAACAGAGGGCGGGAAACAGAGGGGCTGAAACAGAGGGCGAGAAACAGAGGGGCTGAAACAGAGGGGCTGAAACAGAGGGGCTGAAACAGAGGGGCTGAATCAGAGGGGCTGATTCAGAGGGGCTGAAACAGAGCGGCTGAATCAGCGGGGCTGAAACAGAGGGCGAGAAACAGAGGGGCTGAAACAGAGGGCGAGAAACAGAGGCGCAGAAACAGAGGGCGAGAAACAGAGGGGCTGAAACAGAGGGGCTGAAATAGAGGGCGAGAAACAGAGGGGCTGAAACAGAGGACGAGAAACAGAGGGGCTGACACAGAGGGGCTGAAACAGAGGGGCTGAAACAGAGGGGCTGAAACAGAGGGCGAGAAACAGAGGGGCTGAAACAGAGGGCGAGAAACAGAGGGCGAGAAAGAGAGGGGCTGAAACAGAGGGCGAGAAACAAAGGGGCTGAAACAGAGGGCGAGAAACAGAGGGGCTGAAACAGAGTGGCTGAAACAGAGGGCGAGAAACAGAGGGGCTGAAACAGAGGGCGAGAAACAGAGGGGCTGAAACAGAGGGGCTGAAACAGAGGGCGAGAAACAGAGGGGCTGAAACAGAGGGCGAGAAACAGAGGGGCTGAAACAGAGGGGCTGAATCAGAGGGGCTGAATCAGAGGGCGAGAAACAGAGGGGCTGAAACAGAGGGGCTGAAACACAGGGGCTGAAACAGAGGGTGAGAAACAGAGGGGCTGAAACAGAGGGCGTGAAACAGAGGGGCTGAATCAGAGGGGCTGAATCAGAGGGGCTGAAACAGAGGGGCTGAAACAGAGGGGCTGAATCAGAGGGGCTGAAACAGAGCGCCAGAAACAGTGGGGCTGAAACAGAGGGCAAGAAACAGAGGGGCTGAAACAGAGGGCGAGAAATAGAAAGGCTGAAACAGAGGGGCTGAAACAGAGGGGCTGAAACAGAGGGGCTGAATCAGAGGGGCTGATACAGAGGGGCTGAATCAGAGGGGCTGAATCAGCCGCGCTGAAACAGAGGGCGATAAGCAGAGGGGCTGAAACAGAGGGCGAGAAACAGAGGGGCAGAAACAGAGGGCGAGAAACAGAGGGGCTGAAACAGAGGCTGAGAAACAGAGGTCGAGAAACAGAGGGGCTGAAACAGAGGGCGAGAAACAGAGTGGCTGAAACAGAGGGGCGGAAACAGAGGGGCTGAAACAGAGGGGCTGAACCAGAGGGCGAGAAACAGAGGGGCTGAAACAGAGTGCGAGAAACAGAGGGGCTAAAACAGAGGGCGAGAACCAGAGGGGCTGAAACACAGGGGCTGAAACAGAGGGGCTGAAACAGAGGGGCTGAAACAGAGGATGAGAAACAGAGGGGCTGAAACAGAGGGGCTGAATCGGAGGGGCAGAAACAGAGGGCGAGAAACACAGGGGCTGAAACAGAGGGCGAGAAACACAAGGGCTGAAACAGAGGGCGAGAAACAGAGGGCGAGAAACAGAGGGAGTGAAACAGAAGGGCTGAAACAGAGGGGCTGAAACAGAGGGGCTGAAACAGAGGGCGAGAAACAGAGGGGCTGAAACAAAGGGCGAGAAACAGAGGGGCTGAAACAGAGGGCTAGAAACAGACGGGCAGAAACAGATGGTTTAAAACAGAGGGGCTGAAACAGAGGGGCTGAAACAGAGGGCGAGAAACAGAGGGGCTGAAACAGAGGGCGAGAAACAGAGGGGCTGAAACAGAGGGCGAAAAACAGAGGGGCTGAAACAGAGGGCGAGAAACAGAGGGGGAGAAACAGAGGGCGAGAAACAGAGGGGCTGAAACAGAGGGGCTGAAACAGAGGGGCTGAATCAGTGGGGCTGAAACAGAAGGGCTGAATCAGAGGGCGAGAAACAGAGGGGCTGAAACAGAGGGCGAGAAACAGAGGGGCTGAAACAGAGGTCGAGAAACAGAGGGGCTGAAACAGAGGGGCTGAAACAGAGGGGCTGAAACAGACGGGCTGAAACAGAGGGCGATAAACAGAGGGGCTGAAACAGAGGGGATGAATCAGAGGGGCTGAATCAGAGGTGCTGAAACAGAGGGCGAGAAACAGAGGTGCTGAAACAGAGGGCGAGAAACAGAGGGGCTGAAACAGAGGGCGAGAAACAGAGGGGCTGAAACAGAGGGGCTGAAACAGACGTTGAGAAACAGAGGGGCTGAAACAGAGGGCGAGAAACCGAGGGGCTGAAACAGAGGGACTGAAACAGAGGGGCTGAAACAGAGGGGCTGAAACAGAGGGCGAGAAACAGAGGGGCTGAAACAGAGGTCGAGAAACAGAGGGGCTGAAACAGAGGGGCTGAAACAGACGGGCTGAAACAGAGGGCGAGAAATAGAGGGGCTGAAACAGAGGGCGAGAAACAGAGGGGCTGAAACAGAGGGCGGGAAACAGAGGTGCTGAAACAGAGGTCGAGAAACAGAGGGGCTGAAACAGAGGGGCTGAAACAGACGTCGAGAAACAGAGGGGCTGAAACAGAGGGCGAGAAACCGAGGGGCTGAAACAGAGGGACTGAAACAGAGGGGCTGAAACAGAGGGGCTGAAACAGAGGGCGAGAAACAGAGGGGCTGAAACAGATGGCGAGAAACAGAGGGGTTGACACACGGGGCGTGAAACAGAGGGGCTGAAACAGAGGGGCGGGAAACAGAGGGGCGGGAAACAGAGGGGCTGAATCAGAGGGGCTGAATCAGAGGGGCTGTATCAGATGGGCTGAATCAGAGGGGCTGAAACAGAGGGTGAGAAACAGAGGGGCTGAAACAGAGGGGCTGAAACAGAGGGGCTGAAACAGCGGGCGAGAAACAGAGGGGCTGAATCAGAGGGGCTGAAACAGAGGGGCTGAATCAGAGGGGCTGAAACAGAGGGCGAGAAAAAGAGGGGCTGAAACAGAGGGCGGGAAACAGTGGGGCTGAAACAGAGGGCGAGAAAAAGAGGGGCTGAAACAGAGGGGTTGAAACAGAGGGGCTGAAACAGAGGGGCTGAATCAGAGGGGCTGATTCAGAGGGGCTGAAACAGAGCGGCTGAATCAGCGGGGCTGAAACAGAGGGCGAGAAACAGAGGGGCTGAAACAGAGGGCGAGAAACAGAGGCGCAGAAACAGAGGGCGAAAAACAGAGGGGCTGAAACAGAGGGGCTGAAACAGAGGGCGAGAAACAGAGGGGCTGAAACAGAGGACGAGAAACAGAGGGGCTGACACAGAGGGGCTGAAACAGAGGGGCTGAAACAGAGGGGCTGAAACAGAGGGCCGGAAACAGAGGGGCTGAAACAGAGGGGCTGAAACAGAGGGCGAGAAACAGAGGGCGAGAAAGAGAGGGGCTGAAACAGAGGGCGAGAAAGAGAGGGGCTGAAATAGAGGGTGAGAAACAGAGGGGATGAAACAGAGGGCGAGAAACAGAGGGGCTGGAACAGAGGGGCTGAAACATAGGGGCTGAAACAGAGGGGCTGAAACAGAGGGGCTGAATCAGAGGGTCTGATTCAGAGGTGCTGAAACAGAGGGGCTGAATCAGCGGGGCTGAAACAGAGGGCGAGAAACAGATGGGCTGAAACAGAGGGCGAGAAACAAAGGGGCTGAAACAGAGGGCGAGAAACAGAGGGGCTGAAACAGAGGGCGAGAAACAGAGGGGCTGAAACAGAGGGCGAGAAACAGAGGGGCTGAATCAGAGGGCGAAAAACAGAGGGGCTGAAACAGAGGGCGAGAAACAGAGGGGGAGAAACAGAGGGCGAGAAACAGAGGGGCTGAAACAGAGGGGCTGAAACAGAGGGGCTGAATCAGTGGGGCTGAAACAGAAGGGCTGAATCAGAGGGCGAGAAACAGAGGGGCTGAAACAGAGGGCGAGAAACAGAGGGGCTGAAACAGAGGTCGAGAAACAGAGGGGCTGAAACAGAGGGGCTGAAACAGAGGGGCTGAAACAGACGGGCTGAAACAGAGGGCGATAAACAGAGGGGCTGAAACAGAGGGGCTGAATCAGAGGGGCTGAATCAGAGGTGCTGAAACAGAGGGCGAGAAACAGAGGTGCTGAAACAGAGGGCGAGAAACAGAGGGGCTGAAACAGAGGGCGAGAAACAGAGGGGCTGAAACAGAGGGGCTGAAACAGACGTTGAGAAACAGAGGGGCTGAAACAGAGGGCGAGAAACCGAGGGGCTGAAACAGAGGGACTGAAACAGAGGGGCTGAAACAGAGGGGCTGAAACAGAGGGCGAGAAACAGAGGGGCTGAAACAGAGGTCGAGAAACAGAGGGGCTGAAACAGAGGGGCTGAAACAGACGGGCTGAAACAGAGGGCGAGAAATAGAGGGGCTGAAACAGAGGGCGAGAAACAGAGGGGCTGAAACAGAGGGCGAGAAACAGAGGTGCTGAAACAGAGGTCGAGAAACAGAGGGGCTGAAACAGAGGGGCTGAAACAGACGTCGAGAAACAGAGGGGCTGAAACAGAGGGCGAGAAACCGAGGGGCTGAAACAGAGGGACTGAAACAGAGGGGCTGAAACAGAGGGGCTGAAACAGAGGGCGAGAAACAGAGGGGCTGAAACAGATGGCGAGAAACAGAGGGGTTGACACACGGGGCGTGAAACAGAGGGGCTGAAACAGAGGGGCGGGAAACAGAGGGGCGGGAAACAGAGGGGCTGAATCAGAGGGGCTGAATCAGAGGGGCTGTATCAGATGGGCTGAATCAGAGGGGCTGAAACAGAGGGTGAGAAACAGAGGGGCTGAAACAGAGGGGCTGAAACAGAGGGGCTGAAACAGCGGGCGAGAAACAGAGGGGCTGAATCAGAGGGGCTGAAACAGAGGGGCTGAATCAGAGGGGCTGAAACAGAGGGCGAGAAAAAGAGGGGCTGAAACAGAGGGCGGGAAACAGTGGGGCTGAAACAGAGGGCGAGAAAAAGAGGGGCTGAAACAGAGGGGTTGAAACAGAGGGGCTGAAACAGAGGGGCTGAATCAGAGGGGCTGATTCAGAGGGGCTGAAACAGAGTGGCTGAATCAGCGGGGCTGAAACAGAGGGCGAGAAACAGAGGGGCTGAAACAGAGGGCGAGAAACAGAGGCGCAGAAACAGAGGGCGAAAAACAGAGGGGCTGAAACAGAGGGGCTGAAACAGAGGGCGAGAAACAGAGGGGCTGAAACAGAGGACGAGAAACAGAGGGGCTGACACAGAGGGGCTGAAACAGAGGGGCTGAAACAGAGGGGCTGAAACAGAGGGCCGGAAACAGAGGTGCTGAAACAGAGGGGCTGAAACAGAGGGCGAGAAACAGAGGGCGAGAAAGAGAGGGGCTGAAACAGAGGGCGAGAAAGAGAGGGGCTGAAATAGAGGGTGAGAAACAGAGGGGATGAAACAGAGGGCGAGAAACAGAGGGGCTGGAACAGAGGGTCTGAAACATAGGGGCTGAAACAGAGGGGCTGAAACAGAGGGGCTGAATCAGAGGGTCTGATTCAGAGGTGCTGAAACAGAGGGGCTGAATCAGCGGGGCTGAAACAGAGGGCGAGAAACAGATGGGCTGAAACAGAGGGCGAGAAACAAAGGGGCTGAAACAGAGGGCGAGAAACAGAGTGGCTGAAACAGAGTGGCTGAAACAGAGGGCGAGAAACAGAGGGGCTGAAACAGAGGGCGAGAAACAGAGTGGCTGAAACAGAGGGGCTGAATCAGAGAGGCTGAATCAGAGGGCGAGAAACAGAGGGGCTGAAACAGAGGGGCTGAAACACAGGGGCTGAAACAGAGGGTGAGAAACAGAGGGGCTGAAACAGAGGGCGTGAAACAGAGGGGCTGAATCAGAGGGGCTGAATCAGAGGGGCTGAAACAGAGGGGCTGAAACAGAGGGGCTGAATCAGAGGGGCTGAAACAGAGCGCCAGAAACAGTGGGGCTGAAACAGAGGGCAAGAAACAGAGGGGCTGAAACAGAGGGCGAGAAATAGAAAGGCTGAAACAGAGGGGCTGAAACAGAGGGGCTGAAACAGAGGGGCTGAATCAGAGGGGCTGATACAGAGGGGCTGAATCAGAGGGGCTGAATCAGCCGCGCTGAAACAGAGGGCGATAAGCAGAGGGCCTGAAACAGAGGGCGAGAAACAGAGGGGCAGAAACAGAGGGCGAGAAACAGAGGGGCTGAAACAGAGGCTGAGAAACAGAGGTCGAGAAACAGGGGCTGAAACAGAGGGCGAGAAACAGAGGGGCTGAAACAGAGGGGCGGAAACAGAGGGGCTGAAACAGAGGGGCTGAACCAGAGGGCGAGAAACAGAGGGGCTGAAACAGAGGGCAAGAAACAGAGGGGCTAAAACAGAGGGCGAGAACCAGAGGGGCTGAAACACAGGGGCTGAAACAGAGGGGCTGAAACAGAGGGGCTGAAACAGAGGGCGAGAAACAGAGGGGCTGAAACAGAGGGGCTGAATCGGAGGGGCAGAAACAGAGGGCGAGAAACACAGGGGCTGAAACAGAGGGCGAGAAACACAAGGGCTGAAACAGATGGCGAGAAACAGAGGGCGAGAAACAGAGGGACTGAAACAGAAGGGCTGAAACAGAGTGGCTGAAACAGAGGGGCTGAAACAGAGGGCGAGAAACAGAGGGGCTGAAACAAAGGGCGAGAAACAGAGGGGCTGAAACAGAGGGCTAGAAACAGACGGGCAGAAACAGAGGGTGAGAAACAGAGGGGCTGAAACAGAGGGGCTGAAACAGAGGGCGAGAAACAGAGGGGCTGAAACAGAGGGCGAGAAAGAGATGGGCTGAAACAGAGGGGCTGAAACAGAGGGCGAGAAACAGAGGGCAAGAAACACAGGGCGAGAAACACAGAGGCTGAAACAGAGGGCGAGAAACAGAGGGCGAGAAACAGAGGGACTGAAACAGAAGGGCTGAAACAGAGGGGCTGAAACAGAGGGGCTGAAACAGAGGGGCTGAAACAGAGGGCGAGAAACAGCGGGGCTGAAACAAAGGGCGAGAAACAGAGGGGCTGAAACAGAGGGCTAGAAACAGAGGGTGAGAAACAGAGGGGCTGAAACAGAGGGGCTGGAACAGAGGGCGAGAAACAGAGGGGCTGAAACAGAGGGCGAGAAACAGAGGGGCTGAAACAGTGGGCGAGAAAGAGATGGGCTGAAACAGAGGGGCTGAAACAGAGGGGCTGAAACAGAGTGCGAGAAAGAGAGGGGCTGAAACAGAGGGCGAGAAACAGAGGGGCTGAAACAGAGGGTCTGAAACAGAGGGGCTGAAACAGAGGGGCTGAAACAGAGGGCGAGAAACAGAGGGACTGAATCGGAGGGTCTGAATCAGAGGGGCTGAAACAGAGGGGCTGAAACAGTGGGCGAGAAACAGAGGGGCTGAAACAGCGGGCGAGAAACAGAGGGCGAGAAACAGAGGGGCTGAAACAGACGGGCTGAAACAGACGGGCTGAAACAGAGAGCCTGAAACAGAGGGCGAGAAACAGAGGGGCTGAAACAGAGGGCGAAAAACAGAGGGGCTGAAACAGAGGGCGAGAAACAGAGGGTGAGAAACAGAGGGCGAGAAACAGAGGGGCTGGAACAGAGGGGCTTAAACAGAGGGGCTGAAACAGAGGGGCTGAATCAGAGGGGCTGAAACAGAGGGGCTGAAACAGAGGGGCTGAATCAGAGGGTCTGAAACAGAGCGCCAGAAACAGTGGGGCTGAAACAGAGGGCAAGAAACAGAGGGGCTGAAACGTAGGGCGAGAAATAGAAAGGCTGAAACAGAGGGGCTGAAACAGAGGGGCTGAAACAGAGGGGCTGAATCAGAGGTGCTGATACAGAGGGGCTGAATCAGAGGGGCTGAATCAGCCACGCTGAAACAGAGGGCGATAAGCAGAGGGGCTGAAACAGAGGGCGAGAAACAGAGGGGCAGAAACAGAGGGCGAGAAACAGAGGGGCTGAAACAGAGGCTGAGAAACAGAGGTCGAGAAACAGAGGGGCTGAAACAGAGGGCGAGAAACAGAGTGGCTGAAACAGAGGGGCGGAAACAGAGGTGCTGAAACAGAGGGGCTGAAACAGAGGGCGAGAAACAGAGGGGCTGAAACAGAGGGCGAGAAACAGAGGGGCTAAAACAGAGGGCGAGAACCAGAGGGGCTGAAACACAGGGGCTGAAACAGAGGGGCTGAAACAGAGGGGCTGAAACAGAGGGCGAGAAACAGAGGGGCTGAAACAGAGGGGCTGAATCGGAGGGGCAGAAACAGAGGGCGAGAAACACAGGGGCTGAAACAGAGGGCGAGAAACACAGGGGCTGAAACAGAGGGCGAGAAACAGAGGGCGAGAAACAGAGGGACTGAAACAGAAGAGCTGAAACAGAGGGGCTGAAACAGAGGGGCTGAAACAGAGGGCGAGAAACAGAGGGGCTGAAACAAAGGGCGAGAAACAGAGGGGCTGAAACAGAGGGCTAGAAACAGACGGGCAGAAACAGAGGGTGAGAAACAGAGGGGCTGAAACAGAGGGCGAGAAACAGAGGGGCTGAAACAGAGGGCGAGAAAGAGATGGGCTGAAACAGAGGGGCTGAAACAGAGGGCGAGAAACAGAGGGCAAGAAACACAGGGCGAGAAACACAGGGGCTGAAACAGAGGGCGAGAAACAGAGGGCGAGAAACAGAGGGACTGAAACAGAAGGGCTGAAACAGAGGGGCTGAAACAGAGGGGCTGAAACAGAGGGGCTGAAACAGAGGGCGAGAAACAGCGGGGCTGAAACAAAAGGCGAGAAACAGAGGGGCTGAAACAGAGGGCTAGAAACAGAGGGTGAGAAACAGAGGGGCTGAAACAGAGGGGCTGAAACAGAGGGCGAGAAACAGAGGGGCTGAAACAGAGGGCGAGAAACAGAGGGGCTGAAACAGTGTGCGAGAAAGAGATGGGCTGAAACAGAGGGGCTGAAACAGAGGGCGAGAAAGAGAGGGGCTGAAACAGAGGGCGAGAAACAGAGGGGCTGAAACAGAGGGTCTGAAACAGAGGGGCTGAAACAGAGGGACTGCAACAGAGTGCGAGAAACAGAGGGGCTGAATCGGAGGGGCTGAATCAGAGGGGCTGAAACAGAGGGGCTGAAACAGTGGGCGAGAAACAGAGGGGCTGAAACAGCGGGCGAGAAACAAAGGGCGAGAAACAGAGGGGCTGAAACAGACGGGCTGAAACAGACGGGCTGAAACAGAGAGCCTGAAACAGAGGGCGAGAAACAGAGGGGCTGAAACAGAGGGCGAAAAACAGAGGGGCTGAAACAGAGGGCGAGAAACAGAGGGTGAGAAACAGAGGGCGAGAAACAGAGGGGCTGAAACAGAGGGGCTTAAACAGAGGGGCTGAAACAGAGGGGCTGAATCAGAGGGGCTGAAACAGAGGGGCTGAATCAGAGCGGCTGAAACAGAGGGCGAGAAACAGAGGGGCTGAAACAGAGGGCGAGAAACAGAGGGGCTGAAACAGAGGGCGAGAAAGAGATGGGCTGAAACAGAGGGGCTGAAACAGAGGGGCTGAAACAGAGGGCGAGAAACAGAGGGGCTGAAACAGAGAGCGAGAAACAGAGAGGCTGAAACAGAGGGCGAGAAAGAGATGGGCTGAAACAGAGGTGCTGAAACAGAGGGGCTGAAACAGAGGGCGAGAAACAGAGGGGCTGAAACAGAGGGCGAGAAACAGAGGGGCTGAAACAGAGTGGCTGAAACAGAGGGGTTGCAACAGAGGGGGAGAAACAGAGGGCGAGAAACAGAGGGGCTGAAACAGAGGGGCTGAAACAGAGGGGCTGAAACAGAGGGCGAGAAACAGAGGGGCTGAAACAGAGGGCGAGAAACAGAGGGGCTAAAACAGAGGGCGAGAACCAGAGGGGCTGAAACACAGGGGCTGAAACAGAGGGGCTGAAACAGAGGGGCTGAAACAGAGGGGCTGAATCAGAGGGGCTGATTCAGAGGGGCTGAAACAGAGCGGCTGAATCAGCGGGGCTGAAACAGAGGGCGAGAAACAGAGGGGCTGAAACAGAGGGGCTGAAACAGAGGGGCTGCAACAGAGGGGCAGAAACAGAGGGCGAGAAACAGGGGGGCTGAAACAGAGGGCGAGAAACAGAGGGGCTGAAACAGAGGGGCTGAAACAGAGGGCGAGAAACAGAGTGGCTGAAACAGAGGGCCGGAAACAGAGGGGCTGAAACAGAGGGGCTGAAACAGAGGGCGAGAAACAGAGGGGCTGAAACAGAGGGCGAGAAACAGAGAGGCTAAAACAGAGGGCGAGAACCAGAGGGGCTGAAACACAGGGGCTGAAACAGAGGGGCTGAAACAGAGGGGCTGAAACAGAGGGGCTGAATCAGAGGGGCTGATTCAGAGGGGCTGAAACAGAGCGGCTGAATCAGCGGGGCTGAAACAGAGGGCGAGAAACAGAGGGGCTGAAACAGAGGGCGAGAAACAGAGGCGCAGAAACAGAGGGCGAGAAACAGAGGGGCTGAAACAGAGGGGCTGAAACAGAGGGCGAGAAACAGACGGGCTGAAACAGAGGACGAGAAACAGAGGGGCTGACACAGAGGGGCTGAAACAGAGGGGCTGAAACAGAGGGGCTGAAACAGAGGGGCTGAACCAGAGGGCGAGAAACAGAGGGGCTGAAACAGAGGGCGAGAAACAGAGGAGCTGAAACAGAGGGCGAGAAACAGAGGGGCTGAAACAGAGGGCGAGAAACAGAGGGGCTGAAACAGAGGGTGAGAAACAGTGGGGATGAAACAGAGGGCGAGAAACAGAGGGGCTGGAACAGAGGGGCTGAAACAGAGGGGCTGAAACAGAGGGGCTGAAACAGAGGGGCTGAATCAGAGGGCAAGAAACAGAGGGGCTGAAACAGTGGGCGAGAAATAGAAATGCTGAAACAGAGGGGCTGAAACAGAGGGGCTGAAACAGAGGGGCTGAATCAGAGGGGCTGATACAGAGGGGCTGAATCAGAGGGGCTGAATCAGCCGCGCTGAAACAGAGGGCGATAAGCAGAGGGGCTGAAACAAAGGGCGAGAAACAGAGGGGCAGAAACAGAGGGCGAGAAACAGAGGGGCTGAAACAGAGGCTGAGAAACAGAGGTCGAGAAACAGAGGGGCTGAAACAGAGGGCGAGAAACAGAGTGGCTGAAACAGAGGGGCTGAAACAGAGGGGCTGAATCAGAGGGGCTGATTCAGAGGGGCTGAAACAGAGCGGCTGAATCAGCGGGGCTGAAACAGAGGGCGAGAAACAGAGGGGCTGAAACAGAGGGGCTGAAACAGAGGGGCTGCAACAGAGGGGCAGAAACAGAGGGCGAGAAACAGTGGGGCTGAAACAGAGGGCGAGAAACAGAGGGGCTGAAACAGAGGGGCTGAAACAGAGGGCGAGAAACAGAGTGGCTGAAACAGAGGGCCGGAAACAGAGGGGCTGAAACAGAGGGGCTGAAACAGAGGGCGAGAAACAGAGGGGCTGAAACAGAGGGCGAGAAACAGAGAGGCTAAAACAGAGGGCGAGAACCAGAGGGGCTGAAACACAGGGGCTGAAACAGAGGGGCTGAAACAGAGGGGCTGAAACAGAGGGGCTGAATCAGAGGGGCTGATTCAGAGGGGCTGAAACAGAGCGGCTGAATCAGCGGGGCTGAAACAGAGGGCGAGAAACAGAGGGGCTGAAACAGAGGGCGAGAAACAGAGGCGCAGAAACAGAGGGCGAGAAACAGAGGGGCTGAAACAGAGGGGCTGAAACAGAGGGCGAGAAACAGACGGGCTGAAACAGAGGACGAGAAACAGAGGGGCTGACACAGAGGGGCTGAAACAGAGGGGCTGAAACAGAGGGGCTGAAACAGAGGGGCTGAACCAGAGGGCGAGAAACAGAGGGGCTGAAACAGAGGGCGAGAAACAGAGGAGCTGAAACAGAGGGCGAGAAACAGAGGGGCTGAAACAGAGGGCGAGAAACAGAGGGGCTGAAACAGAGGGTGAGAAACAGAGGGGATGAAACAGAGGGCGAGAAACAGAGGGGCTGGAACAGAGGGGCTGAAACAGAGGGGCTGAAACAGAGGGGCTGAAACAGAGGGGCTGAATCAGAGGGCAAGAAACAGAGGGGCTGAAACAGTGGGCGAGAAATAGAAATGCTGAAACAGAGGGGCTGAAACAGAGGGGCTGAATCAGAGGGGCTGATACAGAGGGGCTGAATCAGAGGGGCTGAATCAGCCGCGCTGAAACAGAGGGCGATAAGCAGAGGGGCTGAAACAGAGGGCGAGAAACAGAGGGGCAGAAACAGAGGGCGAGAAACAGAGGGGCTGAAACAGAGGCTGAGAAACAGAGGTCGAGAAACAGAGGGGCTGAAACAGAGGGCGAGAAACAGAGTGGCTGAAACAGAGGGGCGGAAACAGAGGGGCTGAAACAGAGGGGCTGAACCAGAGGGCGAGAAACAGAGGGGCTGAAACAGAGGGCGAGAAACAGAGGGGCTAAAACAGAGGGCGAGAACCAGAGGGGCTGAAACACAGGGGCTGAAACAGAGGGGCTGAAACAGAGGGGCTGAAACAGAGGGCGAGAAACAGAGGGGCTGAAACAGAGGGGCTGATTCGGAGGGGCAGAAACAGAGGGCGAGAAACACAGGGGCTGAAACAGAGGGCGAGAAACACAAGGGCTGAAACAGAGGGCGAGAAACAGAGGGCGAGAAACAGAGGGACTGAAACAGAAGGGCTGAAACAGAGTGGCTGAAACAGAGGGGCTGAAACAGAGGGCGAGAAACAGAGGGGCTGAAACAAAGGGCGAGAAACAGAGGGGCTGAAACAGAGGGCTAGAAACAGACGGGCAGAAACAGATGGTGAGAAACAGAGGGGCTGAAACAGAGGGGCTGAAACAGAGGGCGAGAAACAGAGGGGCTGAAACAGAGGGCGAGAAACAGAGGGGCTGAAACAGAGGGCGAAAAACAGAGGGGCTGAAACAGAGGGCGAGAAACAGAGGGGAAGAAACAGAGGGCGAGAAACAGAGGGGCTGAAACAGAGGGGCTGAAACAGAGGGGCTGAATCAGTGGGGCTGAAACAGAAGGGCTGAATCAGAGGGCGAGAAACAGAGGGGCTGAAACAGAGGTCGAGAAACAGAGGGGCTGAAACAGAGGTCGAGAAACAGAGGGGCTGAAACAGAGGGGCTGAAACAGAGGGGCTGAAACAGACGGGCTGAAACAGAGGGCGAGAAACAGAGGGGCTGAAACAGAGGGGCTGAATCAGAGGGGCTGAATCAGTGGTGCTGAAACAGAGGGCGAGAAACAGAGGGGCTGAAACAGAGGGCGAGAAACAGAGGGGCTGAAACAGAGGGCGAGAAACAGAGGGGCTGAAACAGAGGGCGAGAAACAGAGGGGCTGAAACAGAGGCCGAGAAACAGAGGGGCTGAAACAGAGGGGCTGAAGCAGAGGGGCTGAATCAGAGGGCGAGAAATAGAGGGGCTGAAACAGAGGGCGAGAAACAGAGGGGCTGAAACAGAGGGCGAGAAACAGAGGTGCTGAAACAGAGGTCGAGAAACAGAGGGGCTGAAACAGAGGGGCTGAAACAGACGTCGAGAAACAGAGGGGCTGAAACAGAGGGCGAGAAACCGAGGGACTGAAACAGAGGGACTGAAACAGAGGGGCTGAAACAGAGGGGCTGAAACAGAGGGCGAGAAACAGAGGGGCTGAAACAGATGGCGAGAAACAGAGGGGTTGACACACGGGGCGTGAAACAGAGGGGCTGAAACAGAGGGGCGGGAAACAGAGGGGCGGGAAACAGAGGGGCTGAATCAGAGGGGCTGAATCAGAGGGGCTGTATCAGATGGGCTGAATCAGAGGGGCTGAAACAGAGGGTGAGAAACAGAGGGGCTGAAACAGAGGGGCTGAAACAGAGGGGCTGAAACAGCGGGTGAGAAACAGAGGGGCTGAATCAGAGGGGCTGAAACAGAGGGGCTGAATCAGAGGGGCTGAAACAGAGGGCGAGAAAAAGAGGGGCTGAAACAGAGGTCGGGAAACAGTGGGGCTGAAACAGAGGGCGAGAAACAGAGGGGCTGAAACAGAGGGGCTGAAACAGAGGGGCTGAAACAGAGGGGCTGAATCAGAGGGGCTGATTCAGAGGGGCTGAAACAGAGCGGCTGAATCAGCGGGGCTGAAACAGAGGGCGAGAAACAGAGGGGCTGAAACAGAGGGCGAGAAACAGAGGCGCAGAAACAGAGGGCGAAAAACAGAGGGGCTGAAACAGAGGGGCTGAAACAGAGGGCGAGAAACAGAGGGGCTGAAACAGAGGACGAGAAACAGAGGGGCTGACACAGAGGGGCTGAAACAGAGGGGCTGAAACAGAGGGGCTGAAACAGAGGGGCTGAAACAGAGGGCGAGAAACAGAGGGGCTGAAACAGAGGGCGAGAAACAGAGGGCGAGAAAGAGAGGGGCTGAAACAGAGGGCGAGAAAGAGAGGGGCTGAAATAGAGGGTGAGAAACAGAGGGGATGAAACAGAGGGCGAGAAACAGAGGGGCTGGAACAGAGGGGCTGAAACAGAGGGGCTGAAACAGAGGGGCTGAAACAGAGGGGCTGAATCAGAGGGTCTGATTCAGAGGTGCTGAAACAGAGGGGCTGAATCAGCGGGGCTGAAACAGAGGGCGAGAAACAGAGGGGCTGAAACAGAGGGCGAGAAACAAAGGGGCTGAAACAGAGGGCGAGAAACAGAGGGGCTGAAACAGAGTGGCTGAAACAGAGGGCGAGAAACAGAGGGGCTGAAACAGAGGGCGAGAAACAGAGGGGCTGAAACAGAGGGGCTGAATCAGAGAGGCTGAATCAGAGGGCGAGAAACAGAGGGGCTGAAACAGAGGGGCTGAAACACAGGGGCTGAAACAGAGGGTGAGAAACAGAGGGGCTGAATCAGAGGGGCTGAATCAGAGGGGCTGAAACAGAGGGGCTGAAACAGAGGGGCTGAATCAGAGGAGCTGAAACAGAGCGCCAGAAACAGTGGGGCTGAAACAGAGGGCAAGAAACAGAGGGGCTGAAACAGAGGGCGAGAAATAGAAAGGCTGAAACAGAGGGGCTGAAACAGAGGGGCTGAAACAGAGGGGCTGAATCAGAGGGGCTGATACAGAGGGGCTGAATCAGAGGGGCTGAATCAGCCGCGCTGAAACAGAGGGCGATAAGCAGAGGGGCTGAAACAGAGGGGCTGAAACAGAGGGGCTGAAACAGAGGGGCTGAAACAGAGGGGCTGAATCAGAGGGGCTGATTCAGAGGGGCTGAAACAGAGCGGCTGAATCAGCGGGGCTGAAACAGAGGGGCTGAAACAGAGGGGCTGAAACAGAGGGGCTGAATCAGAGGGGCTGATACAGAGGGGCTGAATCAGAGGGGCTGAATCAGCCGCGCTGAAACAGAGGGCGATAAGCAGAGGGGCTGAAACACAGGGGCTGAAACAGAGGGGCTGAAACAGAGGGGCTGAAACAGAGGGGCTGAATCAGAGGGGCTGATTCAGAGGGGCTGAAACAGAGCGGCTGAATCAGCGGGGCTGAAACAGAGGGCGAGAAACAGAGGGGCTGAAACAGAGGGCGAGAAACAGAGGCGCAGAAACAGAGGGCGAGAAACAGAGGGGCTGAAACAGAGGGGCTGAAACAGAGGGCGAGAAACAGACGGGCTGAAACAGAGGACGAGAAACAGAGGCGCTGACACAGAGGGGCTGAAACAGAGGGGCTGAAACAGAGGGGCTGAAACAGAGGGGCTGAACCAGAGGGCGAGAAACAGAGGGGCTGAAACAGAGGGCGAGAAACAGAGGAGCTGAAACAGAGGGCGAGAAACAGAGGGGCTGAAACAGAGGGCGAGAAACAGAGGGGCTGAAACAGAGGGTGAGAAACAGAGGGGATGAAACAGAGGGCGAGAAACAGAGGGGCTGGAACAGAGGGGCTGAAACAGAGGGGCTGAAACAGAGGGGCTGAAACAGAGGGGCTGAATCAGAGGGCAAGAAACAGAGGGGCTGAAACAGTGGGCGAGAAATAGAAATGCTGAAACAGAGGGGCTGAAACAGAGGGGCTGAAACAGAGGGGCTGAATCAGAGGGGCTGATACAGAGGGGCTGAATCAGAGGGGCTGAATCAGCCGCGCTGAAACAGAGGGCGATAAGCAGAGGGGCTGAAACAGAGGGCGAGAAACAGAGGGGCAGAAACAGAGGGCGAGAAACAGAGGGGCTGAAACAGAGGCTGAGAAACAGAGGTCGAGAAACAGAGGGGCTGAAACAGAGGGCGAGAAACAGAGTGGCTGAAACAGAGGGGCGGAAACAGAGGGGCTGAAACAGAGGGGCTGAACCAGAGGGCGAGAAACAGAGGGGCTGAAACAGAGGGCGAGAAACAGAGGGGCTAAAACAGAGGGCGAGAACCAGAGGGGCTGAAACACAGGGGCTGAAACAGAGGGGCTGAAACAGAGGGGCTGAAACAGAGGGCGAGAAACAGAGGGGCTGAAACAGAGGGGCTGAATCGGAGGGGCAGAAACAGAGGGCGAGAAACACAGGGGCTGAAACAGAGGGCGAGAAACACAAGGGCTGAAACAGAGGGCGAGAAACAGAGGGCGAGAAACAGAGGGACTGAAACAGAAGGGCTGAAACAGAGTGGCTGAAACAGAGGGGCTGAAACAGAGGGCGAGAAACAGAGGGGCTGAAACAAAGGGCGAGAAACAGAGGGGCTGAAACAGAGGGCTAGAAACAGACGGGCAGAAACAGATGGTGAGAAACAGAGGGGCTGAAACAGAGGGGCTGAAACAGAGGGCGAGAAACAGAGGGGCTGAAACAGAGGGCGAGAAACAGAGGGGCTGAAACAGAGGGCGAAAAACAGAGGGGCTGAAACAGAGGGCGAGAAACAGAGTGGGAGAAACAGAGGGCGAGAAACAGAGGGGCTGAAACAGAGGGGCTGAAACAGAGGGGCTGAATCAGTGGGGCTGAAACAGAAGGGCTGAATCAGAGGGCGAGAAACAGAGGGGCTGAAACAGAGGTCGAGAAACAGAGGGGCTGAAACAGAGGTCGAGAAACAGAGGGGCTGAAACAGAGGGGCTGAAACAGAGGGGCTGAAACAGACGGGCTGAAACAGAGGGCGAGAAACAGAGGGGCTGAAACAGAGGGGCTGAATCAGAGGGGCTGAATCAGTGGTGCTGAAACAGAGGGCGAGAAACAGAGGGGCTGAAACAGAGGGCGAGAAACAGAGGGGCTGAAACAGAGGGCGAGAAACAGAGGGGCTGAAACAGAGGGCGAGAAACAGAGGGGCTGAAACAGAGGTCGAGAAACAGAGGGGCTGAAACAGAGGGGCTGAAGCAGAGGGGCTGAATCAGAGGGCGAGAAATAGAGGGGCTGAAACAGAGGGCGAGAAACAGAGGGGCTGAAACAGAGGGCGAGAAACAGAGGTGCTGAAACAGAGGTCGAGAAACAGAGGGGCTGAAACAGAGGGGCTGAAACAGACGTCGAGAAACAGAGGGGCTGAAACAGAGGGCGAGAAACCGAGGGACTGAAACAGAGGGACTGAAACAGAGGGGCTGAAACAGAGGGGCTGAAACAGAGGGCGAGAAACAGAGGGGCTGAAACAGATGGCGAGAAACAGAGGGGTTGACACACGGGGCGTGAAACAGAGGGGCTGAAACAGAGGGGCGGGAAACAGAGGGGCGGGAAACAGAGGGGCTGAATCAGAGGGGCTGAATCAGAGGGGCTGTATCAGATGGGCTGAATCAGAGGGGCTGAAACAGAGGGTGAGAAACAGAGGGGCTGAAACAGAGGGGCTGAAACAGAGGGGCTGAAACAGTGGGTGAGAAACAGAGGGGCTGAATCAGAGGGGCTGAAACAGAGGGGCTGAATCAGAGGGGCTGAAACAGAGGGCGAGAAAAAGAGGGGCTGAAACAGAGGGCGGGAAACAGTGGGGCTGAAACAGAGGGCGAGAAACAGAGGGGCTGAAACAGAGGGGCTGAAACAGAGGGGCTGAAACAGAGGGGCTGAATCAGAGGGGCTGATTCAGAGGGGCTGAAACAGAGCGGCTGAATCAGCGGGGCTGAAACAGAGGGCGAGAAACAGAGGGGCTGAAACAGAGGGCGAGAAACAGAGGCGCAGAAACAGAGGGCGAAAAACAGAGGGGCTGAAACAGAGGGGCTGAAACAGAGGGCGAGAAACAGAGGGGCTGAAACAGAGGACGAGAAACAGAGGGGCTGACACAGAGGGGCTGAAACAGAGGGGCTGAAACAGAGGGGCTGAAACAGAGGGGCTGAAACAGAGGGCGAGAAACAGAGGGGCTGAAACAGAGGGCGAGAAACAGAGGGCGAGAAAGAGAGGGGCTGAAACAGAGGGCGAGAAAGAGAGGGGCTGAAATAGAGGGTGAGAAACAGAGGGGATGAAACAGAGGGCGAGAAACAGAGGGGCTGGAACAGAGGGGCTGAAACAGAGGGGCTGAAACAGAGGGGCTGAAACAGAGGGGCTGAATCAGAGGGTCTGATTCAGAGGTGCTGAAACAGAGGGGCTGAATCAGCGGGGCTGAAACAGAGGGCGAGAAACAGAGGGGCTGAAACAGAGGGCGAGAAACAAAGGGGCTGAAACAGAGGGCGAGAAACAGAGGGGCTGAAACAGAGTGGCTGAAACAGAGGGCGAGAAACAGAGGGGCTGAAACAGAGGGCGAGAAACAGAGGGGCTGAAACAGAGGGGCTGAATCAGAGAGGCTGAATCAGAGGGCGAGAAACAGAGGGGCTGAAACAGAGGGGCTGAAACACAGGGGCTGAAACAGAGGGTGAGAAACAGAGGGGCTGAATCAGAGGGGCTGAATCAGAGGGGCTGAAACAGAGGGGCTGAAACAGAGGGGCTGAATCAGAGGAGCTGAAACAGAGCGCCAGAAACAGTGGGGCTGAAACAGAGGGCAAGAAACAGAGGGGCTGAAACAGAGGGCGAGAAATAGAAAGGCTGAAACAGAGGGGCTGAAACAGAGGGGCTGAAACAGAGGGGCTGAATCAGAGGGGCTGATACAGAGGGGCTGAATCAGAGGGGCTGAATCAGCCGCGCTGAAACAGAGGGCGATAAGCAGAGGGGCTGAAACAGAGGGCGAGAAACAGAGGGGCAGAAACAGAGGGCGAGAAACAGAGGGGCTGAAACAGAGGCTGAGAAACAGAGGTCGAGAAACAGAGGGGCTGAAACAGAGGGCGAGAAACAGAGTGGCTGAAACAGAGGGGCGGAAACAGAGGGGCTGAAACAGAGGGGCTGAACCAGAGGGCGAGAAACAGAGGGGCTGAAACAGAGGGCGAGAAACAGAGGGGCTAAAACAGAGGGCGAGAAACAGAGGGCGAGAAACAGAGGGACTGAAACAGAAGGGCTGAAACAGAGGGGCTGAAACAGAGGGGCTGAAACAGAGGGGCTGAAACAGAGGGCGAGAAACAGCGGGGCTGAAACAAAGGGCGAGAAACAGAGGGGCTGAAACAGAGGGCTAGAAACAGAGGGTGAGAAACAGAGGGGTAGAAACAGAGGGGCTGAAACAGAGGGCGAGAAACAGAGGGGCTGAAACAGAGGGCGAGAAACAGAGGAGCTGAAACAGTGTGCGAGAAAGAGATGGGCTGAAACAGAGGGGCTGAAACAGAGGGGCTGAAACAGAGGGCGAGAAAGAGAGGGGCTGAAACAGAGGGCGAGAAACAGAGGGGCTGAAACAGAGGGTCTGAAACAGAGGGGCTGAAACAGAGGGGCTGCAACAGAGGGCGAGAAACAGAGTGGCTGAATCGGAGGGGCTGAATCAGAGGGTCTGAAACAGAGGGGCTGAAACAGTGGGCGAGAAACAGAGGGGCTGAAACAGCGGGCGAGAAACAGAGGGCGAGAAACAGAGGGGCTGAAACAGACGGGCTGAAACAGACGGGCTGAAACTGAGAGCCTGAAACAGAGGGCGAGAAACAGAGGGGCTGAAACAGAGGGCGAAAAACAGAGGGGCTGAAACAGAGGGCGAGAAACAGAGGGTGAGAAACAGAGGGTGAGAAACAGAGGGGCTGAAACAGAGGGGCTTAAACAGAGGGGCTGAAACAGAGGGGCTGAATCAGAGGGGCTGAAACAGAGGGGCTGAATCAGAGCGGCTGAAACAGAGGGCGAGAAACAGAGGGGCTGAAACAGAGGGTGAGAAACAGAGGGGCTGAAACAGAGGGCGAGAAAGAGATGGGCTGAAACAGAGGGGCTGAAACAGAGGGGCTGAAACAGAGGGCGAGAAACAGCGGGGCTGAAACAGAGAGCGAGAAACAGAGGGGCTGAAACAGAGGGCGAGAAAGAGATGGGCTGAAACAGAGGTGCTGAAACAGAGGGGCTGGAACAGAGGGCGAGAAACAGAGGGGCTGAAACAGAGGGTGAGAAACAGAGGGGCTGAAACAGAGGGGCTGAAACAGAGGGGCTGCAACAGAGGGGCAGAAACAGAGGGCGAGAAACAGAGGGGCTGAAACAGAGGGGCTGAAACAGAGGGGCTGAAACAGAGGGCGAGAAACAGAGGGGCTGAAACAGAGGGCGAGAAACAGAGGGGCTGAAACAGAGGGGCTGAAACACAGGGGCTGAAACAGAGGGGCTGAAACAGAGGGGCTGAAACAGAGGGGCTGAATCAGAGGGGCTGATTCAGAGGGGCTGAAACAGAGCGGCTGAATCAGCGGGGCTGAAACAGAGGGCGAGAAACAGAGGGGCTGAAACAGAGGGGCTGAAACAGAGGGGCTGAAACAGAGGGGCTGCAACAGAGGGGCAGAAACAGAGGGCGAGAAACAGAGGGGCTGAAACAGAGGGCGAGAAACAGAGGGCGAGAAACAGAGGGGCTGAAACAGAGGGCGAGAAACAGAGTGGCTGAAACAGAGGGCCGGAAACAGATGGGCTGAAACAGAGGGGCTGAAACAGAGGGCGAGAAACAGAGGGGCTGAAACAGAGGGCGAGAAACAGAGAGGCTAAATCAGGGGGCGAGAACCAGAGGGGCTGAAACACAGGGGCTGAAACAGAGGGGCTGAAACAGAGGGGCTGAAACAGAGGGGCTGAATCAGAGGGGCTGATTCAGAGGGGCTGAAACAGAGCGGCTGAATCAGCGGGGCTGAAACAGAGGGCGAGAAACAGAGGGGCTGAAACAGAGGGCGAGAAACAGAGGCGCAGAAACAGAGGGCGAGAAACAGAGGGGCTGAAACAGAGGGGCTGAAACAGAGGGCGAGAAACAGATGGGCTGAAACAGAGGACGAGAAACAGAGGGGCTGACACAGAGGGGCTGAAACAGAGGGGCTGAACCAGAGGGCGAGAAACAGAGGGGCTGAAACAGAGGGCGAGAAACAGAGGAGCTGAAACAGAGGGCGAGAAACAGAGGGGCTGAAACAGAGGGCGAGAAACAGAGGGGCTGAAACAGAGGGTGAGAAACAGAGGGGATGAAACAGAGGGCGAGAAACAGAGGGGCTGGAACAGAGGGGCTGAAACAGAGGGGCTGAAACAGAGGGGCTGAAACAGAGGGGCTGAATCAGAGGGCAAGAAACAGAGGGGCTGAAACAGAGGGCGAGAAATAGAAAGGCTGAAACAGAGGGGCTGAAACAGAGGGGCTGAATCAGAGGGGCTGATACAGAGGTGCTGAATCAGAGGGGCTGAATCAGCCGCGCTGAAACAGAGGGCGATAAGCAGAGGGGCTGAAACAGAGGGCGAGAAACAGAGGGGCAGAAACAGAGGGCGAGAAACAGAGGGGCTGAAACAGAGGCTGAGAAACAGAGGTCGAGAAACAGAGGGGCTGAAACAGAGGGCGAGAAACAGAGTGGCTGAAACAGAGGGGCGGAAACAGAGGGGCTGAAACAGAGGGGCTGAACCAGAGGGCGAGAAACAGAGGGGCTGAAACAGAGGGCGAGAAACAGAGGGGCTAAAACAGAGGGCGAGAACCAGTGGGGCTGAAACACAGGGGCTGAAACAGAGGGGCTGAAACAGAGGGGCTGAAACAGAGGGCGAGAAACAGAGGGGCTGAAACAGAGGGGCTGAAACAGAGGGCGAGAAACAGAGGGCGAGAAACACAGGGGCTGAAACAGAGGGCGAGAAACACAAGGGCTGAAACAGAGGGCGAGAAACAGAGGGCGAGAAACAGAGGGACTGAAACAGAAGGGCTGAAACAGAGGGGCTGAAACAGAGGGGCTGAAACAGAGTGGCTGAAACAGAGGGGCTGAAACAGAGGGCGAGAAACAGAGGGGCTGAAACAGAGGGCTAGAAACAGACGGGCAGAAACAGATGGTGAGAAACAGAGGGGCTGAAACAGAGGGCGAGAAACAGAGGGGCTGAAACAGAGGGGCGGAAACAGAGGGGCTGAAACAGAGGGGCTGAACCAGAGGGCGAGAAACAGAGGGGCTGAAACAGAGGGCGAGAAACAGAGTGGCTGAAACAGAGGGGCGGAAACAGAGGGGCTGAAACAGAGGGGCTGAACCAGAGGGCGAGAAACAGAGGGGCTGAAACAGAGGGCGAGAAACAGAGGGGCTAAAACAGAGGGCGAGAACCAGAGGGGCTGAAACACAGGGGCTGAAACAGAGGGGCTGAAACAGAGGGGCTGAAACAGAGGATGAGAAACAGAGGGGCTGAAACAGAGGGGCTGAATCGGAGGGGCAGAAACAGAGGGCGAGAAACACAGGGGCTGAAACAGAGGGCGAGAAACACAAGGGCTGAAACAGAGGGCGAGAAACAGAGGGCGAGAAACAGAGGGAGTGAAACAGAAGGGCTGAAACAGAGGGGCTGAAACAGAGGGGCTGAAACAGAGGGCGAGAAACAGAGGGGCTGAAACAAAGGGCGAGAAACAGAGGGGCTGAAACAGAGGGCTAGAAACAGACGGGCAGAAACAGATGGTGAGAAACAGAGGGGCTGAAACAGAGGGGCTGAAACAGAGGGCGAGAAACAGAGGGGCTGAAACAGAGGGCGAGAAACAGAGGGGCTGAAACAGAGGGCGAAAAACAGAGGGGCTGAAACAGAGGGCGAGAAACAGAGGGGGAGAAACAGAGGGCGAGAAACAGAGGGGCTGAAACAGAGGGGCTGAAACAGAGGGGCTGAATCAGTGGGGCTGAAACAGAAGGGCTGAATCAGAGGGCGAGAAACAGAGGGGCTGAAACAGAGGTCGAGAAACAGAGGGGCTGAAACAGAGGGGCTGAAACAGAGGGGCTGAAACAGACGGGCTGAAACAGAGGGCGAGAAACAGAGGGGCTGAAACAGAGGGGCTGAATCAGAGGGGCTGAATCAGAGGTGATGAAACAGAGGGCGAGAAAAAGAGGGGCTGAAACAGAGGGCGAGAAACAGAGGGGCTGAAACAGAGGGCGAGAAACAGAGGGGCTGAAACAGAGGGCGAGAAACAGAGGGGCTGAAACAGAGGTCGAGAAACAGAGGGGCTAAAACAGAGGGCGAGAACCAGAGGGGCTGAAACACAGGGGCTGAAACAGAGGGGCTGAAACAGAGGATGAGAAACAGAGGGGCTGAAACAGAGGGGCTGAATCGGAGGGGCAGAAACAGAGGGCGAGAAACACAGGGGCTGAAACAGAGGGCGAGAAACACAAGGGCTGAAACAGAGGGCGAGAAACAGAGGGCGAGAAACAGAGGGAGTGAAACAGAAGGGCTGAAACAGAGGGGCTGAAACAGAGGGGCTGAAACAGAGGGCGAGAAACAGAGGGGCTGAAACAAAGGGCGAGAAACAGAGGGGCTGAAACAGAGGGCTAGAAACAGACGGGCAGAAACAGATGGTGAGAAACAGAGGGGCTGAAACAGAGGGGCTGAAACAGAGGGCGAGAAACAGAGGGGCTGAAACAGAGGGCGAGAAACAGAGGGGCTGAAACAGAGGGCGAAAAACAGAGGGGCTGAAACAGAGGGCGAGAAACAGAGGGGGAGAAACAGAGGGCGAGAAACAGAGGGGCTGAAACAGAGGGGCTGAAACAGAGGGGCTGAATCAGTGGGGCTGAAACAGAAGGGCTGAATCAGAGGGCGAGAAACAGAGGGGCTGAAACAGAGGTCGAGAAACAGAGGGGCTGAAACAGAGGGGCTGAAACAGAGGGGCTGAAACAGACGGGCTGAAACAGAGGGCGAGAAACAGAGGGGCTGAAACAGAGGGGCTGAATCAGAGGGGCTGAATCAGAGGTGATGAAACAGAGGGCGAGAAAAAGAGGGGCTGAAACAGAGGGCGAGAAACAGAGGGGCTGAAACAGAGGGCGAGAAACAGAGGGGCTGAAACAGAGGGCGAGAAACAGAGGGGCTGAAACAGAGGTCGAGAAACAGAGGGGCTGAAACAGAGGGGCTGAAACAGACGGGCTGCAACAGAGGGCGAGAAATAGAGGGGCTGAAACAGAGGGCGAGAAACAGAGGGGCTGAAACAGAGGGCGAGAAACAGAGGTGCTGAAACAGAGGTCGAGAAACAGAGGGGCTGAAACAGAGGGGCTGAAACAGACGTCGAGAAACAGAGGGGCTGAAACAGAGGGCGAGAAACCGAGGGGCTGAAACAGAGGGACTGAAACAGAGGGGCTGAAACAGAGGGGCTGAAACAGAGGGCGAGAAACAGAGGTGCTGAAACAGAGGGCGAGAAACAAAGGGGCTGAAACAGAGGGCGAGAAACAGAGGGGCTGAAACAGAGGGCGAGAAACAGAGGGGCAGAAACAGAGGGGCTGAAACAGAGGGCGAGAAACAGAGGGGCTGAAACAGAGGGTGAGAAACAGAGGGGCTGAAACAGAGGGCGAGAAACAGAGGGGCTGAATCAGAGGGGCTGAATCAGAGAAGCTGAAACAGAGGGGCTGAAACAGAGGGGCTGAATCAGAGGGGCTGAAACAGAGGGCGAGAAACAGTGGGGATGAAACAGAGGGCAAGAAACAGTGGGGCTGAAACAGAGGGCGAGAAACGGAGGGGCTGAAACAGAGGGCGAGAAACAGTGGGCGAGAAACAGAGGGGCTGAAACAGAGGGCGAGAAACAGAGGGGCTGAAACAGAGGGGCTGAAACAGAGGGCGAGAAAAAGTGTGGCTGAAACAGAGGGCAAGAAACAGAGGGGCTGAAACAGTGGGTGAGAAACAGAGGGGCTGAAACAGAGGGGCTGAAACAGAGGGCGAGAAACAGAGGGGCTGAAACAGAGGGTGAGAAACAGAGGGGCTGAAACAGAGGGCGAGAAACAGAGGGGCTGAATCAGAGGGGCTGAATCAGAGGGGCTGAAACAGAGGGGCTGGATCAGAGGGGCTGAATCAGAGGGGCTGGAACAGAGGGCGAGAAACAGTGGGGCTGAAACAGAGGGCAAGAAACAGAGGGGCTGAAACAGAGGGCGAGAAAGAGAGGGGCTGAAACAGAGGGGCTGAAACAGAGGGGCTGAATCAGAGGGGCTGATACAGAGGGGCTGAAACAGAGGGGCTGAATCAGCGGGGCTGAAACAGAGGGCGAGAAACAGAGGGGCTGAAACAGAGGGCGAGAAACAGAGGGGCAGAAATTGAGGGGCTGAAACAGAGGGCGAGAAACAGAGGGGCTGAAACAGAGGGTGAGAAACAGAGGGGCTGAAACAGAGGGCGAGAAACAGAGGGGCTGAATCAGAGGGGCTGAATCAGAGGGGCTGAAACAGAGGTGCTGAATCAGAGGGGCTGAAACAGAGGGCGAGAAACAGTGGGGCTGAAACAGAGGGCAAGAAACAGAGGGGCTGAAACAGAGGGCGAGAAACGGAGGGGCTGAAACAGAGGGGCTGAAACAGAGGGGCTGAATCAGAGGGGCTGATACAGAGGGGCTGAAACAGAGGGGCTGAATCAGCGGGGCTGAAACAGAGGGCGAGAAACAGAGGGGCTGAAACAGAGGGCGAGAAACAGAGGGGCAGAAACAGAGGGCGAGAAACAGGGGGCGAGAAACAGAGGGGCTGAAACAGAATGCGAGAAACAGAGGGGCTGAAACAGAGGGGCTGACACAGAGGGGCTGAAATAGAGGTGCTAAAACAGAGGGCGAGAAACAGAGGGGCTGAAACAGAGGGGCTGAAACAGAGGGCGAGAAAAAGAGTGGCTGAAACAGAGGGCGAGAAACAGAGGGGCTGAAACAGAGGGTGAGAAACAGAGGGGCTGAAACAGAGGGGCTGAAACAGAGGGCGAGAAACAGAGGGGCTGAAACAGAGGGTGAGAAACAGAGGGGCTGAAACAGAAGGCGAGAAACAGAGGGGCTGAATCAGAGGAGCTGAATCAGAGGGGCTGAAACAGAGGGGCTGAAACAGAGGGGCTGAATCAGAGGGGCTGAAACAGAGGGCGAGAAACAGAGGGGCTGAAACAGAGGGCAAGAAACAGATGGGCTGAAACAGAGGGCGAGAAACGGACGGGCTGAAACAGAGGGGCTGAAACAGAGGGGCTGAATCAGAGGGGCTGAAACAGAGGGGCTGAATCAGATGGGCTGAAACAGAGTGGCTGAAACAGAGGGCGAGAAACAGAGGGGCTGAAACAGAGGGCGAGAAACAGAGGGGCAGAAACAGAGGGCGAGAAACAGTGGGGCTGAAACAGAGGGCGAGAAACAGGGGGCGAGAAACAGAGGGGCTGAAACAGAGGGCGAGAAACAGAGGGGCTGAAACAGAGGGGCTGAAACAGAGGGGCTGAAACAGAGGGGCTGAAACAGAGGGCGAGAAACAGAGGGGCTGAAACAGAGGGCGAGAAACAGTGCGGCTAAAACAGAGGGGGAGAAACAGAGGGGCTGAAACACAGGGGCTGAAACAGAGGGGCCGAAACAGAGGGGCTGAATCAGAGGGCCTGAATCAGAGGGGCTGAAACAGAGGGCTAGAAACAAAGGGGCTGAAACAGAGGGCGATAAACAGAGGGGCTGAAACAGAGGGCGAGAAACAGAGGGCGAGAAACAGAGGGACTGAAACAGAGTGGCTGAAAGAGAGTGGCTGAAACAGAGGGGCTGAAACAGAGGGGCTGAAACAAAGGGCGAGAAACAGAGGGGCTGAAACAGAGGGCGAGAAACTGAGGGGCTGAAACAGAGGGCGAGAAACAGAGGGGCTGAAACAGAGGGGCTGAAACAGAGGGGCTGAAATGAGGAGCTGAATCAGAGGGGCTGATTCAAAGGGGCTGAAACAGAGAGGCTGAATCAGCGGGGCTGAAACAGAGGGCGAGAAACAGAGGGGCAGAACCAGAGGGCGAGAAACAGAGGGACTGAAACAGAGGGGCTGAAACAGAGGGCGAGAAACAGAGGGGCTGAAACAGAGGGCGAGAAACAGAGGGGCTGAAACAGAGGGGCTGAAACAGACGGCGAGAAACAGAGGGGCTGAAACAGAGGGCGAGGAACAGAGGGGCTGAAACAGAGGGCGAGAAACAGAGGGTCTAAAACAGAGGGGCTGAACCAGAGGGGCTGAAACAGAGGGGCTGAAATGAGGAGCTGAATCAGAGGGGCTGATTCAAAGGGGCTGAAACAGAGAGGCTGAATCAGCGGGGCTGAAACAGAGGGCGAGAAACAGAGGGGCAGAACCAGAGGGCGAGAAACAGAGGGACTGAAACAGAGGGGCTGAAACAGAGGGCGAGGACCAGAGGGGCTGAAACAGAGGGCGAGAAACAGAGGGGCTGAAATAGAGGGGCTGAAACAGAGGGCGAGGAACAGAGGGGCTGAAACAGAGGGCGAGAAACAGAGGTGCTGAAACAGAGGGCGAGAACAGAGGGGCTGAAACAGAGGGGCTGAAACAGAGGGCGAGAAAATGAGGCGCTGAATCAGAGGGGCTGAATCAGAGGGGCTGAAACAGAGGGGCTGAAACAGAGGGTGAGAAACAGAGGGGCTGATACAGAGGGCGAGAAACAGAGGGGCTGAAACAGAGGGCGAGAAACAGAGGGGCTGAAACAGAGGGGCTGAAACAGAGGGGCAGAAATAGAGGGGCTGAAACAGAGGGCGAGAAACAGAGGGGCTGAAACAGAGGGCGAGAAACAGAGGGGCTGAAACAGCGGGGCTGAAACAGAGGGGCTGAAACAGAGGGGCTGAATCAGAGGGGCTGATTCAGAGGGGCTGAAACAGAGGGGCTGAATCAGCGGGGCTGAAACAGAGGGCGAGAAACAGAGGGGCTGAAACAGAGGGCGAGAAACAGAGGGGCTGAAACAGAGGGGCTGAAACAGAGGGGCTGAAACAGAGGGGCTGAATCAGAGGGGCTGATTCAGAGGGGCTGAAACAGAGGGGCTGAATCAGTGGGGCTGAAACAGAGGGGGAGAAACAGAGGGGCAGAAACAGAGGGCGAGAAACAGAGGGACTGAAACAGAGGGGGAGAAACAGAGGGGCAGAAACAGAGGGCGAGAAACAGAGGGGCAGAAACAGAGGGTGAGAAACAGAGGGGCAGAAACAGAGGGCGAGAAACAGACGGGCTGAAACAAAGGGCGAGAAACAGAGGCGCTGAAACAGAGGGTCTGTAACAGAGGGGCTGAAACAGAGGGGCTGAAACAGAGGGCGAGAAACAGAGGGGCTGAAACAGAGGGCGAGAAACAGAGGGGCTGAAACAGAGGGGCTGAAACAGAGGGCTGAAACAGAGGGGCTGAAACAGAGGGGCTGAAACAGAGGCCGAGAAACAGAGGAGCTGAAACAGAGGGCGAGAAACAGAGGGGCTGAAACAGAGGGCGAGAAACTGAGGCGCTGAATCAGAGGGGCTGAATCAGAGGGGCTGAAACAGAGGAGCTGAAACAGAGGGCGAGAAACAGAGGGGCTGACACAGCGGGCAAGAAACAGAGGGCGAGAAACACAGGGGCTGAAACAGAGGGGCTGAAACAGAGGGGCTGAAACAGAGGGGCTGAATCAGAGGGGCTGAAACAGAGGGCGAGAAACAGAGGGGCTGGAACATAGGGGCTGAATCAGAGTGGCTGAAACAGAGGGCGAGAAACAGAGGGGCTGAAACAGAGGGCGAGAAACAGAGGGGCTGAAACAGAGGGCGAGAAACAGAGGGGCTGAAACAGAGGGGCTGAAACAGAGGGCGAGAAACAGAGTGGCTGAAACAGAGGGCGAGAAACAGAGGGGCTGAAACAGAGGGTGAGAAACAGAGGGGCTGAAACAGAGGGGCTGAAACAGAGGGCGAGAAACAGAGGGGCTGAAACAGAGGGTGAGAAACAGAGGGGCTGAAACAGAGGGCGAGAAACAGAGGGGCTGAATCAGAGGGGCTGAATCGGAGGGGCTGAAACAGAGGGGCTGAAACAGAGGGGCTGAATCAGAGGGGCTGAAACAAAGGGCGAGAAACAGTGGGGCTGAAACAGAGAGCAAGAAACAGAGGGGCTGAAACAGAGGGCGAGAAAGAGAGGGGCTGAAACAGAGGGGCTGAAACAGAGGGGCTGAATCAGTGGGGCTGATACAGAGGGGCTGAAACAGAGGGGCTGAATTAGCGGGGCTGAAACAGAGGGCGAGAAACAGAGGGGCTGGAACAGAGTGCGAGAAACAGAGGGGCAGAAACAGAGTGCGAGAAACAGAGGGGCTGAAACAGGGGGTGAGAAACAGAGGGCGAGAAACATAGGGGCTGAAACAGAGGGCGAGAAACTGAGGGGCTGAAACAGAGGGGCTGAAACAGAGGGCGAGAAACAGAGGGGCTGAAACAGAGGGCGAGAAACAGAGCGACTAAAACAGAGGGGGAGAAACAGAGGGGCTGAAACACAGGGGCTGACACAGAGGGGCTGAAACAGAGGGGCTGAAACAGAGGGCGAGAAACAGAGGGGCTGAAACAGAGGGCGAGAAACAGAGGGGCTGAAACAGAGGGTGAGAAACAGAGGGGCTGAATCAGAGGGGCTGAATCAGAGGGGCTGAAACAGAGGGTGAGAAACAGAGGGGCTGAAACAGAGGGCGAGAAACAGAGGGGCTGAAACAGAGGGCGAGAAACAGAGGGCGAGAAACAGAGGGACTGAAACAGAGTGGCTGAAAGAGAGGGGCGGAAACAGAGGGGCTGAAACAGAGGGGCTGAAACAGAGGGCGAGAAACAGAGGGGCTGAAACAAAGGGCAAGAAACAGAGGGGCTCAAACAGAGGGCGAGAAACGGAGGGGCTGAAACAGTGGGCGAGAAACAGAGGGGCTGAAACAGAGGGGCTGAAACAGAGGGGCTGAAACAGAGGAGCTGAATCAGAGGGGCTGATTCAGAGGGGCTGAAACAGAGGGGCTGAAACAGAGGGGCAGAAACAGAGGGCGAGAAACAGAGGGACTGAAACAGAGGGGCTGAAACAGAGGGCGAGAATCAGAGGGGCTGAAACAGAGGGGCTGAAACACAGGGCGAGAAACAGAGGGGCTGAAACAGAGGGCGAGAAACAGAGGGGCAGAAACAGAGGGCGAGAAACAGAGGGACTGAAACAGAGGGGCTGAAACAGAGGGCGAGAATCAGAGGGGCTGAAACAGAGGGGTTGAAACACAGGGCGAGAAACAGAGGGGCTGGAACAGAGGGCGAGAAAAAGTGTGGCTGAAACAGAGGGCAAGAAACAGAGGGGCTGAAACAGTGGGTGAGAAACAGAGGGGCTGAAACAGAGGGGCTGAAACAGAGGGCGAGAAACAGAGGGGCTGAAACAGAGGGTGAGAAACAGAGGGGCTGAAACAGAGGGCGAGAAACAGAGGGGCTGAATCAGAGGGGCTGAATCAGAGGGGCTGAAACAGAGGGGCTGGATCAGAGGGGCTGAATCAGAGGGGCTGGAACAGAGGGCGAGAAACAGTGGGGCTGAAACAGAGGGCAAGAAACAGAGGGGCTGAAACAGAGGGCGAGAAAGAGAGGGGCTGAAACAGAGGGGCTGAAACAGAGGGGCTGAATCAGAGGGGCTGATACAGAGGGGCTGAAACAGAGGGGCTGAATCAGCGGGGCTGAAACAGAGGGCGAGAAACAGAGGGGCTGAAACAGAGGGCGAGAAACAGAGGGGCAGAAATTGAGGGGCTGAAACAGAGGGCGAGAAACAGAGGGGCTGAAACAGAGGGTGAGAAACAGAGGGGCTGAAACAGAGGGCGAGAAACAGAGGGGCTGAATCAGAGGGGCTGAATCAGAGGGGCTGAAACAGAGGTGCTGAATCAGAGGGGCTGAAACAGAGGGCGAGAAACAGTGGGGCTGAAACAGAGGGCAAGAAACAGAGGGGCTGAAACAGAGGGCGAGAAACGGAGGGGCTGAAACAGAGGGGCTGAAACAGAGGGGCTGAATCAGAGGGGCTGATACAGAGGGGCTGAAACAGAGGGGCTGAATCAGCGGGGCTGAAACAGAGGGCGAGAAACAGAGGGGCTGAAACAGAGGGCGAGAAACAGAGGGGCAGAAACAGAGGGCGAGAAACAGGGGGCGAGAAACAGAGGGGCTGAAACAGAATGCGAGAAACAGAGGGGCTGAAACAGAGGGGCTGACACAGAGGGGCTGAAATAGAGGTGCTAAAACAGAGGGCGAGAAACAGAGGGGCTGAAACAGAGGGGCTGAAACAGAGGGCGAGAAAAAGAGTGGCTGAAACAGAGGGCGAGAAACAGAGGGGCTGAAACAGAGGGTGAGAAACAGAGGGGCTGAAACAGAGGGGCTGAAACAGAGGGCGAGAAACAGAGGGGCTGAAACAGAGGGTGAGAAACAGAGGGGCTGAAACAGAAGGCGAGAAACAGAGGGGCTGAATCAGAGGAGCTGAATCAGAGGGGCTGAAACAGAGGGGCTGAAACAGAGGGGCTGAATCAGAGGGGCTGAAACAGAGGGCGAGAAACAGAGGGGCTGAAACAGAGGGCAAGAAACAGATGGGCTGAAACAGAGGGCGAGAAACGGACGGGCTGAAACAGAGGGGCTGAAACAGAGGGGCTGAATCAGAGGGGCTGAAACAGAGGGGCTGAATCAGATGGGCTGAAACAGAGGGGCTGAAACAGAGGGCGAGAAACAGAGGGGCTGAAACAGAGGGCGAGAAACAGAGGGGCAGAAACAGAGGGCGAGAAACAGTGGGGCTGAAACAGAGGGCGAGAAACAGGGGGCGAGAAACAGAGGGGCTGAAACAGAGGGCGAGAAACAGAGGGGCTGAAACAGAGGGGCTGAAACAGAGGGGCTGAAACAGAGGGGCTGAAACAGAGGGCGAGAAACAGAGGGGCTGAAACAGAGGGCGAGAAACAGTGCGGCTAAAACAGAGGGGGAGAAACAGAGGGGCTGAAACACAGGGGCTGAAACAGAGGGGCCGAAACAGAGGGGCTGAATCAGAGGGCCTGAATCAGAGGGGCTGAAACAGAGGGCTAGAAACAAAGGGGCTGAAACAGAGGGCGATAAACAGAGGGGCTGAAACAGAGGGCGAGAAACAGAGGGCGAGAAACAGAGGGACTGAAACAGAGTGGCTGAAAGAGAGTGGCTGAAACAGAGGGGCTGAAACAGAGGGGCTGAAACAAAGGGCGAGAAACAGAGGGGCTGAAACAGAGGGCGAGAAACTGAGGGGCTGAAACAGAGGGCGAGAAACAGAGGGGCTGAAACAGAGGGGCTGAAACAGAGGGGCTGAAATGAGGAGCTGAATCAGAGGGGCTGATTCAAAGGGGCTGAAACAGAGAGGCTGAATCAGCGGGGCTGAAACAGAGGGCGAGAAACAGAGGGGCAGAACCAGAGGGCGAGAAACAGAGGGACTGAAACAGAGGGGCTGAAACAGAGGGCGAGAAACAGAGGGGCTGAAACAGAGGGCGAGAAACAGAGGGGCTGAAACAGAGGGGCTGAAACAGACGGCGAGAAACAGAGGGGCTGAAACAGAGGGCGAGGAACAGAGGGGCTGAAACAGAGGGCGAGAAACAGAGGGTCTAAAACAGAGGGGCTGAACCAGAGGGGCTGAAACAGAGGGGCTGAAATGAGGAGCTGAATCAGAGGGGCTGATTCAAAGGGGCTGAAACAGAGAGGCTGAATCAGCGGGGCTGAAACAGAGGGCGAGAAACAGAGGGGCAGAACCAGAGGGCGAGAAACAGAGGGACTGAAACAGAGGGGCTGAAACAGAGGGCGAGGACCAGAGGGGCTGAAACAGAGGGCGAGAAACAGAGGGGCTGAAATAGAGGGGCTGAAACAGAGGGCGAGGAACAGAGGGGCTGAAACAGAGGGCGAGAAACAGAGGTGCTGAAACAGAGGGCGAGAACAGAGGGGCTGAAACAGAGGGGCTGAAACAGAGGGCGAGAAAATGAGGCGCTGAATCAGAGGGGCTGAATCAGAGGGGCTGAAACAGAGGGGCTGAAACAGAGGGTGAGAAACAGAGGGGCTGATACAGAGGGCGAGAAACAGAGGGGCTGAAACAGAGGGCGAGAAACAGAGGGGCTGAAACAGAGGGGCTGAAACAGAGGGGCAGAAATAGAGGGGCTGAAACAGAGGGCGAGAAACAGAGGGGCTGAAACAGAGGGCGAGAAACAGAGGGGCTGAAACAGCGGGGCTGAAACAGAGGGGCTGAAACAGAGGGGCTGAATCAGAGGGGCTGATTCAGAGGGGCTGAAACAGAGGGGCTGAATCAGCGGGGCTGAAACAGAGGGCGAGAAACAGAGGGGCTGAAACAGAGGGCGAGAAACAGAGGGGCTGAAACAGAGGGGCTGAAACAGAGGGGCTGAAACAGAGGGGCTGAATCAGAGGGGCTGATTCAGAGGGGCTGAAACAGAGGGGCTGAATCAGTGGGGCTGAAACAGAGGGGGAGAAACAGAGGGGCAGAAACAGAGGGCGAGAAACAGAGGGACTGAAACAGAGGGGGAGAAACAGAGGGGCAGAAACAGAGGGCGAGAAACAGAGGGGCAGAAACAGAGGGTGAGAAACAGAGGGGCAGAAACAGAGGGCGAGAAACAGACGGGCTGAAACAAAGGGCGAGAAACAGAGGCGCTGAAACAGAGGGTCTGTAACAGAGGGGCTGAAACAGAGGGGCTGAAACAGAGGGCGAGAAACAGAGGGGCTGAAACAGAGGGCGAGAAACAGAGGGGCTGAAACAGAGGGGCTGAAACAGAGGGCTGAAACAGAGGGGCTGAAACAGAGGGGCTGAAACAGAGGCCGAGAAACAGAGGAGCTGAAACAGAGGGCGAGAAACAGAGGGGCTGAAACAGAGGGCGAGAAACTGAGGCGCTGAATCAGAGGGGCTGAATCAGAGGGGCTGAAACAGAGGAGCTGAAACAGAGGGCGAGAAACAGAGGGGCTGACACAGCGGGCAAGAAACAGAGGGCGAGAAACACAGGGGCTGAAACAGAGGGGCTGAAACAGAGGGGCTGAAACAGAGGGGCTGAATCAGAGGGGCTGAAACAGAGGGCGAGAAACAGAGGGGCTGGAACATAGGGGCTGAATCAGAGTGGCTGAAACAGAGGGCGAGAAACAGAGGGGCTGAAACAGAGGGCGAGAAACAGAGGGGCTGAAACAGAGGGCGAGAAACAGAGGGGCTGAAACAGAGGGGCTGAAACAGAGGGCGAGAAACAGAGTGGCTGAAACAGAGGGCGAGAAACAGGGGCTGAAACAGAGGGTGAGAAACAGAGGGGCTGAAACAGAGGGGCTGAAACAGAGGGCGAGAAACAGAGGGGCTGAAACAGAGGGTGAGAAACAGAGGGGCTGAAACAGAGGGCGAGAAACAGAGGGGCTGAATCAGAGGGGCTGAATCGGAGGGGCTGAAACAGAGGGGCTGAAACAGAGGGGCTGAATCAGAGGGGCTGAAACAAAGGGCGAGAAACAGTGGGGCTGAAACAGAGAGCAAGAAACAGAGGGGCTGAAACAGAGGGCGAGAAAGAGAGGGGCTGAAACAGAGGGGCTGAAACAGAGGGGCTGAATCAGTGGGGCTGATACAGAGGGGCTGAAACAGAGGGGCTGAATTAGCGGGGCTGAAACAGAGGGCGAGAAACAGAGGGGCTGGAACAGAGTGCGAGAAACAGAGGGGCAGAAACAGAGTGCGAGAAACAGAGGGGCTGAAACAGGGGGTGAGAAACAGAGGGCGAGAAACATAGGGGCTGAAACAGAGGGCGAGAAACTGAGGGGCTGAAACAGAGGGGCTGAAACAGAGGGCGAGAAACAGAGGGGCTGAAACAGAGGGCGAGAAACAGAGCGACTAAAACAGAGGGGGAGAAACAGAGGGGCTGAAACACAGGGGCTGACACAGAGGGGCTGAAACAGAGGGGCTGAAACAGAGGGCGAGAAACAGAGGGGCTGAAACAGAGGGCGAGAAACAGAGGGGCTGAAACAGAGGGTGAGAAACAGAGGGGCTGAATCAGAGGGGCTGAATCAGAGGGGCTGAAACAGAGGGTGAGAAACAGAGGGGCTGAAACAGAGGGCGAGAAACAGAGGGGCTGAAACAGAGGGCGAGAAACAGAGGGCGAGAAACAGAGGGACTGAAACAGAGTGGCTGAAAGAGAGGGGCGGAAACAGAGGGGCTGAAACAGAGGGGCTGAAACAGAGGGCGAGAAACAGAGGGGCTGAAACAAAGGGCAAGAAACAGAGGGGCTCAAACAGAGGGCGAGAAACGGAGGGGCTGAAACAGTGGGCGAGAAACAGAGGGGCTGAAACAGAGGGGCTGAAACAGAGGGGCTGAAACAGAGGAGCTGAATCAGAGGGGCTGATTCAGAGGGGCTGAAACAGAGGGGCTGAAACAGAGGGGCAGAAACAGAGGGCGAGAAACAGAGGGACTGAAACAGAGGGGCTGAAACAGAGGGCGAGAATCAGAGGGGCTGAAACAGAGGGGCTGAAACACAGGGCGAGAAACAGAGGGGCTGAAACAGAGGGCGAGAAACAGAGGGGCAGAAACAGAGGGCGAGAAACAGAGGGACTGAAACAGAGGGGCTGAAACAGAGGGCGAGAATCAGAGGGGCTGAAACAGAGGGGTTGAAACACAGGGCGAGAAACAGAGGGGCTGGAACAGAGGGGCTGAATCAGAGTGGCTGAAACAGAGGGCGAGAAACAGAGGGGCTGGAACAAAGGGCGAGAAACAGAGGGGCTGAAACAGAGGGCGAGAAACAGAGGGGCTGAAATAGAGGGGCTGAAACAGAGGGCGAGAAACAGAGGGGCTGAAACAGAGGGCGAGAAACAGAGGGGCTGAAACAGAGGGCGAGAAACAGAGGGGCTGAAACAGAGGGGCTGAATCAGAGGGGCTGAATCAGAGGGGCTGAAACACAGGGCGAGAAACAGAGGGGCAGAAACAGAGGGCGAGAAACAGAGGGACTGAAACAGAGGGGCTGAAACACAGGGCGAGAAACAGAGGGGCTGAAACAGAGGGCGAGAAACAGAGGGGCAGAAACAGAGGGCGAGAAACAGAGGGACTGAAACAGAGGGGCTGAAACAGAGGGCGAGAATCAGAGGGGCTGAAACAGAGGGGTTGAAACACAGGGCGAGAAACAGAGGGGCTGGAACAGAGGGGCTGAATCAGAGTGGCTGAAACAGAGGGCGAGAAACAGAGGGGCTGGAACAAAGGGCGAGAAACAGAGGGGCTGAAACAGAGGGCGAGAAACAGAGGGGCTGAAATAGAGGGGCTGAAACAGAGGGCGAGAAACAGAGGGGCTGAAACAGAGGGCGAGAAACAGAGGGGCTGAAACAGAGGGCGAGAAACAGAGGGGCTGAAACAGAGGGGCTGAATCAGAGGGGCTGAATCAGAGGGGCTGAAACAGAGGGCGAGAAACCGAGGGACTGAAACAGAGGGCGAGAAACAGAGGGGCTGAAACAGAGCGCGAGAGACAGAGGGGTTGAAACAGAGGGGCTGAAACAGAGGGGCTGAATCAGAGGGGCTGATTCTGAGTGGATGAAACGGAGGGGCTGAATCAGCGGGGCAGAAACAGAGGGCGAGAAACCGAGGGGCTGAAACAGAGGGCGAGAAACAGAGGGGCTGAAACAGAGGGGCTGAAACAGAGGGTGAGAAACAGAAGGGCTGATACAGAGGGCGAGAAACAGAGGGGCTGAAACAGAGGGGCTGAAACAGAGGGGCTGAAACAGAGGGGCTGAATCAGAGGGGCTGAAACAGAGGGCGAGAAACAGAGGGGCTGGAACATAGGGGCTGAATCAGAGTGGCTGAAACAGACGGCGAGAAACAGAGGGGCTGAAACAGAGGGCGAGAAACAGAGGGGCTGAAACAGAGGGCGAGAAACAGAGGGGCTGAAACAGAGTGGCTGAAACAGAGGGCGAGAAACAGAGGGGCTGAAACAGAGGGTGAGAAACAGAGGGGCTGAAACAGAGGGGCTGAAACAGAGGGCGAGAAACAGAGGGGCTGAAACAGAGGGTGAGAAACAGAGGGGCTGAAACAGAGGGCGAGAAACAGAGGGGCTGAATCAGAGGGGCTGAATCGGAGGGGCTGAAACAGAGGGGCTGAAACAGAGGGGCTGAATCAGAGGGGCTGAAACAAAGGGCGAGAAACAGTGGGGCTGAAACAGAGAGCAAGAAACAGAGGGGCTGAAACAGAGGGCGAGAAAGAGAGGGGCTGAAACAGAGGGGCTGAAACAGAAGGGCTGAATCAGTGGGGCTGATACAGAGGGGCTGAAACAGAGGGGCTGAATTAGCGGGGCTGAAACAGAGGGCGAGAAACAGAGGGGCTGGAACAGAGTGCGAGAAACAGAGGGGCAGAAACAGAGTGCGAGAAACAGAGGGGCTGAAACAGGGGGTGAGAAACAGAGGGCGAGAAACATAGGGGCTGAAACAGAGGGCGAGAAACTGAGGGGCTGAAACAGAGGGGCTGAAACAGAGGGCGAGAAACAGAGGGGCTGAAACAGAGGGCGAGAAACAGAGCGACTAAAACAGAGGGGGAGAAACAGAGGGGCTGAAACACAGGGGCTTACACAGAGGGGCTGAAACAGAGGGGCTGAAACAGAGGGCGAGAAACAGAGGGGCTGAAACAGAGGGCGAGAAACAGAGGGGCTGAAACAGAGGGTGAGAAACAGAGGGGCTGAATCAGAGGGGCTGAATCAGAGGGGCTGAAACAGAGGGTGAGAAACAGAGGGGCTGAAACAGAGGGCGAGAAACAGAGGGGCTGAAACAGAGGGCGAGAAACAGAGGGCGAGAAACAGAGGGACTGAAACAGAGTGGCTGAAAGAGAGGGGCTGAAACAGAGGAGCTGAATCAGAGGGGCTGATTCAGAGGGGCTGAAACAGAGGGGCTGAAACAGAGGGGCAGAAACAGAGGGCGAGAAACAGAGGGACTGAAACAGAGGGGCTGAAACAGAGGGCGAGAATCAGAGGGGCTGAAACAGAGGGGCTGAAACACAGGGCGAGAAACAGAGGGGCTGAAACAGAGGGCGAGAAACAGAGGGGCAGAAACAGAGGGCGAGAAACAGAGGGACTGAAACAGAGGGGCTGAAACAGAGGGCGAGAATCAGAGGGGCTGAAACAGAGGGGCTGAAACACAGGGCGAGAAACAGAGGGGCTGGAACAGAGGGGCTGAATCAGAGTGGCTGAAACAGAGGGCGAGAAACAGAGGGGCTGGAACAAAGGGCGAGAAACAGAGGGGCTGAAACAGAGGGCGAGAAACAGAGGGGCTGAAATAGAGGGGCTGAAACAGAGGGCGAGAAACAGAGGGGCTGAAACAGAGGGCGAGAAACAGAGGGGCTGAAACAGAGGGCGAGAAACAGAGGGGCTGAAACAGAGGGGCTGAATCAGAGGGGCTGAATCAGAGGGGCTGAAACAGAGGGCGAGAAACCGAGGGACTGAAACAGAGGGCGAGAAACAGAGGGGCTGAAACAGAGCGCGAGAGACAGAGGGGTTGAAACAGAGGGGCTGAAACAGAGGGGCTGAATCAGAGGGGCTAATTCTGAGTGGATGAAACGGAGGGGCTGAATCAGCGGGGCAGAAACAGAGGGCGAGAAACCGAGGGGCTGAAACAGAGGGCGAGAAACAGAGGGGCTGAAACAGAGGGGCTGAAACAGAGGGTGAGAAACAGAAGGGCTGATACAGAGGGCGAGAAACAGAGGGGCTGAAACAGAGGTCGAGAAACAGAGGGGCTGAAACAGAGGGGCTGAAACAGAGGGGCTGAAATAGAGGGGCTGAAACAGAGGGCGAGAAACAGAGGGGCTGAAACAACGCGGCTGAAACAGAGTGGCTGAAACAGAGGGGCTGAATCAGAGGGGCTGATTCAGAGGGGCTGAAACAGTGGGGCTGAATCAGCGGGGCTGAAACAGAGGGCGAGAAACAGAGGGGCTGAAACAGAGGGCGAGAAACAGAGGGTCTGAATCAGAGGGGCTGATTCAGAGAGGCTGAAACAGAGGGGCTTAATCAGCGGGGCTGAAACAGAGGGGGAGAAACAGAGGGGCAGAAACAGAGGGCGAGAAACAGAGGGACTGAAACAGTGGGCGCGAAACAGAGGGGCAGAAACAGAGGGTGAGAAACAGACGGGCTGAAACAAAGGGCGAGAAACAGATGGGCTGAAACAGAGGGTCTGTAACAGAGGGGCTGAAACAGAGGGGCTAAAAAAAAAAGGGCGAGAAACAGAGGGGCTGAAACAGAGGGCGAGAAACAGAGGGGCTAAAACAGAGGGGCTGAAACAGAGGGCTGAAACAGAGGGGCTGAAACAGAGGGGCTGAAACAGAGGCCGAGAAACAGAGGGGCTGAAACAGAGGGCGAGAAACAGAGGGGCTGAAACAGTGGGCGAGAAACTGAGGCGCTGAATCAGAGGGCGAGAAACAGAGCGACTAAAACAGAGGGGGAGAAACAGAGGGGCTGAAACACAGGGGCTGACACAGAGGGGCTGAAACAGAGGGGCTGAAACAGAGGGCGAGAAACAGAGGGGCTGAAACAGAGGGCGAGAAACAGAGGGGCTGAAACAGAGGGTGAGAAACAGAGGGGCTGAATCAGAGGGGCTGAATCAGAGGGGCTGAAACAGAGGGTGAGAAACAGAGGGGCTGAAACAGAGGGCGAGAAACAGAGGGGCTGAAACAGAGGGCGAGAAACAGAGGGCGAGAAACAGAGGGACTGAAACAGAGTGGCTGAAAGAGAGGGGCGGAAACAGAGGGGCTGAAACAGAGGGGCTGAAACAGAGGGCGAGAAACAGAGGGGCTGAAACAAAGGGCAAGAAACAGAGGGGCTGAAACAGAGGGCGAGAAACGGAGGGGCTGAAACAGTGGGCGAGAAACAGAGGGGCTGAAACAGAGGGGCTGAAACAGAGGGGCTGAAACAGAGGAGCTGAATCAGAGGGGCTGATTCAGAGGGGCTGAAACAGAGGGGCTGAAACAGAGGGCGAGAAACAGAGGGGCTGAAACAAAGGACGAGAAACAGAGGGGCTGAAACAGAGGGCGAGAAACAGAGGGGCAGAAACAGAGGGCGAGAAACAGAGGGACTGAAACAGAGGGGCTGAAACAGAGGGCGAGAATCAGAGGGGCTGAAACAGAGGGGCTGAAACACAGGGCGAGAAACAGAGGGGCTGGAACAGAGGGGCTGAATCAGAGTGGCTGAAACAGAGGGCGAGAAACAGAGGGGCTGGAACAAAGGGCGAGAAACAGAGGGGCTGAAACAGAGGGCGAGAAACAGAGGGGCTGAAATAGAGGGGCTGAAACAGAGGGCGAGAAACAGAGGGGCTGAAACAGAGGGCGAGAAACAGAGGGGCTGAAACAGAGGGGCTGAATCAGAGGGGCTGAATCAGAGGGGCTGAAACAGAGGGCGAGAAACCGAGGGACTGAAACAGAGGGCGAGAAACAGAGGGGCTGAAACAGAGCGCGAGAGACAGAGGGGTTGAAACAGAGGGGCTGAAACAGAGGGGCTGAATCAGAGGGGCTGATTCTGAGTGGATGAAACGGAGGGGCTGAATCAGCGGGGCAGAAACAGAGGGCGAGAAACCGAGGGGCTGAAACAGAGGGCGAGAAACAGAGGGGCTGAAACAGAGGGGCTGAAACAGAGGGTGAGAAACAGAAGGGCTGATACAGAGGGCGAGAAACAGAGGGGCTGAAACAGAGGTCGAGAAACAGAGGGGCTGAAACAGAGGGGCTGAAACAGAGGGGCTGAAATAGAGGGGCTGAAACAGAGGGCGAGAAACAGAGGGGCTGAAACAGCGCGGCTGAAACAGAGTGGCTGAAACAGAGGGGCTGAATCAGAGGGGCTGATACAGAGGGGCTGAAACAGTGGGGCTGAATCAGCGGGGCTGAAACAGAGGGCGAGAAACAGAGGGGCTGAAGCAGAGGGCGAGAAACAGAGGGTCTGAATCAGAGGGGCTGATTCAGAGAGGCTGAAACAGAGGGGCTTAATCAGCGGGGCTGAAACAGAGGGGGAGAAACAGAGGGGCAGAAACAGAGGGCGAGAAACAGAGGGACTGAAACAGTGGGCGAGAAACAGAGGGGCAGAAACAGAGGGTGAGAAACAGACGGGCTGAAACAAAGGGCGAGAAACAGATGGGCTGAAACAGAGGGTCTGTAACAGAGGGGCTGAATCAGAGGGGCTGAAACAGAGGGCGAGAAACAGAGGGGCTGAAACAGAGGGCGAGAAACAGAGGGACTAAAACAGAGGGGCTGAAACAGAGGGCTGAAACAGAGGGGCTGAAACAGAGGGGCTGAAACAGAGGCCGAGAAACAGAGGGGCTGAAACAGAGGGCGAGAAACAGAGGGGCTGAAACAGTGGGCGAGAAACTGAGGCGCTGAATCAGAGGGGCTGAATCAGAGGGGCTGAAACAGAGGAGCTGAAACAGAGGGCGAGAAACAGAGGGGCTGAAACAGCGGGCAAGAAACAGAGGGCGAGAAACACAGGGGCTGAAACAGAGGGGCTGAAACAGACGTGCTGAAACAGAGAGCCTGAAACAGAGGGCGAGAAACAGAGGGGCTGAAACAGAGGGCGAGAATCAGAGGGGCTGAAACAGAGGGGCTGAAAGAGAGGGGCTGAAACAGAGGGGCTGAAACAGAGGGCGAGAAACAGAGGGGTTGGAACAGAGGGGCTGAATCAGAGTGGCTGAAACAGAGGGCGAGAAGCAGAGGGGCTGAAACAGAGGGCGAGAAACAGAGGGGCTGAAACAGAGGGCGAGAAACAGAGGGGCTGAAACAGAGGGACTGAAACAGAGGGCGAGAAACAGAGTGGCTGAAACAGAGGGCGAGAAACAGAGGGGCTGAAACAGAGGGTGAGAAACAGAGGGGCTGAAACAGAGGGGCTGAAACAGAGGGCGAGAAACAGAGGGACTGAAACAGAGGGTGAGAAACAGAGGGGCTGAAACAGAGGGCGAGAAACAGAGGGGCTGAATCAGAGGGGCTGAATCAGAGGGGCTGAAACAGAGGGGCTGAAACAGAGGGGCTGAATCAGAGGGGCTGAAACAAAGGGCGAGAAACAGTGGGGCTGAAACAGAGAGCAAGAAACAGAGGGGCTGAAACAGAGGGCGAGAAAGAGAGGGGCTGAATCAGTGGGGCTGATAGAGAGGGGCTGAAACAGAGGGGCTGAATCAGCGGGGCTGAAACAGAGGGCGAGAAACAGAGGGGCTGGAACAGACGGCGAGAAAGAGAGGGGCAGAAACAGAGTGCGAGAAACAGAGGGGCTGAAACAGGGGGCGAGACAAGAGGGCGAGAAACAGAGGGGCTGAAACAGAGAGCGAGAAACAGAGGGGCTGAAACAGAGGGGCTGAAACAGATGGCGAGAAACAGAGGGGCTGAAACAGAGGACGAGAAACAGAGCGACTAAAACAGAGGGGGAGAAACAGAGGGGCTGAAACACAGGGGCTGAAACAGAGGGGCTGAAACAGAGGGGCTGAAACAGAGGGCGAGAAACAGAGGGGCTGAAACAGAGGGCGAGAAACAGAGGCGCTGAAACAGAGGGTGAGAAACAGAGGGGCTGAATCAGAGGGGCTGAATCAGAGGGGCTAAAACAGAGGGCGAGAAACAGAGGGGCTGAAACAGAGGGCGAGAAACAGAGGGGCTGAAACAGAGGGCGAGAAACAGAGGGCGAGAAACAGAGGGACTGAAACAGAGTGGCTGAAAGAGAGGGGCGGAAACAGAGGGTCTGAAACAGAGGGGCTGAAACAGAGGGCGAGAAACAGAGGGGCTGAAACAAAGGGCAAGAAACAGAGGGGCTTAAACAGAGGGCGAGAAACGGAGGGGCTGAAACAGAGGGCGCGAAACAGAGGGGCTGAAACAGAGGGGCTGAAACAGAGGGGCTGAAACAGAGGAGCTGAATCAGAGGGGCTCATTCAGAGGGGCTGAAACAGAGGGGCTGAAACAGAGGGCGAGAAACGGAGGGGCTGAAACAAAGGACGAGAAACAGAGGGGCTGAAACAGAGGGCGAGAAACAGAGGGGCAGAAACAGAGGGCGAGAAACAGAGGGACTGAAACATAGGGGCTGAACAGAGGGCGAGAATCAGAGGGGCTGAAACAGAGGGGCTGAAACAGAGGGGCTGAAACAGAGGGCGAGAAACAGAGGGGCTGAAACAGAGGGCGAGAAACAGAGGGGCTGAAAAAGAGGGCGAGAAACAGAGGGGCAGAAACAGAGGGTCTGAACCAGAGGGGCTGCAACAGAGGCCGAGAAACAGAGGGGCTGAAACAGAGGGCGAGACACAGAGAGGCTGAAACAGAGGGGCTGAAACAGAGGGGCTGAAACAGAGGGGCTGGAACAGAGGGGCTGAATCAGAGTGGCTGAAACTGAGGGCGAGAAACAGAGGGGCTGAAAAAGAGGGCGAGAAACAGAGGGGCTGAAACAGAGGGCGAGAAACAGAGGGGCTGAAACAGAGGGGCTGAAACAGAGGGCGAGAAAAAGAGTGGCTGAAACAGAGGGCGAGAAACAGAGGGGCTGAAACAGAGAGTGAGAAACAGAGGGGCTGAAACAGAGGGGCTGAAACAGAGGGCGAGAAACAGAAGGGCTGAAACAGAGGGTGAGAAACAGAGGGGCTGAAACAGAGGGCGAGAAACAGAGGGGCTGAATCAGAGGAGCTGAATCAGAGGGGCTGAAACAGAGGGGCTGAAACAGAGGGGCTGAATCAGAGGGGCTGAAACAGAGGGCGAGAAACAGTGGGGCTGAAACAGAGGGCAAGAAACAGATGGGCTGAAACAGAGGGCGAGAAACGGAGGGGCTGAAACAGAGGGGCTGAAACAGAGGGGCTGAATCAGAGGGGCTGAAACAGAGGGGCTGAATCAGATGGGCTGAAACAGAGAGGCTGAAACAGAGGGCGAGAAACAGTGGGGCTGAAACAGAGGGCGAGAAACAGAGGGGCAGAAACAGAGGGCGAGAAACAGAGGGGCTGAAACAGAGGGCGAGAAACAGGGGGCGAGAAACAGAGGGGCTGAAACAGAGGGCGAGAAACACAGGGGCTGAAACACAGGGGCTGAAACAGAGGGGCTGAAACAGAGGGGCTGAAACAGAGGGCGAGAAACAGAGGGGCTGAAACAGAGGGCGAGAAACAGTGCGGCTAAAACAGAGGGGGAGAAACAGAGGGGCTGAAACACAGGGGCTGAAACAGAGGGGCCGAAACAGAGGGGCTGAATCAGAGGGCATGAATCAGAGGGGCTGAAACAGAGGGCGAGAAACAGAGGGGCTGAAACAGAGGGCGAGAAACAGAGGGGCTGAAACAGAGGGCGAGAAACAGAGGGCGAGAAACAGAGGGACTGAAACAGAGTGGCTGAAAGAGAGGGGCTGAAACAGAGGGGCTGAAACAGAGGGGCTGAAACAAAGGGCGAGAAACAGAGGGGCTGAAACAGAGGGCGAGAAACTGAGGGGCTGAAACAGAGGGCGAGAAACAGAGGGGCTGAAACAGAGGGGCTGAAACAGAGAGGCTGAAATGAGGAGCTGAATCAGAGGGGCTGATTCAGAGGGGCTGAAACAGAGGGGCTGAATCAGCGGGGCTGAAACAGAGGGCGAGAAACAGCGGGGCAGAACCAGAGGGCGAGAAACAGAGGGACTGAAACAGAGGGGCTGAAACAGGGGGCGAGAAACAGAGGGGCTGAAACAGAGGGCGAGAAACAGAGGGGCTGAAACAGAGGGGCTGAAACAGAGGGGCTGAAACAGACGGCGAGAAACAGAGGGGCTGAAAAAGAGGGCGAGGAACAGAGGGACTGAAACAGAGGGCGAGAAACAGAGGGGCTGAAACAGAGGGGCTGAAACAGAGGGGCTGAAACAGAGGGGCTGAAACAGACGGCGAGAAACAGAGGGGCTGAAACAGAGGGTGAGGAACAGAGGTGCTGAAACAGAGGGCGAGAACAGAGGGGCTGAAACAGAGGGGCTGAAACAGAGGGCGAGAAAATGAGGTGCTGAATCAGAGGGGCTGAATCAGAGGGGCTGAAACAGAGGGGCTGAAACAAAGGGCGAGAAACAAAGGGTTTAAACAGCGGGCGAGAAACAGAGGGCGAGAAACATAGGGGCTGAAACAGAGGGGCTGAAACAGACGGGCTGAAACAGAGAGCCTGAAACAGAGGGCGAGAAACAGAGGGGCTGAAACAGGGGGCGAAAAACAGAGGGGCTGAAACAGAGGGCGAGAAACAGAGGGTGAGAAACAGAGGGCGAGAAACAGTGGGGCTGAAACAGAGGGGCTGAAACAGAGGGGCTGAAACAGAGGGGCTGAAACAGAGGGCGAGAAACAGAGGGGCTGAAACAGAGGGGCTCAATCAGTGTGGCTGAAACAGAGGGCGAGAAACAGAGGGGCTGAAACAGAGGGCGAGAAACAGAGGGGCTGAAACAGAGGGCGAGAAACAGAGGGGCTGAAACAGAGGGGCTGAAACAGAGGGCGAGAAACAGAGGGGCTGAAACAGAGGGCGAGAAACAGAGGGGCTGAAACAGAGGGGCTGAAACAGAGGGCGAGAAACAGAGGGTCTGAAACAGAGGGTGCAAAACAGAGGGGCTGAAACAGAGGGCGAGAAACAGAGGGGCTGAATCAGAAGGACTGAATCAGAGGGGCTGAAACAGAGGGGCTGAAACAGAGGGGCTGAAACAGAGGGCGAGAAACAGAGGGGCTGAAACAGAGGGCGAGACACAGAGGGGCTGAAACAGAGGGGCTGAAACAGAGGGGCTGAAACAGAGGGGCTGGAACAGAGGGGCTGAATCAGAGTGGCTGAAACAGAGGGCGAGAAACAGAGGGGCTGAAAAAGAGGGCGAGAAACAGAGGGGCTGAAACAGAGTGCGAGAAACAGAGGTGCTGAAACAGAGGGGCTGAAACAGAGGGCGAGAAAAAGAGTGGCTGAAACAGAGGGCGAGAAACAGAGGGGCTGAAACAGAGGGTGAGAAACAGAGGGGCTGAAACAGAGGGGCTGAAACAGAGGGCGAGAAACAGAGGGGCTGAAACAGAGGGTGAGAAACAGAGGGGCTGAAACAGAGGGCGAGAAACACAGGGGCTGAATCAGAGGAGCTGAATCAGAGGGGCTGAAACAGAGGGGCTGAATCAGAGGGGCTGAAACAGAGGGGCTGGAACAGAGGGGCTGAATCAGAGTGGCTGAAACTGAGGGCGAGAAACAGAGGGGCTGAAACAGAGGGCGAGAAACAGAGGGGCTGAAACAGAGGGGCTGAAACAGAGGGCGAGAAAAAGAGTGGCTGAAACAGAGGGCGAGAAACAGAGGGGCTGAAACAGAGGGTGAGAAACAGAGGGGCTGAAACAGAGGGGCTGAAACAGAGGGCGAGAAACAGAGGGGCTGAAACAGAGGGTGAGAAACAGAGGGGCTGAAACAGAGGGCGAGAAACAGAGGGGCTGAATCAGAGGAGCTGAATCAGAGGGGCTGAAACAGAGGGGCTGAAACAGAGGGGCTGAATCAGAGGGGCTGAAACAGAGGGCGAGAAACAGTGGGGCTGAAACAGAGGGCAAGAAACAGATGGGCTGAAACAGAGGGCGAGAAACGGAGGGGCTGAAACAGAGGGTGAGAAACAGAGGGGCTGAAACAGAGGGCGAGAAACACAGGGGCTGAATCAGAGGAGCTGAATCAGAGGGGCTGAAACAGAGGGGCTGAATCAGAGGGGCTGAAACAGAGGGGCTGGAACAGAGGGGCTGAATCAGAGTGGCTGAAACTGAGGGCGAGAAACAGAGGGGCTGAAACAGAGGGCGAGAAACAGAGGGGCTGAAACAGAGGGGCTGAAACAGAGGGCGAGAAAAAGAGTGGCTGAAACAGAGGGCGAGAAACAGAGGGGCTGAAACAGAGGGTGAGAAACAGAGGGGCTGAAACAGAGGGGCTGAAACATAGGGCGAGAAACAGAGGGGCTGAAACAGAGGGTGAGAAACAGAGGGGCTGAAACAGAGGGCGAGAAACAGAGGGGCTGAATCAGAGGAGCTGAATCAGAGGGGCTGAAACAGAGGGGCTGAAACAGAGGGGCTGAATCAGAGGGGCTGAAACAGAGGGCGAGAAACAGTGGGGCTGAAACAGAGGGCAAGAAACAGATGGGCTGAAACAGAGGGCGAGAAACGGAGGGGCTGAAACAGAGGGGCTGAAACAGAGGGGCTGAATCAGAGGGGCTGAAACAGAGGGGCTGAATCAGATGGGCTGAAACAGAGAGGCTGAAACAGAGGGCGAGAAACAGTGGGGCTGAAACAGAGGGCGAGAAACAGAGGGGCAGAAACAGAGGGCGAGAAACAGAGGGGCTGAAACAGAGGGCGAGAAACAGGGGGCGAGAAACAGAGGGGCTGAAACAGAGGGCGAGAAACACAGGGGCTGAAACACAGGGGCTGAAACAGAGGGGCTGAAACAGAGGGGCTGAAACAGAGGGCGAGAAACAGAGGGGCTGAAACAGAGGGCGAGAAACAGTGCGGCTAAAACAGAGGGGGAGAAACAGAGGGGCTGAAACACAGGGGCTGAAACAGAGGGGCCGAAACAGAGGGGCTGAATCAGAGGGCATGAATCAGAGGGGCTGAAACAGAGGGCGAGAAACAGAGGGGCTGAAACAGAGGGCGAGAAACAGAGGGGCTGAAACAGAGGGCGAGAAACAGAGGGCGAGAAACAGAGGGACTGAAACAGAGTGGCTGAAAGAGAGGGGCTGAAACAGAGGGGCTGAAACAGAGGGGCTGAAACAAAGGGCGAGAAACAGAGGGGCTGAAACAGAGGGCGAGAAACTGAGGGGCTGAAACAGAGGGCGAGAAACAGAGGGGCTGAAACAGAGGGGCTGAAACAGAGAGGCTGAAATGAGGAGCTGAATCAGAGGGACTGATTCAGAGGGGCTGAAACAGAGGGGCTGAATCAGCGGGGCTGAAACAGAGGGCGAGAAACAGCGGGGCAGAACCAGAGGGCGAGAAACAGAGGGACTGAAACAGAGGGGCTGAAACAGGGGGCGAGAAACAGAGGGGCTGAAACAGAGGGCGAGAAACAGAGGGGCTGAAACAGAGGGGCTGAAACAGAGGGGCTGAAACAGACGGCGAGAAACAGAGGGGCTGAAAAAGAGGGCGAGGAACAGAGGGGCTGAAACAGAGGGCGAGAAACAGAGGGGCTGAAACAGAGGGGCTGAAACAGAGGGGCTGAAACAGAGGGGCTGAAACAGACGGCGAGAAACAGAGGGGCTGAAACAGAGGGCGAGGAACAGAGGTGCTGAAACAGAGGGCGAGAACAGAGGGGCTGAAACAGAGGGGCTGAAACAGAGGGCGAGAAAATGAGGTGCTGAATCAGAGGGGCTGAATCAGAGGGGCTGAAACAGAGGGGCTGAAACAAAGGGCGAGAAACAAAGGGTTTAAACAGCGGGCGAGAAACAGAGGGCGAGAAACATAGGGGCTGAAACAGAGGGGCTGAAACAGACGGGCTGAAACAGAGAGCCTGAAACAGAGGGCGAGAAACAGAGGGGCTGAAACAGGGGGCGAAAAACAGAGGGGCTGAAACAGAGGGCGAGAAACAGAGGGTGAGAAACAGAGGGCGAGAAACAGTGGGGCTGAAACAGAGGGGCTGAAACAGAGGGGCTGAAACAGAGGGGCTGAAACAGAGGGCGAGAAACAGAGGGGCTGAAACAGAGGGGCTCAATCAGTGTGGCTGAAACAGAGGGCGAGAAACAGAGGGGCTGAAACAGAGGGCGAGAAACAGAGGGGCTGAAACAGAGGGCGAGAAACAGAGGGGCTGAAACAGAGGGGCTGAAACAGAGGGCGAGAAACAGAGGGGCTGAAACAGAGGGCGAGAAACAGAGGGGCTGAAACAGAGGGGCTGAAACAGAGGGCGAGAAACAGAGGGTCTGAAACAGAGGGTGCGAAACAGAGGGGCTGAAACAGAGGGCGAGAAACAGAGGGGCTGAATCAGAAGGACTGAATCAGAGGGGCTGAAACAGAGGGGCTGAAACAGAGGGGCTGAAACAGAGGGCGAGAAACAGAGGGGCTGAAACAGAGGGCGAGACACAGAGGGGCTGAAACAGAGGGGCTGAAACAGAGGGGCTGAAACAGAGGGGCTGGAACAGAGGGGCTGAATCAGAGTGGCTGAAACAGAGGGCGAGAAACAGAGGGGCTGAAAAAGAGGGCGAGAAACAGAGGGGCTGAAACAGAGTGCGAGAAACAGAGTGACTGAAACAGAGGGGCTGAAACAGGGGGCGAGAAACAGAGGGGCTGAAACAGAGGGCGAGAAACAGAGGGGCTGAAACAGAGGGGCTGAAACAGAGGGGCTGAAACAGACGGCGAGAAACAGAGGGGCTGAAAAAGAGGGCGAGGAACAGAGGGGCTGAAACAGAGGGCGAGAAACAGAGGGGCTGAAACAGAGGGGCTGAAACAGAGGGGCTGAAACAGACGGCGAGAAACAGAGGGGCTGAAACAGAGGGCGAGGAACAGAGGTGCTGAAACAGAGGGCGAGAACAGAGGGGCTGAAACAGAGGGGCTGAAACAGAGGGCGAGAAAATGAGGTGCTGAATCAGAGGGGCTGAATCAGAGGGGCTGAAACAGAGGGGCTGAAACAAAGGGCGAGAAACAAAGGGTTTAAACAGCGGGCGAGAAACAGAGGGCGAGAAACATAGGGGCTGAAACAGAGGGGCTGAAACAGACGGGCTGAAACAGAGAGCCTGAAACAGAGGGCGAGAAACAGAGGGGCTGAAACAGGGGGCGAAAAACAGAGGGGCTGAAACAGAGGGCGAGAAACAGAGGGTGAGAAACAGAGGGCGAGAAACAGTGGGGCTGAAACAGAGGGGCTGAAACAGAGGGGCTGAAACAGAGGGGCTGAAACAGAGGGCGAGAAACAGAGGGGCTGAAACAGAGGGGCACAATCAGTGTGGCTGAAACAGAGGGCGAGAAACAGAGGGGCTGAAACAGAGGGCGAGAAACAGAGGGGCTGAAACAGAGGGCGAGAAACAGAGGGGCTGAAACAGAGGGGCTGAAACAGAGGGCGAGAAACAGAGGGGCTGAAACAGAGGGCGAGAAACAGAGGGGCTGAAACAGAGGGGCTGAAACAGAGGGCGAGAAACAGAGGGTCTGAAACAGAGGGTGCGAAACAGAGGGGCTGAAACAGAGGGCGAGAAACAGAGGGGCTGAATCAGAAGGACTGAATCAGAGGGGCTGAAACAGAGGGGCTGAAACAGAGGGGCTGAAACAGAGGGCGAGAAACAGAGGGGCTGAAACAGAGGGCGAGACACAGAGGGGCTGAAACAGAGGGGCTGAAACAGAGGGGCTGAAACAGAGGGGCTGGAACAGAGGGGCTGAATCAGAGTGGCTGAAACAGAGGGCGAGAAACAGAGGGGCTGAAAAAGAGGGCGAGAAACAGAGGGGCTGAAACAGAGTGCGAGAAACAGAGGTGCTGAAACAGAGGGGCTGAAACAGAGGGCGAGAAAAAGAGTGGCTGAAACAGAGGGCGAGAAACAGAGGGGCTGAAACAGAGGGTGAGAAACAGAGGGGCTGAAACAGAGGGGCTGAAACAGAGGGCGAGAAACAGAGGGGCTGAAACAGAGGGTGAGAAACAGAGGGGCTGAAACAGAGGGCGAGAAACACAGGGGCTGAATCAGAGGAGCTGAATCAGAGGGGCTGAAACAGAGGGGCTGAATCAGAGGGGCTGAAACAGAGGGCGAGAAACAGTGGGGCTGAAACAGAGGGCAAGAAACAGATGGGCTGAAACAGAGGGCGAGAAACGGACGGGCTGAAACAGAGGGGCTGAAACAGAGGGGCTGAATCAGAGGGGCTGAAACAGAGGGGCTGAATCAGATGGGCTGAAACAGAGAGGCTGAAACAGAGGGCGAGAAACAGAGGGGCTGAAACAGAGGGCGAGAAACAGAGGGGCTGAAACAGAGGGCGAGAAACAGAGTGGCTGAAACAGAGGGCGAGAAACAGGGGGCGAGAAACAGAGGGGCTGAAACAGAGGGCGAGAAACAGAGGGGCTGAAACAGAGGGTCTGAAACAGAGGGGCTGAAACAAAGAGGGCGAGAAACAGAGGGGCTGAAACAGAGGGCGAGAAACAGTGCGGCTAAAACAGAGGGGAAGAAACACAGGGGCTGAAACACAGGGGCTGAAACAGAGGGGCCGAAGCAGAGGGGCTGAATCAGAGGGCCTGAATCAGAGGGGCTGAAACAGAGGGCGAGAAACAGAGGGGCTGAAACAGAGTGCGAGAAACAGAGGGGCTGAAACAGAGGGCGAGAAACAGAGGGCGAGAAGCAGAGGGACTGAAACAGAGTGGCTGAAAGAGAGGGGCTGAAAGAGAGGGGCAGAAACAGAGGGGCTGAATCAGAGGGGCTGAAACAAAGGGCGAGAAACAGAGTGGCTGAAACAGAGGGCGAGAAACGGAGGGGCTGAAACAGAGGGGCTCAATCAGAGTGGCTGAAACAGAGGGCGAGAAACAGAGGGACTGAAACAGAGGGGCTCAATCAGAGTGGCTGAAACAGAGGGCGAGAAACAGAGGGGCTGAAACAGAGGGCGAGAAACAGAGGGGCTGAAACAGAGGGCGAGAAACAGAGGGGCTGAAACATAGGGGCTGAAACAGAGGGCGAGAAACAGAGGGGCTGAAACAGAGGGCGAGAAACAGAGGGGCTGAAACAGAGGGGCTGAAACAGAGGGCGAGAAACAGAGGGTCTGAAACAGAGGGTGAGAAACAGAGGGGCTGAAACAGAGGGCGAGAAACAGAGGGGCTGAATCAGAGGGGCTGAATCAGAGGGGCTGAAACAGAGGGGCTGAAACAGAGGGGCTGAATCAGAGGGGCTGAAACAGAGGGCGAGAAACAGTGGGGCTGAAACAGAGGGCAAGAAACAGAGGGGCTGAAACAGAGGGCGAGAAACAGAGGGGCAGAAACAGAGGGCGAGAAACAGAGGGGCTGAAACAGAGGGCGAGAAACAGAGGGCGAGAAACAGAGGGGCTGAAACAGAGGGCGAGAAACAGAGGGGCTGAAACAGAGGGGCTGAAACAGAGGGGCTGAAACAGAGGGGCTGAAACAGAGGGCGAGAAACAGAGGGGCTGAATCAGCGGGGCTGAAACAGAGGGCGAGAAACAGAGGGGCTGAAACAGAGGGCGAGAAACAGAGGGGCAGAAACAGAGGGGCTGAAACAGCGGGCGAGAAACAGAGGGGCTGAAACAGAGGGTGTGAAACAGAGGGGCTGAAACAGAGGGCGAGAAACAGAGGGGCTGAAACAGAGGGGCTGAATCAGAGGGGCTGAAACAGAGGGGCTGAAACAGAGGGGCTGAATCAGAGGGGCTGAAACAGAGGGCGAGAAACAGTGGGGCTGAAACAGAGGGCAAGAAACAGTGGGGCTGAAACAGAGGGCGAGAAATGGAGGGGCTGAAACAGAGGGGCTGAAACAGAGGGCGAGAAACATGGGGCGAGAAACAGAGGGGCTGAAACAGAGGGCGAGAAACAGAGGGGCTGAAACAGAGGGGCTGAAACAGAGGGCGAGAAAAAGAGTGGCTGAAACAGAGGGCGAGAAACAGGGGGGCTGAAACAGAGGGTGAGAAACAGAGGGGCTGAAACAGAGGGGCTGAAACAGAGGGCGAGATACAGAGGGGCTGAAACAGAGGGTGAGAAACAGAGGGGCTGAAACAGAGGGCGAGAAACAGAGGGGCTGAAACAGAGGTTGAGAAACAGAGGGGCTGAAACAGAGGGGCTGCAACAGAGGGCGAGAAACACAGGGGCTGAAACAGAGGGCGAGAAACAGAGGGGCTGAAACAGAGGGGCTGAAACAGAGGGCGAGAAAAAGAGTGGCTGAAACAGAGGGCGAGAAACAGAGGGGCTGAAACAGAGGGTGAGAAACAGAGGGGCTGAAACAGAGGGGCTGAAACAGAGGGGCTGATACAGAGGGGCTGAAACAGAGGGGCTGAATCAGCGGGGCTGAAACAGAGGGCGAGAAACAGAGGGGCTGAAACAGAGGGCGAGAAACAGAGGGGCAGAAACAGAGGGGCTGAAACAGAGGGCGAGAAACAGAGGGGCTGAAACAGAGGGTGAGAAACAGAGGGGCTGAAACAGAGGGCGAGAAACAGAGGGGCTGAATCAGAGGGGCTGAATCAGAGGGGCTGAAACAGAGGGGCTGAAACAGAGGGGCTGAATCAGAGGGGCTGAAACAGAGGGCGAGAAACAGTGGGGCTGAAACAGAGGGCAAGAAACAGTGGGGCTGAAACAGAGGGCGAGAAATTGAGGGGCTGAAACAGAGGGGCTGAAACAGAGGGCGAGAAACAGGGGGCGAGAAACAGAGGGGCTGAAACAGAGGGCGAGAAACAGAGGGGCTGAAACAGAGGGGCTGAAACAGAGGGCGAGAAAAAGAGTGGCTGAAACAGAGGGCGAGAAACAGAGGGGCTGAAACAGAGGGTGAGAAACAGAGGGGCTGAAACAGAGGGGCTGAAACAGAGGGCGAGAAACAGAGGGGCTGAAACAGAGGGTGAGAAACAGAGGGGCTGAAACAGAGGGCGAGAAACAGAGGGGCTGAATCAGAGGGGCTGAATCAGAGGGGCTGAAACAGAGGGGCTGAAACAGAGGGGCTGAATCAGAGGGGCTGGAACAGAGGGCGAGAAACAGTGGGGCTGAAACAGAGGGCAAGAAACAGAGGGGCTGAAACAGAGGGCGAGAAACGGAGGGGCTGAAACAGAGGGGCTGAAACAGAGGGGCTGAATCAGAGGGGCTGATACAGAGGGGCTGAAACAGAGGGGCTGAATCAGCGGGGCTGAAACAGAGGGCGAGAAACAGAGGGGCTGAAACAGAGGGCGAGAAACAGAGGGGCAGAAAAGGAGGGGCTGAAACAGAGGGCGAGAAACAGAGGGGCTGAAACAGAGGGTGAGAAACAGAGGGGCTGAAACAGAGGGCGAGATACAGAGGGGCTGAAACAGAGGGTCTGCAACAGAGGGGCTGAAATTGAGGGGCTGGAACAGAGGGGCTGAATCAGAGTGGCTGAAACAGAGGGCGAGAAACAGAGGGGCTGAAAAAGAGGGCGAGAAACACAGGGGCTGAAACAGAGGGCGAGAAACAGAGGGTCTGAAACAGAGGGGCTGAAACAGAGGGCGAGAAAAAGAGTGGCTGAAACAGAGGGCGAGAAACAGAGGGGCTGAAACAGAGGGTGAGAAACAGAGGGGCTGAAACAGAGGGGCTGAAACAGAGGGCGAGAAACAGAGGGGCTGAAACAGAGGTTGAGAAACAGAGGGGCTGAAACAGAGGGGCTGCAACAGAGGCCGAGAAACAGAGGGGCTGAAACAGAGGGCGAGAAACAGAGGGGCTGAAACAGAGGGGCTGAAGCAGAAGGGCTGAAACAGAGGGGCTGGAACAGAGGGGCTGAATCAGAGGGGCTGAAACAGAGGGCGAGAAACACAGGGGCTGAAAAAGAGGGCGAGAAACAGAGGGGCTGAAAAAGAGGGCGAGAAACAGAGGGGCTGAAACAGAGGGGCTGAAACAGAGGGCGAGAAAAAGAGTGGCTGAAACAGAGGGCGAGAAACAGAGGGGCTGAAACAGAGGGTGAGAAACAGAGGGGCTGAAACAGAGGGGCTGAAACAGAGGGTGAGAAACAGAGGGGCTGAAACAGAGGGCGAGAAACAGAGGGGCTGAATCAGAGGGGCTGAATCAGAGGGGCTGAAACAGAGGGGCTGAAACAGAGGGGCTGAATCAGAGGGGATGGAACAGAGGGCGAGAAACAGTTGGGCTGAAACAGAGGGCAAGAAACAGAGGGGCTGAAACAGAGGGCGAGAAACGGAGGGGCTGAAACAGAGGGGCTGAAACAGAGGGGCTGAATCAGAGGGGCTGATACAGAGGGGCTGAAACAGAGGGGCTGAATCAGCGGGGCTGAAACAGAGGGCGAGAAACAGAGGGGCAGAAACAGAGGGGCTGAAACAGAGTGCGAGAAACAGAGGGGCTGAAACAGAGGGTGAGAAACAGAGGGGCTGAAACAGAGGGCGAGAAACAGAGGGGCTGAATCAGAGGGGCTGAATCAGAGGGGCTGAAACAGAGGGGCTGAAACAGAGGGGCTGAATCAGAGGGGCTGAAACAGAGGGCGAGAAACAGTGGGGCTGAAACAGAGGGCCAGAAACAGTGGGGCTGAAACAGAGGGCGAGAAACGGAGGGGCTGAAACAGAGGGCGAGAAACAGGGGGCGAGAAACAGAGGGGCTGAAACAGAGGGCAAGAAACAGAGGGGCTGAAACAGAGGGGCTGAAACAGAGGGCGAGAAAAAGAGTGGCTGAAACAGAGGGCGAGAAACAGAGGGGCTGAAACAGAGGGTGAGAAACAGAGGGGCTGAAACAGAGGGGCTGAAACAGAGGGCGAGAAACAGAGGGGCTGAAACAGAGGGTGAGAAACAGAGGGGCTGAAACAGAGGGCGAGAAACAGAGGGGCTGAATCAGAGGGGCTGAATCAGAGGGTCTGAAACAGAGGGGCTGAAACAGAGGGGCTGAATCAGAGGGGCTGGAACAGAGGGCGAGAAACAGTGGGGCTGAAACAGAGGGCAAGAAACAGAGGGGCTGAAACAGAGGGCGAGAAACGGAGGGGCTGAAACAGAGGGGCTGAAACAGAGGGGCTCAATCAGAGGGGCTGATACAGAGGGGCTGAACCAGAGGGGCTGAATCAGCGGGGCTGAAACAGAGGGCGAGAAACAGAGGGGCTGAAACAGAGGGCGAGAAACAGAGTGGCAGAAACAGAGGGGCTGAAACAGAGGGCGAGAAACAGAGGGGCTGAAACAGAGGGTGAGAAACAGAGGGGCTGAAACAGAGGGCGAGAAACAGAGGGGCTGAATCAGAGGGGCTGAATCAGAGGGGCTGAAACAGAGGTGCTGAATCAGAGGGGCTGAAACAGAGGGCGAGAAACAGTGGGGCTGAAACAGAGGGCAAGAAACAGAGGGGCTGAAACAGAGGGCGAGAAACGGAGGGGCTGAAACAGAGGGGCTGAAACAGAGGGGCTGAATCAGAGGGGCTGATACAGAGGGGCTGAAACAGAGGGGCTGAATCAGCGGGTCTGAAACAGAGGGCGAGAAACAGAGGGGCTGAAACAGAAGGCGAGAAACAGAGGGGCAGAAACAGAGGGCGAGAAACAGAGGGGCTGATACAGAGAGCGAGAAACAGGGGGCGAGAAACAGAGGGGCTGAAACAGAGTGCGAGAAACAGAGGGGCTGAAACAGAGGGCGAGAAACAGAGCGGCTAAAACAGAGGGGGAGAAACAGTGGGGCTGAAACACAGGGGCTGAAACAGAGGGGCCGAAAGAGAGGGGCTGAAACAGTGGGCGAGAAGCAGAGGGGCTGAAACCGAGGGTGAGAAACAGAGGGGCTTAATCAGAGGGCCTGAATCAGAGGGGCTGAAACAGAGGGCGAGAAACAGAGGGGCAGAAACAGAGGGCGAGAAACAGAGGGGCTGAAATAGAGGGCGAGAAACAGAGGGCGAGAAACAGAGGGACTGAAACAGAGTGGCTGAAAGAGAGGGGCTGAAACAGAGGGGCTGAAACAGAGGGGCTGAAACAGAGGGCGAGAAGCAGAGGGGCTGAAACAGAGGGTGAGAAACAGAGGGGCTGAATCAGAGGGCCTGAATCAGAGGAGCTGAAACAGAGGGCGAGAAACAGAGGGGCTGAAACAAAGGGCGAGAAACAGAGGGGCTGAAACAGAGGGCGAGAAACGGAGGGGCTGAAACAGTGGGCGAGAAATAGAGGGTCTGAAACAGAGGGGCTGAAACAGAGGGGCTGAAAAGAGGAGCTGAATCAGAGGGGCTGATTCAGAGAGGCTGAAACAGAGGGGCTGAATCAGCGGGGCTGAAACAGAGGGTGAGAAACAGAGGGGCAGAAACAGAGGGCGAGAAACAGAGGGACTGAAACAGAGGGGCTGAAACAGAGGGCGAGAAACAGAGGGGCTGAAACAGAGGGCGAGAAACAGAGGGGCTGAAACAGAGGGGCTGAAACAGAGGGTCTGAAACAGACGGCGAGAAACAGAGGGGCTGAAACAGAGGGCGAGAAACAGAGGGGATGAAACAGAGGGCGAGAAACAGAGGGGCTGAAACAGAGGGGCTGAACCAGAGGGGCTGAAAAAGAGGCCGAGAAACAGAGGGGCTGAAACAGAGGGCGAGAACAGAGGGGCTGAAACAGAGGGGCTGAAACAGAGGGGCTGAAAAAGAGGGGCTGAAACAGAGGGCGAGAAACTGAGGCGCTGAATCAGAGGGGCTGAATCAGAGGGGCTGAAACAGAGGGGCTGAAACAGAGGGCGAGAAACAGAGGGGCTGAAAAAGAGGGTGAGAAACAGAGGGGCTGAATCAGAGGGCCTGAATCAGAGGGGCTGAAACAGAGGGCGAGAAACAGAGGGGCTGAAACAGAGGGGCTGAAACAGAGGGGCTGAATCAGAGGGGCTGATACAGAGGGGCTGAAACAGAGGGGCTGAATCAGCGGGGCTGAAACAGAGGGCGAGAAACAGAGGGGCAGAAACAGAGGGGCTGAAACAGAGTGCGAGAAACAGAGGGGCTGAAACAGAGGGTGAGAAACAGAGGGGCTGAAACAGAGGGCGAGAAACAGAGGGGCTGAATCAGAGGGGCTGAATCAGAGGGGCTGAAACAGAGGGGCTGAAACAGAGGGGCTGAATCAGAGGGGCTGAAACAGAGGGCGAGAAACAGTGGGGCTGAAACAGAGGGCAAGAAACAGTGGGGCTGAAACAGAGGGCGAGAAACGGAGGGGCTGAAACAGAGGGCGAGAAACAGGGGGCGAGAAACAGAGGGGCTGAAACAGAGGGCAAGAAACAGAGGGGCTGAAACAGAGGGGCTGAAACAGAGGGCGAGAAAAAGAGTGGCTGAAACAGAGGGCGAGAAACAGAGGGGCTGAAACAGAGGGTGAGAAACAGAGGGGCTGAAACAGAGGGGCTGAAACAGAGGGCGAGAAACAGAGGGGCTGAAACAGAGGGTGAGAAACAGAGGGGCTGAAACAGAGGGCGAGAAACAGAGGGGCTGAATCAGAGGGGCTGAATCAGAGGGGCTGAAACAGAGGGGCTGAAACAGAGGGGCTGAATCAGAGGGGCTGGAACAGAGGGCGAGAAACAGTGGGGCTGAAACAGAGGGCAAGAAACAGAGGGGCTGAAACAGAGGGCGAGAAACGGAGGGGCTGAAACAGAGGGGCTGAAACAGAGGGGCTGAATCAGAGGGGCTGATACAGAGGGGCTGAAACAGAGGGGCTGAATCAGCGGGGCTGAAACAGAGGGCGAGAAACAGAGGGGCTGAAACAGAGGGCGAGAAACAGAGTGGCAGAAACAGAGGGGCTGAAACAGAGGGCGAGAAACAGAGGGGCTGAAACAGAGGGTGAGAAACAGAGGGGCTGAAACAGAAGGCGAGAAACAGAGGGGCTGAATCAGAGGGGCTGAATCAGAGGGGCTGAAACAGAGGTGCTGAATCAGAGGGGCTGAAACAGAGGGCGAGAAACAGTGGGGCTGAAACAGAGGGCAAGAAACAGAGGGGCTGAAACAGAGGGCGAGAAACGGAGGGGCTGAAACAGAGGGGCTGAAACAGAGGGGCTGAATCAGAGGGGCTGATACAGAGGGGCTGAAACAGAGGGGCTGAATCAGCGGGTCTGAAACAGAGGGCGAGAAACAGAGGGGCTGAAACAGAAGGCGAGAAACAGAGGGGCAGAAACAGAGGGCGAGAAACAGAGGGGCTGAAACAGAGAGCGAGAAACAGGGGGCGAGAAACAGAGGGGCTGAAACAGAGGGCGAGAAACAGAGGGGCTGAAACAGAGGGCGAGAAACAGAGCGGCTAAAACAGAGGGGGAGAAACAGTGGGGCTGAAACACAGGGGCTGAAACAGAGGGGCCGAAAGAGAGGGGCTGAAACAGAGGGCGAGAAGCAGAGGGGCTGAAACCGAGGGTGAGAAACAGAGGGGCTTAATCAGAGGGCCTGAATCAGAGGGGCTGAAACAGAGGGCGAGAAACAGAGGGGCAGAAACAGAGGGCGAGAAACAGAGGGGCTGAAACAGAGGGCGAGAAACAGAGGGCGAGAAACAGAGGGACTGAAACAGAGTGGCTGAAAGAGAGGGGCTGAAACAGAGGGGCTGAAACAGAGGGTCTGAAACAGAGGGCGAGAAGCAGAGGGGCTGAAACAGAGGGTGAGAAACAGAGGGGCTGAATCAGAGGGCCTGAATCAGAGGAGCTGAAACAGAGGGCGAGAAACAGAGGGGCTGAAACAAAGGGCGAGAAACAGAGGGGCTGAAACAGAGGGCGAGAAACGGAGGGGCTGAAACAGTGGGCGAGAAATAGAGGGTCTGAAACAGAGGGGCTGAACCAGAGGGGCTGAAAAGAGGAGCTGAATCAGAGGGGCTGATTCAGAGAGGCTGAAACAGAGGGGCTGAATCAGCGGGGCTGAAACAGAGGGTGAGAAACAGAGGGGCAGAAACAGAGGGCGAGAAACAGAGGGACTGAAACAGAGGGGCTGAAACAGAGGGCGAGAAACAGAGGGGCTGAAACAGAGGGCGAGAAACAGAGGGGCTGAAACAGAGGGGCTGAAACAGAGGGGCTGAAACAGACGGCGAGAAACAGAGGGGCTGAAACAGAGGGCGAGAAACAGAGGGGATGAAACAGAGGGCGAGAAACAGAGGGGCTGAAACAGAGGGGCTGAACCAGAGGGGCTGAAAGAGAGGCCGAGAAACAGAGGGGCTGAAACAGAGGGCGAGAACAGAGGGGCTGAAACAGAGGGGCTGAAACAGAGGGGCTGAAAAAGAGGGGCTGAAACAGAGGGCGAGAAACTGAGGCGCTGAATCAGAGGGGCTGAATCAGAGGGGCTGAAACAGAGGGGCTGAAACAGAGGGCGAGAAACAGAGGGGCTGAAAAAGAGGGTGAGAAACAGAGGGGCTGAATCAGAGGGCCTGAATCAGAGGGGCTGAAACAGAGGGCGAGAAACAGAGGGGCTGAAACAGAGGGCGAGAAACAGAGGGGCTGAAATAGAGGGCGAGAAACAGAGGGCGAGGAACAGAGGGACTGAAACAGAGTGGCTGAAAGAGAGGGGCTGAAACAGAGGGGCTGAAACAGAGGGGCTGAAACAGAGGGCGAGAAGCAGAGGGGCTGAAACAGAGGGTGAGAAACAGAGGGGCTGAATCAGAGGGCCTGAATCAGAGGGGCTGAAACAGAGGGCGAGAAACAGAGGGGCTGAAACAAAGGGCGAGAAACAGAGGGGCTGAAACAGAGGGCGAGAAACAGAGGGGCTGAAACAGAGGGCGAGAAACAAAGGGGCTGAAACTGAGGGGCTGAAACAGAGGGGCTGAAACAGAGGAGCTGAATCAGAGGGGCTGATTCAGAGGGGCTGATACAGAGGGGCTGAATCAGCGGGGCTGAAACAGAGGGCGAGAAACAGAGGGGCAGAAACAGAGGGCGAGAAACAGAGGGACTGAAACAGAGGGGCTGAAACAGAGGGCGAGAAACAGAGGGGCTGAAACAGAGGGCGAGAAACAGAGGGGCTGAAACAGAGGGCTGAAACAGAGGGGCTGAAACAGACGGCGAGAAACAGAGGGGCTGAAACAGAGGGCGAGAAACAGAGGGGATGAAACAGAGGGCGAGAAACACAGGGGTTGAAACAGAGGGGCTGAACCAGAGGGGCTGAAACAGAGGCCGAGAAACAGAGGGGCTGAAACAGAGAGCGAGAACAGAGGGGCTGAAACAGAGGGGCTGAAACAGAGGGGCTGAAAAAGAGGGTCTGAAACAGAGGGCGAGAAACTGAGGCGCTGAATCAGAGGGGCTGAATCAGAGGGGCTGAAACAGAGGGGCTGAATCAGAGGGGCTGAAACAGAGGGGCTAAAACAGCGGGCGAGAATCAGAGGGCGAGAAACAGAGTAGCTGAAACAGAGGGGCTGAAACAGACGGGCTGAAACAGAGAGCCTGAAACAGAGGGCGAGAAACAGAGGGGCTGAAACAGAGGGCGAAAAACAGAGGGGCTGAAACAGAGGGCGAGAAACAGAGGGTGAGAAACAGAGGGCGAGAAACAGTGGGGCTGAAACAGAGATGCTGGAACACAGGGGCTGAAACAGAGGGGCTGAAACAGAGGGCGAGAAACAGAGGGGCTGAAACAGAGGGGCTCAATCAGAGTGGCTGAAACAGAGGGCGAGAAACAGAGGGGCTGAAACAGAGGGCGAGAAACAGAGGGGCTGAATCAGAGGGGCTGAATCAGAGGGGCTGAAACAGAGGGGCTGAAACAGAGGGCGAGAAACTGAGGCGCTCAATCAGAGGGGCTGAATCAGAGGGGCTGAAACAGAGGGGCTGAAACAGAGGGCGAGATACAGAGGGGCTGAAACAGAGTGCGAGAAGCAGAGGGGCTGAAACAGAGTGCGAGAAACAAAGGCGCTGGAACAGAGGGCGAGAAACAGAGGGGCTGAAACAGAGGGCGAGAAACATAGGGGCTGAAACAGAGGTCTGAAACAGAGGGGCTGAATCAGAGGGGCTGAAACAGAGGGCGAGAAACAGAGGGACTGAAACAGAGTGGCTGAAACAGAGGGGCTGAAACAGAGGGCGAGAAGCAGAGGGGCTGAAACAGAGGGTGAGAAACAGAGGGGCTGAAACAGAGGGCCTGAATCAGACGGGCTGAAACAGAGGGCGAGAAACAGAGGTGCTGAAACAAAGGGCGAGAAACAGAGGGGCTGAAACAGAGGGCGAGAAACGGAGGGGCTGAAACAGAGGGGCTGAAACTGAGGGGCTGAAACAGAGGGGCTGAAACAGAGGAGCTGAATCAGAGGGGCTGATTCAGAGGGGCTGAAACAGAGGGCGAGAAATAGAGGGGCTGAAACAGAGGGCGAGAAACGGAGGGGCTGAAACAGAGGGTGAGAAACAGAGGGGCTGAATCAGAGGGGCTGAATCAGAGGGGCTGAAACAGAGGTGCTGAATCAGAGGGGCTGAAACAGAGGGCGAGAAACAGTGGGGCTGAAACAGAGGGCAAGATACAGAGGGGCTGAAACAGAGGGCGAGAAACGGAGGGGCTGAAACAGAGGGGCTGAAACAGAGGGGCTGAATAAGAGGGGCTGATACAGAGGGGCTGAAACAGAGGGGCTGAATCAGCGGGTCTGAAACAGAGGGCGAGAAACAGAGGGGCTGAAACAGAAGGCGAGAAACAGAGGGGCAGAAACAGAGGGCGAGAAACAGAGGGGCTGAAACAGAGAGCGAGAAACAGGGGGCGAGAAACAGAGGGGCTGAAACAGAGGGCGAGAAACAGAGGGGCTGAAACAGAGGGCGAGAAACAGAGCGGCTAAAACAGAGGGGGAGAAACAGTGGGGCCGAAACACAGGGGCTGAAACAGAGGGGCCGAAACAGAGGGGCTGAAACAGAGGGCGAGAAGCAGAGGGGCTGAAACCGAGGGTGAGAAACAGAGGGGCTTAATCAGAGGGCCTGAATCAGAGGGGCTGAAACAGAGGGCGAGAAACAGAGGGGCAGAAACAGAGGGCGAGAAACAGAGGGGCTGAAACAGAGGGCGAGAAACAGAGGGCGGGAAACAGAGGGACTGAAACAGAGTGGCTGAAAGAGAGGGGCTGAAACAGAGGGGCTGAAACAGAGGGTCTGAAACAGAGGGCGAGAAGCAGAGGGGCTGAAACAGAGGGTGAGAAACAGAGGGGCTGAATCAGAGGGCCTGAATCAGAGGAGCTGAAACAGAGGGCGAGAAACAGAGGGGCTGAAACAAAGGGCGAGAAACAGAGGGGCTGAAACAGAGGGCGAGAAACGGAGGGGCTGAAACAGTGGGCGAGAAATAGAGGGTCTGAAACAGAGGGGCTGAACCAGAGGGGCTGAAAAGAGGAGCTGAATCAGAGGGGCTGATTCAGAGAGGCTGAAACAGAGGGGCTGAATCAGCGGGGCTGAAACAGAGGGTGAGAAACAGAGGGGCAGAAACAGAGGGCGAGAAACAGAGGGACTGAAACAGAGGGGCTGAAACAGAGGGCGAGAAACAGAGGGGCTGAAACAGAGGGCGAGAAACAGAGGGGCTGAAACAGAGGGGCTGAAACAGAGGGGCTGAAACAGAGGGCGAGAAACAGAGGGGCTGAAACAGAGGGGCTGAACCAGAGGGGCTGAAACAGAGGCCGAGAAACAGAGGGGCTGAAACAGAGGGCGAGAACAGAGGGGCTGAAACAGAGGGGCTGAAACAGAGGGGCTGAAAAAGAGGGGCTGAAACAGAGGGCGAGAAACTGAGGCGCTGAATCAGAGGGGCTGAATCAGAGGGGCTGAAACAGAGGGGCTGAAACAGAGGGCGAGAAACAGAGGGGCTGAAAAAGAGGGTGAGAAACAGAGGGGCTGAATCAGAGGGCCTGAATCAGAGGGGCTGAAACAGAGGGCGAGAAACAGAGGGGCTGAAACAGAGGGCGAGAAACAGAGGGGCTGAAATAGAGGGCGAGAAACAGAGGGCGAGGAACAGAGGGACTGAAACAGAGTGGCTGAAAAAGAGGGGCTGAAACAGAGGGGCTGAAACAGAGGGGCTGAAACAGAGGGCGAGAAGCAGAGGGGCTGAAACAGAGGGTGAGAAACAGAGGGGCTGAATCAGAGGGCCTGAATCAGAGGGCGAGAAACAGAGGGGCTGAAACAAAGGGCGAGAAACAGAGGGGCTGAAACAGAGGGCGAGAAACGGAGGGGCTGAAACAGAGGGCGAGAAACAAAGGGGCTGAAACTGAGGGGCTGAAACAGAGGGGCTGAAACAGAGGAGCTGAATCAGAGGGGCTGATTCAGAGGGGCTGATACAGAGGGGCTGAATCAGCGGGGCTGAAACAGAGGGCGAGAAACAGAGGGGCAGAAACAGAGGGCGAGAAACAGCGGGACTGAAACAGAGGGGCTGAAACAGAGGGCGAGAAACAGAGGGGCTGAAACAGAGGGCGAGAAACAGAGGGGCTGAAACAGAGGGCTGAAACAGAGGGGCTGAAACAGACGGCGAGAAACAGAGGGGCTGAAACAGAGGGCGAGAAACAGAGGGGATGAAACAGAGGGCGAGAAACAGAGGGGTTGAAACAGAGGGGCTGAACCAGAGGGGCTGAAACAGAGGCCGAGAAACAGAGGGGCTGAAACAGAGAGCGAGAACAGAGGGGCTGAAACAGAGGGGCTGAAACAGAGGGGCTGAAAAAGAGGGTCTGAAACAGAGGGCGAGAAACTGAGGCGCTGAATCAGAGGGGCTGAATCAGAGGGGCTGAATCAGAGGGGCTGAAACAGAGGGGCTAAAACAGCGGGCGAGAATCAGAGGGCGAGAAACAGAGTAGCTGAAACAGAGGGGCTGAAACAGACGGGCTGAAACAGAGAGCCTGAAACAGAGGGCGAGAAACAGAGGGGCTGAAACAGAGGGCGAAAAACAGAGGGGCTGAAACAGAGGGCGAGAAACAGAGGGTGAGAAACAGAGGGCGAGAAACAGTGGGGCTGAAACAGAGATGCTGGAACACAGGGGCTGAAACAGAGGGGCTGAAACAGAGGGCGAGAAACAGAGGGGCTGAAACAGAGGGGCTCAATCAGAGTGGCTGAAACAGAGGGCGAGAAACAGAGGGGCTGAAACAGAGGGCGAGAAACAGAGGGGCTGAATCAGAGGGGCTGAATCAGAGGGGCTGAAACAGAGGGGCTGAAACAGAGGGCGAGAAACTGAGGCGCTCAATCAGAGGGGCTGAATCAGAGGGGCTGAAACAGAGGGGCTGAAACAGAGGGCGAGATACAGAGGGGCTGAAACAGAGTGCGAGAAGCAGAGGGGCTGATACAGAGTGCGAGAAACAGAGGGGCTGGAACAGAGGGCGAGAAACAGAGGGGCTGAAACAGAGGGCGAGAAACATAGGGGCTGAAACAGAGGTCTGAAACAGAGGGGCTGAATCAGAGGGGCTGAAACAGAGGGCGAGAAACAGAGGGACTGAAACAGAGTGGCTGAAACAGAGGGGCTGAAACAGAGGGCGAGAAGCAGAGGGGCTGAAACAGAGGGTGAGAAACAGAGGGGCTGAAACAGAGGGCCTGAATCAGACGGGCTGAAACAGAGGGCGAGAAACAGAGGTGCTGAAACAACGGGCGAGAAACAGAGGGGCTGAAACAGAGGGCGAGAAACGGAGGGGCTGAAACAGAGGGGCTGAAACAGAGGGGCTGAAACAGAGGGGCTGAAACAGAGGAGCTGAATCAGAGGGGCTGATTCAGAGGGGCTGAAACAGACGGCGAGAAATAGAGGGGCTGAAACAGAGGGCGAGAAACGGAGGGGGTGAAACAGAGGGTGAGAAACAGAGGGGCTGAAACAGAGGGCGAGAAACAGAGGGGCTGAAACAGAGGGCGAGAAACGGAGGGGCTGAAACAGAGGGTGAGAAACAGAGGGGCTGAAACAGAGGGGCTGAAACAGAGGGGCTGAAACAGAAGGGCTGAAACAGAGGGCGAGATACAGAGGGGCTGAAACAGAGTGCGAGAAACAGAGGGGCTAAAACAGCGGGCGAGAAGCAGAGGGCGAGAAACAGAGGGGCTGAAACAGAGGGGCTGAAACAGACGGGCTGAAACAGAGAGCATGAAACAGAGGGCGAGAAACAGAGGGGCTGAAACGCGGGGCGAAAAACAGAGGGGCTGAAACAGAGGGCGAGAAACAGAGGGTGAGAAACAGAGGGCGAGAAACAGTGGGGCTGAAACAGCGGGGCTGAAACAGAGGTACTGAAACAGAGGGGCTGAAACAGAGGGCGAGAAACAGAGGGGCTGAAACAGAGGGGCTCAATCAGAGTGGCTGACACAGAGGGCGAGAAACAGAGGGGCTGAAACAGAGGGCGAGAAACAGAGGGGGTGAAACAGAGGGCGAGAAACAGAGGGGCTGAAAAAGAGGGGCTGAAACAGAGGGCGAGAAACAGAGGGGCTGAAACAGAGGGCGAGAAACAGAGGGGGTGAAACAGAGGGCGAGAAACAGAGGGGCTGAAACAGAGGGGCTGAAACAGAGGGCGAGAAACAGAGGGGCTGAAACAGAGGGCGAGAAACAGAGGGGCTGAAACAGAGGGGCTGAAACAGAGGGCGAGAAACAGAGGGTCTGAAACAGAGGGTGAGAAACAGAGGGGCTGAAACAGAGGGCGAGAAACAGAGGGGCTGAATCAGAGGGGCTGAATCAGAGGGGCTGAAACAGAGGGGCTGAAACAGAGGGGCTGAATCAGAGGGGCTGAAACAGAGGGCGAGAAACAGTGGGGCTGAAACAGAGGGCAAGAAACAGAGGGGCTGAAACAGAGGGCGAGAAACGGAGGGGCTGAAACAGAGGGGCTGAAACAGAGGGCGAGAAACAGAGGGGCAGAAACAGAGGGCGAGAAACAGAGGGGCTGAAACAGAGGTCGAGAAAGAGAGGGCGAGAAACAGAGGGGCTGAAACAGAGGGCGAGAAACAGAGGGGCTGCAACAGAGGGGCTGAAACAGAGGGGCTGAAACAGAGGGGCTGAAACAGAGGGCGAGAAACAGAGGGGCTGAAACAGAGGGCGAGAAACAGAGCAGCTAAAACAGAGGGCGAGAAACAGAGGGGCTGAAACACAGGGGCTGAACAGATGGGCTGAAACAGAGAGGCTGAAACTGAGGGCGAGAAACAGAGGGACTGAAACAGAGGGCGAGAAACAGAGGGGCTGAAACAGAGGGTGAGAAACAGAGGGGCTGAATCAGAGGGGCTGAATCAGAGGGGCTGAAACAGAGGGTGAGAAACAGAGGGGCTGAAACAGAGGGCGAGAAACAGAGGGCGAGAAACAGAGGGGCTGAAACAGAGGGGCTGAAACAGAGGGGCTGAAACAGAAGGGCTGAAACAGAGGGCGAGAAACAGAGGGGCTGAAACAAAGGGCGAGAAACGGAGGGGCTGAAACAGAGGGTGAGAAACAGAGGGGCTGAAACAGAGGGGCTGAAACAGAGGGGCTGAAACAGAGGGCGAGATACTGAGGGGCTGAAACAGAGTGCGAGAAGCAGAGGGGCTGAAACAGAGGGCGAGAAACAGAGGGGCTGAAACAGATGGGGCTGAAACAGAGGGTGAGAAACAGAGGGGCTGAAACAGACGGGCTGAAACAGAGGGCGAGAAACAGAGGGGCTGAAACAGAGGGCGAGAAACAGAGGGGCTGGAACAGAGTGCGAGAAACAGAGGGGCTGAAACAGAGGGCGAGAAACTGAGGGTTTGAAACAGAGGGGCTGAAACAGAGGGGCTGAATCAGAGGGGCTGAAACAGAGGGGCTTAAACAGAGGGGCTGAAACAGAGGGCGAGAAACAGGGGGGCTGAAACAGAGGGCGAGAAACAGAGGGGCTGAAACAGAGGGGCTGAAACAGAGGGGCTGAAACAGAGGGCGAGATACAGAGGGGCTGAAACAGAGTGCGAGAAGCAGAGGGGCTGAAACAGAGGGCGAGAAACAGAGGGGCTGAAACTGATGGGGCTGAAACAGAGTGTGAGAAACAGAGGGACTGAAACAGACGGGCTGAAACAGAGGGCGAGAAACAGAGGGGCTGAAACAGAGGGCGAGAAACAGAGGGGCTGGAACAGAGGACGAGAAACAGAGGGGCTGGAACAGAGGGGCTGAAACAGAGGTGCTGAAACAGAGGGGCTGAAACAGAGGGCGAGAAACAGCGGGGCTGAAACAAAGGGCGAGAAACAGAGGGGCTGAAACAGAGGGCGAGAAACGGAGGGGCTGAAACAGAGGGTGAGAAACAGAGGGGCTGAAACAGAGGGGCTGAAACAGAGGGGTTGAAACAGAGGGCGAGATACAGAGGGGCTGAAACAGAGTGCGAGAAGCAGAGGGGCTGAAACAGAGGGCGAGAAACAGAGGGGCTGATACAGATGGGGCTGAAACAGAGGGTGAGAAACAGAGGGGCTGAAACAGACGGGCTGAAACAGAGGGCGAGAAACAGAGGGTGAGAAACAGAGGGGCTGGAACAGAGGGCGAGAAACAGAGGGGCTGAAACAGAGGGGCTGAAACAGAGGGGCTGAAACAGAGGGGCTGAAACAGAGGGGCTGAAACAGAGGGCGAGATACAGAGGGGCTGAAACAGAGGGCGAGAAACAGAGGGGCTGAAACAGATGGGGCTGAAACAGAGGGTGAGAAACAGAGGGGCTGAAACAGACGGGCTGAAACAGAGGGCGAGAAACAGAGGGGCTGAAACAGAGGGCGAGAAACAGAGGGGCTGGAACTGAGGACGCGAAACAGAGGGGCTGGAACAGAGGGCGAGAAACAGAGGGCAAGAAACAGAGGGGCTGAAACAGAGGGGCTGAAACAGAGGGGCTGAAACAGAGGTGCTGAAACAGAGGGCGAGAAACATAGGGGCTGAAACAGAGGGGCTGAATCAGAGCAGATGAATCAGAGGGGCTGAAACAGAGGGCGAGAAACAGAGGGGCAGAAACAGAGGGCGAGAAACAGGGGGGCTGAAACAGAGGGCGAGAAACAGAGGGCGAGAAACAGAGGGGCTGAAACAGAGGGGCTCAAACAGAGGGGCTGAAACAGAGGGCGAGAAACAGAGGGGCTGAAACAAAGGGCGAGAAACAGAGGGACTGAAACAGAGGGCGAGAAACCAAGGGGCTGAAACAAAGGGCGAGAAACAGAGGGGCTGAAACAGAGGGCGAGAAACAGAGGGCGAGAAACAGAGGGACTGAAACAGAGGGGCTGAAAGAGAGGGGCTGAAACAAAGGGTGGGAAACAGAGGGGCTGGAACAGAGGGCGAGAAACGGAGGGGCTGAAACAGAGGGCGAGAAACAGAGGGGCTGAAACAGAGGGGCTGAAACAGAGGGGCTGAAACAGAGGGGCTGAATCAGAGGGGCTGATTCAGAGGGGCTGAAACAGAGGGGCTGAATCAGCGTGGCTGAAACAGAGGGCGAGAAACAGAGGGGCAGAAACAGAGGGCGAGAAACGGAGGGGCTGAAACATAGGGTGAGAAACAGAGGGGCTGAAACAGAGGGGCTGAAACAGAGGGGCTGAAACAGAGGGGCTGAATCAGCGGGGCTGAAACAGAGGGCGAGAAACAGAGGGGCAGAAACAGAGGGTGAGAAACAGAGGGGCTGAAACAGAGGGCGAGAAACAGAGGGGCTGAAACAGAGGGCGAGAAACGGAGGGGCTGAAACAGAGGGTGAGAAACAGAGGGGCTGAAACAGAGGGGCTGAAACAGAGGGGCTGAAACAGAAGGGCTGAAACAGAGGTCGAGATACAGAGGGGCTGAAACAGAGTGCGAGAAACAGAGGGGCTAAAACAGCGAGCGAGAAGCAGAGGGCGAGAAACAGAGGGGCTGAAACAGACGGGCTGAAACAGAGAGCATGAAACAGAGGGGCTGAAACGCGGGGCGAAAAACAGAGGGGCTGAAACAGACGGCGAGAAACAGAGGGTGAGAAACAGAGGGCGAGAAACAGTGGGGCTGAAACAGCGGGGCTGAAACAGAGGTGCTGAAACAGAGGGGCTGAAACAGAGGGCGAGAAACACAGGGGCTGAAACAGAGGGGCTCAATCAGAGTGGCTGACACAGAGGGCGAGAAACAGAGGGGCTGAAACAGAGGGCGAGAAACAGAGGGGGTGAAACAGAGGGCGAGAAACAGAGGGGCTGAAACAGAGGGGCTGAAACAGAGGGCGAGAAACAGAGGGGCTGAAACAGAGGGCGAGAAACAGAGGGGGTGAAACAGAGGGCGAGAAACAGAGGGGCTGAAACAGAGGGGCTGAAACAGAGGGCGAGAAACAGAGGGGCTGAAACAGAGGGCGAGAAACAGAGGGGCTGAAACAGAGGGGCTGAAACAGAGGGCGAGAAACAGAGGGTCTGAAACAGAGGGTGAGAAACAGAGGGGCTGAAACAGAGGGCGAGAAACAGAGGGGCTGAATCAGAGGGGCTGAATCAGAGGGGCTGAAACAGAGGGGCTGAAACAGAGGGGCTGAATCAGATAGGCTGAAACAGAGGGCGAGAAACAGTGGGGCTGAAACAGAGGGCAAGAAACAGAGGGGCTGAAACAGAGGGCGAGAAACGGAGGGGCTGAAACAGAGGGGCTGAAACAGAGGGCGAGAAACAGAGGGGCAGAAACAGAGGGCGAGAAACAGAGGGGCTGAAACAGAGGGCGAGAAAGAGAGGGCGAGAAACAGAGGGGCTGAAACAGAGGGCGAGAAACAGGGGGGCTGAAACAGAGGGCGAGAAACAGAGGGGCTGAAACAGAGGGGCTGAAACAGAGGGGCTGAAACAGAGGGCGAGATACAGAGGGGCTGAAACAGAGTGCGAGAAGCAGAGGGGCTGAAACAGAGGGCGAGAAACAGAGGGGCTGAAACTGATGGGGCTGAAACAGAGTGTGAGAAACAGAGGGACTGAAACAGACGGACTGAAACAGAGGGCGAGAAACAGAGGGGCTGAAACAGAGGGCGAGAAACAGAGGGGCTGGAACAGAGGACGAGAAACAGAGGGGCTGGAACAGAGGGGCTGAAACAGAGGGGCTGAAACAGAGGGGCTGAAACAGAGGGCGAGAAACAGCGGGGCTGAAACAAAGGGCGAGAAACAGAGGGGCTGAAACAGAGGGCGAGAAACGGAGGGGCTGAAACAGAGGGTGAGAAACAGAGGGGCTGAAACAGAGGGGCTGAAACAGAGGGGTTGAAACAGAGGGCGAGATACAGAGGGGCTGAAACAGAGTGCGAGAAGCAGAGGGGCTGAAACAGAGGGCGAGAAACAGAGGGGCTGATACAGATGGGGCTGAAACAGAGGGTGAGAAACAGAGGGGCTGAAACAGACGGGCTGAAACAGAGGGCGAGAAACAGAGGGTGAGAAACAGAGGGGCTGGAACAGAGGGCGAGAAACAGAGGGGCTGAAACAGAGGGGCTGAAACAGAGGGGCTGAAACAGAGGGGCTGAAACAGAGGGGCTGAAACAGAGGGCGAGATACAGAGGGGCTGAAACAGAGGGCGAGAAACAGAGGGGCTGAAACAGATGGGGCTGAAACAGAGGGTGAGAAACAGAGGGGCTGAAACAGACGGGCTGAAACAGAGGGCGAGAAACAGAGGGGCTGAAACAGAGGGCGAGAAACAGAGGGGCTGGAACTGAGGACGCGAAACAGAGGGGCTGGAACAGAGGGCGAGAAACAGAGGGCAAGAAACAGAGGGGCTGAAACAGAGGGGCTGAAACAGAGGGGCTGAAACAGAGGTGCTGAAACAGAGGGCGAGAAACATAGGGGCTGAAACAGAGGGGCTGAATCAGAGCAGATGAATCAGAGGGGCTGAAACAGAGGGCGAGAAACAGAGGGGCAGAAACAGAGGGCGAGAAACAGGGGGGCTGAAACAGAGGGCGAGAAACAGAGGGCGAGAAACAGAGGGGCTGAAACAGAGGGGCTCAAACAGAGGGGCTGAAACAGAGGGCGAGAAACAGAGGGGCTGAAACAAAGGGCGAGAAACAGAGGGGCTGAATCAGAGGGCGAGAAACCAAGGGGCTGAAACAAAGGGCGAGAAACAGAGGGGCTGAAACAGAGGGCGAGAAACAGAGGGCGAGAAACAGAGGGACTGAAACAGAGGGGCTGAAAGAGAGGGGCTGAAACAAAGGGTGGGAAACAGAGGGGCTGGAACAGAGGGCGAGAAACGGAGGGGCTGAAACAGAGGGCGAGAAACAGAGGGGCTGAAACAGAGGGGCTGAAACAGAGGGGCTGAAACAGAGGGGCTGAATCAGAGGGGCTGATTCAGAGGGGCTGAAACAGAGGGGCTGAATCAGCGTGGCTGAAACAGAGGGCGAGAAACAGAGGGGCAGAAACAGAGGGCGAGAAACGGAGGGGCTGAAACATAGGGTGAGAAACAGAGGGGCTGAAACAGAGGGGCTGAAACAGAGGGGCTGAAACAGAGGGGCTGAATCAGCGGGGCTGAAACAGAGGGCGAGAAACAGAGGGGCAGAAACAGAGGGTGAGAAACAGAGGGGCTGAAACAGAGGGCGAGAAACAGAGGGGCTGAAACAGAGGGCGAGAAACGGAGGGGCTGAAACAGAGGGTGAGAAACAGAGGGGCTGAAACAGAGGGGCTGAAACAGAGGGGCTGAAACAGAAGGGCTGAAACAGAGGTCGAGATACAGAGGGGCTGAAACAGAGTGCGAGAAACAGAGGGGCTAAAACAGCGAGCGAGAAGCAGAGGGCGAGAAACAGAGGGGCTGAAACAGACTGGCTGAAACAGAGAGCATGAAACAGAGGGCGAGAAACAGAGGGGCTGAAACGCGGGGCGAAAAACAGAGGGGCTGAAACAGACGGCGAGAAACAGAGGGTGAGAAACAGAGGGCGAGAAACAGTGGGGCTGAAACAGCGGGGCTGAAACAGAGGTGCTGAAACAGAGGGGCTGAAACAGAGGGCGAGAAACACAGGGGCTGAAACAGAGGGGCTCAATCAGAGTGGCTGACACAGAGGGCGAGAAACAGAGGGGCTGAAACAGAGGGCGAGAAACAGAGGGGGTGAAACAGAGGGCGAGAAACAGAGGGGCTGAAACAGAGGGGCTGAAACAGAGGGCGAGAAACAGAGGGGCTGAAACAGAGGGCGAGAAACAGAGGGGGTGAAACAGAGGGCGAGAAACAGAGGGGCTGAAACAGAGGGGCTGAAACAGAGGGCGAGAAACAGAGGGGCTGAAACAGAGGGCGAGAAACAGAGGGGCTGAAACAGAGGGGCTGAAACAGAGGGCGAGAAACAGAGGGTCTGAAACAGAGGGTGAGAAACAGAGGGGCTGAAACAGAGGGCGAGAAACAGAGGGGCTGAATCAGAGGGGCTGAATCAGAGGGGCTGAAACAGAGGGGCTGAAACAGAGGGGCTGAATCAGAGGGGCTGAAACAGAGGGCGAGAAACAGTGGGGCTGAAACAGAGGGCAAGAAACAGAGGGGCTGAAACAGAGGGCGAGAAACGGAGGGGCTGAAACAGAGGGGCTGAAACAGAGGGCGAGAAACAGAGGGGCAGAAACAGAGGGCGAGAAACAGAGGGGCTGAAACAGAGGGCGAGAAAGAGAGGGCGAGAAACAGAGGGGCTGAAACAGAGGGCGAGAAACAGAGGGGCTGCAACAGAGGGGCTGAAACAGAGGGGCTGAAACAGAGGGGCTGAAACAGAGGGCGAGAAACAGAGGGGCTGAAACAGAGGGCGAGAAACAGAGCAGCTAAAACAGAGGGCGAGAAACAGAGGGGCTGAAACACAGGGGCTGAACAGAGGGGCTGAAACAGAGAGGCTGAAACAGAGGGCGAGAAACAGAGGGGATGAAACAGAGGGCGAGAAACAGAGGGGCTGAAACAGAGGGTGAGAAACAGAGGGGCTGAATCAGAGGGGCTGAATCAGAGGGGCTGAAACAGAGGGTGAGAAACAGAGGGGCTGAAACAGAGGGCGAGAAACAGAGGGCGAGAAACAGAGGGGCTGAAACAGAGGGGCTGAAACAGAGGGGCTGAAACAGAGGGGCTGAAACAGAGGGCGAGAAACAGAGGGGCTGAAACAAAGGGCGAGAAACAGAGGGGCTGAAACAGAGGGCGAGAAACGGAGGGGCTGAAACAGAGGGTGAGAAACAGAGGGGCTGAAACAGAGGGGCTGAAACAGAGGGGCTGAAACAGAGGGGCTGAAACAGAGGGCGACATACAGAGGGGCTGAAACAGAGTGCGAGAAGCAGAGGGGCTGAAACAGAGGGCGAGAAACAGAGGGGCTGAAACAGATGGGGCTGAAACAGAGGGTGAGAAACAGAGGGGCTGAAACAGACGAGCTGAAACAGAGGGCGAGAAACAGAGGGGCTGAAACAGAGGGCGAGAAACAGAGGGGCTGGAACAGAGTGCGAGAAACAGAGGGGCTGAAACAGATGGGGCTGAAACAGAGGGGCTGAAACAGAGGGGCTTAAACAGAGGGGCTGAAACGGAGGGCGAGAAACAGAGGGGCTGAAACAGAGGGCGAGAAACAGAGGGGCTGAAACAGAGGGGCTGAAACAGAGGGGCTTAAACAGAGGGGCTGAAACAGAGGGCGAGATACAGAGGGGCTGAAACAGAGTGCGAGAAGCAGAGGGGCTGAAACAGAGGGCGAGAAACAGAGGGGCTGAAACTGATGGGGCTGAAACAGAGTGTGAGAAACAGAGGGACTGAAACAGACGGGCTGAAACAGAGGGCGAGAAACAGAGGGGCTGAAACAGAGGGCGAGAAACAGAGGGGCTGGAACAGAGGACGAGAAACAGAGGGGCTGGAACAGAGGGGCTGAAACAGAGGGGCTGAAACAGAGGGTCTGAAACAGAGGGCGAGAAACAGCGGGGCTGAAACAAAGGGCGAGAAACAGAGGGGCTGAAACAGAGTGCGAGAAACGGAGGGGCTGAAACAGAGGGTGAGAAACAGAGGGGCTGAAACAGAGGGGCTGAAACAGAGGGGCTGAAACAGAGGGCGAGATACAGAGGGGCTGAAACAGAGTGCGAGAAGCAGAGGGGCTGAAACAGAGGGCGAGAAACAGAGGGGCTGATACAGACGGGCTGAAACAGAGGGCGAGAAACAGAGGGGCTGAAACAGAGGGTGAGAAACAGAGGGGCTGGAACAGAGGGCAAGAAACAGAGGGGCTGAAACAGAGGGCGAGAAACGGAGGGGCTGAAACAGAGGGGCTGAAACAGAGGGCGAGAAACAGAGGGGCAGAAACAGAGGGCGAGAAACAGAGGGGCTGAAACAGATTGCGAGAAAGAGAGGGCGAGAAACAGAGGGGCTGAAACAGAGGGCGAGAAACAGAGGGGCTGAATCAGAGGGGCTGAAACAGAGGGGCTGAAACAGAGGGGCTGAAACAGAGGGCGAGAAACAGAGGGGCTGAAACAGAGGGCGAGAAACAGAGCAGCTAAAACAGAGGGCGAGAAACAGAGGGGCTGAAACACAGGGGCTGAACAGAGGGGCTGAAACAGAGAGGCTGAAACAGAGGGCGAGAAACAGAGGGGCTGAAACAGAGGGCGAGAAACAGAGGGGCTGAAACAGAGGGTGAGAAACAGAGGGGCTGAATCAGAGGGGCTGAATCAGAGGGGCTGAAACAGAGGGTGAGAAACAGAGGGGCTGAAACAGAGGGCGAGAAACAGAGGGCGAGAAACAGAGGGGCTGAAACAGAGGGGCTGAAACAGAGGGGCTGAAACAGAGGGGCTGAAACAGAGGGCGAGAAACAGAGGGGCTGAAACAAAGGGCGAGAAACAGAGGGGCTGAAACAGAGGGCGAGAAACGGAGGGGCTGAAACAGAGGGTGAGAAACAGAGGGGCTGAAACAGAGGGGCTGAAACAGAGGGGCTGAAACAGAGGGGCTGAAACAGAGGGCGAGATACAGAGTGGCTGAAACAGAGTGCGAGAAGCAGAGGGGCTGAAACAGAGGGCGAGAAACAGAGGGGCTGAAACAGATGGGGCTGAAACAGAGGGTGAGAAACAGAGGGGCTGAAACAGACGGGCTGAAACAGAGGGCGAGAAACAGAGGGGCTGAAACAGAGGGCGAGAAACAGAGGGGCTGGAACAGAGTGCGAGAAACAGAGGGGCTGAAACAGATGGGGCTGAAACAGAGGGGCTGAAACAGCGGGGCTTAAACAGAGGGGCTGAAACAGAGGGCGAGAAACAGAGGGGCTGAAACAGAGGGCGAGAAACAGAGGGGCTGAAACAGAGGGGCTGAAACAGAGGGGCTGAAACAGAGGGGCTGAAACAGAGGGCGAGATACAGAGGGGCTGAAACAGAGTGCGAGAAGCAGAGGGGCTGAAACAGAGGGCGAGAAACAGAGGGGCTGAAACTGATGGGGCTGAAACAGAGTGTGAGAAACAGAGGGACTGAAACAGACGGGCTGAAACAGAGGGCGAGAAACAGAGGGGCTGAAACAGAGGGCGAGAAACAGAGGGGCTGGAACAGAGGACGAGAAACAGAGGGGCTGGAACAGAGGGGCTGAAACAGAGGGGCTGAAACAGAGGTTCTGAAACAGAGGGCGAGAAACAGAGGGGCTGAAACAAAGGGCGAGAAACAGAGGGGCTGAAACAGAGGGCGAGAAACGGAGGGGCTGAAACAGAGGGTGAGAAACAGAGGGGCTGAAACAGAGGGGCTGAAACAGAGGGCGAGAAACAGAGGGTCTGAAACAGAGGGTGAGAAACAGAGGGGGTGAAACAGAGGGGCTCAATCAGAGTGGCTGACACAGAGGGCGAGAAACAGAGGGGCTGAAACAGAGGGCGAGAAACAGAGGGGGTGAAACAGAGGGCGAGAAACAGAGGGGCTGAAACAGAGGGGCTGAAACAGAGGGCGAGAAACAGAGGGGCTGAAACAAAGGGCGAGAAACAGAGGGGCTGAAACAGAGGGGCTGAAACAGAGGGCGAGAAACAGAGGGTCTGAAACAGAGGGTGAGAAACAGAGGGGCTGAAACAGAGGGCGAGAAACAGAGGGGCTGAAACAGAGGGGCTGAAACAGAGGGCGAGAAACAGAGGGTCTGAAACAGAGGGTGAGAAACAGAGGGGCTGAAACAGAGTGCGAGAAACAGAGGGGCTGAAACAGAGGGGCTGAAACAGACGGGCTGAATCAGAGGGGCTGAAAGAGAGGGGCTTAAACAGAGGGGCTGAAACAGAGGGCGAGAAACAGAGGGGCTGAAACAGTGGGCGAGAAACAGAGGGGCTGAAACAGAGGGGCTGAAACAGAGGGGCTGAAACAGAGGGGCTGAAACAGAGGGCGAGATACAGAGGGTCTGAAACAGAGGGCGAGAAACAGAGGGGCTGAAACAGATGGGGCTGAAACAGAGGGTGAGAAACAGAGGGGCTGAAACAGAGGGCGAGAAACAGAGGGGCTGGAACTGAGGACGCGAAACAGAGGGGCTGGAACAGAGGGCGAGAAACAGAGGGCGAGAAACAGAGGGGCTGAAACGCGGGGCGAAAAACAGAGGGGCTGAAACAGAGGGCGAGAAACAGAGGGTGAGAAACAGAGGGCGAGAAACAGTGGGGCTGAAACAGCGGGGCTGAAACAGAGGTGCTGAAACAGAGGGGCTGAAACAGAGGCGAGAAACAGAGGGGCTGAAACAGAGGGGCTCAATCAGAGTGGCTGACACAGAGGGCGAGAAACAGAGGGGCTGAAACAGAGGGCGAGAAACAGAGGGGGTGAAACAGAGGGCGAGAAACAGAGGGGCTGAAACAGAGGGGCTGAAACAGAGGGCGAGAAACAGAGGGGCTGAAACAGAGGGCGAGAAACAGAGGGGGTGAAACAGAGGGCGAGAAACAGAGGGGCTGAAACAGAGGGGCTGAAACAGAGGGCGAGAAACAGAGGGTCTGAAACAGAGGGTGAGAAACAGAGGGGGTGAAACAGAGGGCGAGAAACAGAGGGGCTGAAACAGAGGGGCTGAAACAGAGGGCGAGAAACAGAGGGGCTGAAACAGAGGGCGAGAAACAGAGGGGGTGAAACAGAGGGCGAGAAACAGAGGGGGTGAAACAGAGGGCGAGAAACAGAGGGGCTGAAACAGAGGGGCTGAAACAGAGGGCGAGAAACAGAGGGGCTGAAACAGAGGGCGAGAAACAGAGGGGGTGAAACAGAGGGCGAGAAACAGAGGGGCTGAAACAGAGGGCGAGAAACAGAGGGTCTGAAACAGAGGGTGAGAAACAGAGGGGCTGAAACAGAGGGCGAGAAACAGAGGGGCTGAATCAGTGGGGCTGAATCAGAGGGGCTGAAACAGAGGGGCTGAAACAGAGGGGCTGAATCAGAGGGGCTGAAACAGAGGGCGAGAAACAGTGGGGCTGAAACAGAGGGCAAGAAACAGAGGGGCTGAAACAGAGGGCGAGAAACGGAGGGGCTGAAACAGAGGGGCTGAAACAGAGGGCGAGAAACAGAGGGGCAGAAACAGAGGGCGAGAAACAGAGGGGCTGAAACAGAGGGCGAGAAAGAGAGGGCGAGAAACAGAGGGGCTGAAACAGAGGGCGAGAAACAGAGGGGCTGCAACAGAGGGGCTGAAACAGAGGGGCTGAAACAGAGGGGCTGAAACAGAGGGCGAGAAACAGAGGGGCTGAAACAGAGGGCGAGAAACAGAGCAGCTAAAACAGATGGCGAGAAACAGAGGGGCTGAAACACAGGGGCTGAACAGAGGGGCTGAAACAGAGAGGCTGAAACAGAGGGCGAGAAACAGAGCGGCTGAAACAGAGGGCGAGAAACAGAGGGGCTGAAACAGAGGGTGAGAAACAGAGGGGCTGAATCAGAGGGGCTGAATCAGAGGGGCTGAAACAGAGGGTGAGAAACAGAGGGGCTGAAACAGAGGGCGAGAAACAGAGGGCGAGAAACAGAGGGGCTGAAACAGAGGGGCTGAAACAGAGGGGCTGAAACAGAGGGGCTGAAACAGAGGGCGAGAAACAGAGGGGCTGAAACAAAGGGCGAGAAACAGAGGGGCTGAAACAGAGGGCGAGAAACGGAGGGGCTGAAACAGAGGGTGAGAAACAGAGGGGCTGAAACAGAGGGGCTGAAACAGAGGGGCTGAAACGGAGGGGCTGAAACAGAGGGCGAGATACAGAGGGGCTGAAACAGAGTGCGAGAAGCAGAGGGGCTGAAACAGAGGGCGAGAAACAGAGGGGCTGAAACAGATGGGGCTGAAACAGAGGGTGAGAAACAGAGGGGCTGAAACAGACGGGCTGAAACAGAGGGCGAGAAACAGAGGGGCTGAAACAGAGGGCGAGAAACAGAGGGGCTGGAACAGAGTGCGAGAAACAGAGGGGCTGAAACAGATGGGGCTGAAACAGAGGGGCTGAAACAGAGGGGCTTAAACAGAGGGGCTGAAACAGAGGGCGAGAAACAGAGGGGCTGAAACAGAGGGCGAGAAACAGAGGTGCTGAAAAAGAGGGGCTGAAACAGAGGGGCTGAAACAGAGGGGCTGAAACAGAGGGCGAGATACAGAGGGGCTGAAACAGAGTGCGAGAAGCAGAGGGGCTGAAACAGAGGGCGAGAAACAGAGGGGCTGAAACTGATGGGGCTGAAACAGAGTGTGAGAAACAGAGGGACTGAAACAGACGGGCTGAAACAGAGGGCGAGAAACAGAGGGGCTGAAACAGAGGGCGAGAAACAGAGGGGCTGGAACAGAGGACGAGAAACAGAGGGGCTGGAACAGAGGGGCTGAAACAGAGGGGCTGAAACAGGGGGTCTGAAACAGAGGGCGAGAAACAGAGGGGCTTAAACAAAGGGCGAGAAACAGAGGGGCTGAAACAGAGGGCGAGAAACGGAGGGGCTGAAACAGAGGGTGAGAAACAGAGGGGCTGAAACAGAGGGGCTGAAACAGAGGGGCTGAAACAGAGGGCGAGATACAGAGGGGCTGAAACAGAGTGCGAGAAGCAGAGGGGCTGAAACAGAGAGCGAGAAACAGAGGGGCTGATACAGATGGGGCTGAAACAGAGGGTGAGAAACAGAGGGGCTGAAACAGACGGGCTGAAACAGAGGGCGAGAAACAGAGGGGCTGAAACAGAGGGTGAGAAACAGAGGGGCTGGAACAGAGGGCAAGAAACAGAGGGGCTGAAACAGAGTGCGAGAAACGGAGGGGCTGAAACAGAGGGGCTGAAACAGAGGTCGAGAAACAGAGGGGCTGAAACAGAGGGGCTTAAACAGAGGGGCTGAAACAGAGGGCGAGAAAGAGAGGGCGAGAAACAGAGGGGCTGAAACAGAGGGCGAGAAACAGAGGGGCTGCAACAGAGGGGCTGAAACAGAGGGGCTGAAACAGAGGGGCTGAAACAGAGGGCGAGAAACAGAGGGGCTGAAACAGAGGGCGAGAAACAGAGCAGCTAAAACAGAGGGCGAGAAACAGAGGGGCTGAAACACAGGGGCTGAACAGAGGGGCTGAAACAGAGAGGCTGAAACAGAGGGCGAGAAACAGAGGGGCTGAAACAGAGGGCGAGAAACAGAGGGGCTGAAACAGAGGGTGAGAAACAGAGGGGCTGAATCAGAGGGGCTGAATCAGAGGGGCTGAAACAGAGGGTGAGAAACAGAGGGGCTGAAACAGAGGGCGAGAAACAGAGGGCGAGAAACAGAGGGGCTGAAACAGAGGGGCTGAAACAGAGGGGCTGAAACAGAGGGGCTGAAACAGAGGGCGAGAAACAGAGGGGCTGAAACAAAGGGCGAGAAACAGAGGGGCTGAAACAGAGGGCGAGAAACGGAGGGGCTGAAACAGAGGGTGAGAAACAGAGGGGCTGAAACAGATGGCGAGATACAGAGGGGCTGAAACAGAGTGCGAGAAGCAGAGGGGCTGAAACAGAGGGCGAGAAACAGAGGGGCTGAAACAGATGGGGCTGAAACAGAGGGTGAGAAACAGAGGGGCTGAAACAGACGGGCTGAAACAGAGGGCGAGAAACAGTGGGGCTGAAACAGAGGGCGAGAAACAGAGGGGCTGGAACAGAGTGCGAGAAACAGAGGGGCTGAAACAGATGGGGCCGAAACAGAGGGGCTGAAACAGAGGGGCTTAAACAGAGGGGCTGAAACAGAGGGCGAGAAACAGAGGGGCTGAAACAGAGGGCGAGAAACAGAGGGGCTGAAACAGAGGGGCTGAAACAGAGGGGCTGAAACAGAGGGGCTGAAACAGAGGGCGAGATACAGAGGGGCTGAAACAGAGTGCGAGAAGCAGAGGGGCTGAAACAGAGGGCGAGAAACAGAGGGGCTGAAACTGATGGGGCTGAAACAGAGTGTGAGAAACAGAGGGACTGAAACAGACGGGCTGAAACAGAGGGCGAGAAACAGAGGGGCTGAAACAGAGGGCGAGAAACAGAGGGGCTGGAACAGAGGACGAGACACAGAGGGGCTGGAACAGAGGGGCTGAAACAGAGGGGCTGAAACAGAGGGTCTGAAACAGAGGGCGAGAAACAGAGGGGCTGAAACAAAGGGCGAGAAACAGAGGGGCTGAAACAGAGGGCGAGAAACGGAGGGGCTGAAACAGAGGGTGAGAAACAGAGGGGCTGAAACAGAGGGGCTGAAACAGAGGGGCTGAAACAGAGGGCGAGATACAGAGGGGCTGAAACAGAGTGCGAGAAGCAGAGGGGCTGAAACAGAGGGCGAGAAACAGAGGGGCTGATACAGATGGGGCTGAAACAGAGGGTGAGAAACAGAGGGGCTGAAACAGACGGGCTGAAACAGAGGGCGAGAAACAGAGGGGCTGAAACAGAGGGTGAGAATCAGAGGGGCTGGAACAGAGGGCGAGAAACAGAGGGGCTGAAACAGAGTGCGAGAAACAGAGGCGCTGAAACAGAGGGGCTGAAACAGACGGGCTGAATCAGAGGGGCTGAAACAGAGGGGCTTAAACAGAGGGGCTGAAACAGAGGGCGAGAAACAGAGGGGCTGAAACAGAGGGCGAGAAACAGAGGGGCTGAAACAGAGGGGCTGAAACAGAGGGGCTGAAACAGAGGGCGAGATACAGAGGGGCTGAAACAGAGGGCGAGAAACAGAGGCGCTGAAACAGATGGGGCTGAAACAGAGGGTGAGAAACAGAGGGGCTGAAACAGACGGGCTGAAACAGAGGGCGAGAAACAGAGGGGCTTAAACAGAGGGCGAGAAACAGAGGGGCTGGAACTGAGGACGAGAAACAGAGGGGCTGGAACAGAGGGCGAGAAACAGAGGGCGAGAAACAGAGGGGCTGAAACAGAGGGGCTGAAACAGAGGGGCTGAAACAGAGGTGCTGAAACAGAGGGCGAGAAACATAGGGGCTGAAACAGAGGGCGAGAAACAGGGGGGCTGAAACAGAGGGCGAGAAACAGAGGGCGAGAAACAGAGGGGCTGAAACAGAGGGGCTCAAACAGAGGGGCTGAAACAGAGGGCGAGAAACAGAGGGGCTGAAACAAAGGGCGAGAAACAGAGGGGCTGAAACAGAGGGCGAGAAACGGAGGGGCTTAAACAAAGGGCGAGAAACAGAGGGGCTGAAACAGAGGGCGAGAAACAGAGGGCGAGAAACAGAGGGACTGAAACAGAGGGGCTGAAAGAGAGGGGCTGAAACAGAGGGCGAGATACAGAGGGGCTGAAACACAGGGGCTGAACAGAGGGGCTGAAACAGAGAGGCTGAAACAGAGGGCGAGAAACAGAGGGGATGAAACAGAGGGCGAGAAACAGAGGGGCTGAAACAGAGGGTGAGAAACAGAGGGGCTGAATCAGAGGGGCTGAATCAGAGGGGCTGAAACAGAGGGTGAGAAACAGAGGGGCTGAAACAGAGGGCGAGAAACAGAGGGCGAGAAACAGAGGGGCTGAAACAGAGGGGCTGAAACAGAGGGGCTGAAACAGAGGGGCTGAAACAGAGGGCGAGAAACAGAGGGGCTGAAACAAAGGGCGAGAAACAGAGGGGCTGAAACAGAGGGCGAGAAACGGAGGGGCTGAAACAGAGGGTGAGAAACAGAGGGGCTGAAACAGAGGGGCTGAAACAGAGGGGCTGAAACAGAGGGGCTGAAACAGAGGGCGACATACAGAGGGGCTGAAACAGAGTGCGAGAAGCAGAGGGGCTGAAACAGAGGGCGAGAAACAGAGGGGCTGAAACAGATGGGGCTGAAACAGAGGGTGAGAAACAGAGGGGCTGAAACAGACGAGCTGAAACAGAGGGCGAGAAACAGAGGGGCTGAAACAGAGGGCGAGAAACAGAGGGGCTGGAACAGAGTGCGAGAAACAGAGGGGCTGAAACAGATGGGGCTGAAACAGAGGGGCTGAAACAGAGGGGCTTAAACAGAGGTGCCGAAACGGAGGGCGAGAAACAGAGGGGCTGAAACAGAGGGCGAGAAACAGAGGGGCTGAAACAGAGGGGCTGAAACAGAGGGGCTTAAACAGAGGGGCTGAAACAGAGGGCGAGATACAGAGGGGCTGAAACAGAGTGCGAGAAGCAGAGGGGCTGAAACAGAGGGCGAGAAACAGAGGGGCTGAAACTGATGGGGCTGAAACAGAGTGTGAGAAACAGAGGGACTGAAACAGACGGGCTGAAACAGAGGGCGAGAAACAGAGGGGCTGAAACAGAGGGCGAGAAACAGAGGGGCTGGAACAGAGGACGAGAAACAGAGGGGCTGGAACAGAGGGGCTGAAACAGAGGGGCTGAAACAGAGGGTCTGAAACAGAGGGCGAGAAACAGCGGGGCTGAAACAAAGGGCGAGAAACAGAGGGGCTGAAACAGAGTGCGAGAAACGGAGGGGCTGAAACAGAGGGTGAGAAACAGAGGGGCTGAAACAGAGGGGCTGAAACAGAGGGCGAGATACAGAGGGGCTGAAACAGAGTGCGAGAAGCAGAGGGGCTGAAACAGAGGGCGAGAAACAGAGGGGCTGATACAGACGGGCTGAAACAGAGGGCGAGAAACAGAGGGGCTGAAACAGAGGGTGAGAAACAGAGGGGCTGGAACAGAGGGCAAGAAACAGAGGGGCTGAAACAGAGGGCGAGAAACGGAGGGGCTGAAACAGAGGGGCTGAAACAGAGGGCGAGAAACAGAGGGGCAGAAACAGAGGGCGAGAAACAGAGGGGCTGAAACAGATTGCGAGAAAGAGAGGGCGAGAAACAGAGGGGCTGAAACAGAGGGCGAGAAACAGAGGGGCTGAATCAGAGGGGCTGAAACAGAGGGGCTGAAACAGAGGGGCTGAAACAGAGGGCGAGAAACAGAGGGGCTGAAACAGAGGGCGAGAAACAGAGCAGCTAAAACAGAGGGCGAGAAACAGAGGGGCTGAAACACAGGGGCTGAACAGAGGGGCTGAAACAGAGAGGCTGAAACAGAGGGCGAGAAACAGAGGGGCTGAAACAGAGGGCGAGAAACAGAGGGGCTGAAACAGAGGGTGAGAAACAGAGGGGCTGAATCAGAGGGGCTGAATCAGAGGGGCTGAAACAGAGGGTGAGAAACAGAGGGGCTGAAACAGAGGGCGAGAAACAGAGGGCGAGAAACAGAGGGGCTGAAACAGAGGGGCTGAAACAGAGGGGCTGAAACAGAGGGGCTGAAACAGAGGGCGAGAAACAGAGGGGCTGAAACAAAGGGCGAGAAACAGAGGGGCTGAAACAGAGGGCGAGAAACGGAGGGGCTGAAACAGAGGGTGAGAAACAGAGGGGCTGAAACAGAGGGGCTGAAACAGAGGGGCTGAAACAGAGGGGCTGAAACAGAGGGCGAGATACAGAGGGGCTGAAACAGAGTGCGAGAAGCAGAGGGGCTGAAACAGAGGGCGAGAAACAGAGGGGCTGAAACAGATGGGGCTGAAACAGAGGGTGAGAAACAGAGGGGCTGAAACAGACGGGCTGAAACAGAGGGCGAGAAACAGAGGGGCTGAAACAGAGGGCGAGAAACAGAGGGGCTGGAACAGAGTGCGAGAAACAGAGGGGCTGAAACAGATGGGGCTGAAACAGAGGGGCTGAAACAGCGGGGCTTAAACAGAGGGGCTGAAACAGAGGGCGAGAAACAGAGGGGCTGAAACAGAGGGCGAGAAACAGAGGGGCTGAAACAGAGGGGCTGAAACAGAGGGGCTGAAACAGAGGGGCTGAAACACAGGGGCTGAACAGAGGGGCTGAAACAGAGAGGCTGAAACAGAGGGCGAGAAACAGAGGGGCTGAAACAGAGGGCGAGAAACAGAGGGGCTGAAACAGAGGGTGAGAAACAGAGGGGCTGAATCAGAGGGGCTGAATCAGAGGGGCTGAAACAGAGGGTGAGAAACAGAGGGGCTGAAACAGAGGGCGAGAAACAGAGGGCGAGAAACAGAGGGGCTGAAACAGAGGGGCTGAAACAGAGGGGCTGAAACAGAGGGGCTGAAACAGAGGGCGAGAAACAGAGGGGCTGAAACAAAGGGCGAGAAACAGAGGGGCTGAAACAGAGGGCGAGAAACGGAGGGGCTGAAACAGAGGGTGAGAAACAGAGGGGCTGAAACAGATGGCGAGATACAGAGGGGCTGAAACAGAGTGCGAGAAGCAGAGGGGCTGAAACAGAGGGCGAGAAACAGAGGGGCTGAAACAGATGGGGCTGAAACAGAGGGTGAGAAACAGAGGGGCTGAAACAGACGGGCTGAAACAGAGGGCGAGAAACAGTGGGGCTGAAACAGAGGGCGAGAAACAGAGGGGCTGGAACAGAGTGCGAGAAACAGAGGGGCTGAAACAGATGGGGCCGAAACAGAGGGGCTGAAACAGAGGGGCTTAAACAGAGGGGCTGAAACAGAGGGCGAGAAACAGAGGGGCTGAAACAGAGGGCGAGAAACAGAGGGGCTGAAACAGAGGGGCTGAAACAGAGGGGCTGAAACAGAGGGGCTGAAACAGAGGGCGAGATACAGAGGGGCTGAAACAGAGTGCGAGAAGCAGAGGGGCTGAAACAGAGGGCGAGAAACAGAGGGGCTGAAACTGATGGGGCTGAAACAGAGTGTGAGAAACAGAGGGACTGAAACAGACGGGCTGAAACAGAGGGCGAGAAACAGAGGGGCTGAAACAGAGGGCGAGAAACAGAGGGGCTGGAACAGAGGACGAGACACAGAGGGGCTGGAACAGAGGGGCTGAAACAGAGGGGCTGAAACAGAGGGTCTGAAACAGAGGGCGAGAAACAGAGGGGCTGAAACAAAGGGCGAGAAACAGAGGGGCTGAAACAGAGGGCGAGAAACGGAGGGGCTGAAACAGAGGGTGAGAAACAGAGGGGCTGAAACAGAGGGGCTGAAACAGAGGGGCTGAAACAGAGGGCGAGATACAGAGGGGCTGAAACAGAGTGCGAGAAGCAGAGGGGCTGAAACAGAGGGCGAGAAACAGAGGGGCTGATACAGATGGGGCTGAAACAGAGGGTGAGAAACAGAGGGGCTGAAACAGACGGGCTGAAACAGAGGGCGAGAAACAGAGGGGCTGAAACAGAGGGTGAGAAACAGAGGGGCTGGAACAGAGGGCGAGAAACAGAGGGGCTGAAACAGAGTGCGAGAAACAGAGGCGCTGAAACAGAGGGGCTGAAACAGACGGGCTGAATCAGAGGGGCTGAAACAGAGGGGCTTAAACAGAGGGGCTGAAACAGAGGGCGAGAAACAGAGGGGCTGAAACAGAGGGTGAGAAACAGAGGGGCTGAAACAGAGGGGCTGAAACAGAGGGGCTGAAACAGAGGGCGAGATACAGAGGGGCTGAAACAGAGGGCGAGAAACAGAGGCGCTGAAACAGATGGGGCTGAAACAGAGGGTGAGAAACAGAGGGGCTGAAACAGACGGGCTGAAACAGAGGGCGAGAAACAGAGGGGCTTAAACAGAGGGCGAGAAACAGAGGGGCTGGAACTGAGGACGCGAAACAGAGGGGCTGGAACAGAGGGCGAGAAACAGAGGGCGAGAAACAGAGGGGCTGAAACAGAGGGGCTGAAACAGAGGGGCTGAAACAGAGGTGCTGAAACAGAGGGCGAGAAACATAGGGGCTGAAACAGAGGGCGAGAAACAGGGGGGCTGAAACAGAGGGCGAGAAACAGAGGGCGAGAAACAGAGGGGCTGAAACAGAGGGGCTCAAACAGAGGGGCTGAAACAGAGGGCGAGAAACAGAGGGGCTGAAACAAAGGGCGAGAAACAGAGGGGCTGAAACAGAGGGCGAGAAACGGAGGGGCTTAAACAAAGGGCGAGAAACAGAGGGGCTGAAACAGAGGGCGAGAAACAGAGGGCGAGAAACAGAGGGACTGAAACAGAGGGGCTGAAAGAGAGGGGCTGAAACAAAGGGCGAGAAACAGAGGGGCTGGAACAGAGGGTGAGAAACAGAGGGGCTGGAACAGAGGGTGAGAAACAGAGGGGCTGAAACAGAGGGGCTGAAACAGAGGGGCTGAAACAGAGGGCGAGATACAGAGGGGCTGAAACAGAGTGCGAGAAGCAGAGGGGCTGAAACAGAGGGCGAGAAACAGAGGGGCTGATACAGATGGGGCTGAAACAGAGGGTGAGAAACAGAGGGGCTGAAACAGACGGGCTGAAACAGAGGGCGAGAAACAGAGGGGCTGAAACAGAGGGTGAGAAACAGAGGGGCTGGAACAGAGGGCGAGAAACAGAGGGGCTGAAACAGAGTGCGAGAAACAGAGGGGCTGAAACAGAGGGGCTGAAACAGACGGGCTGAATCAGAGGGGCTGAAACAGAGGGGCTTAAACAGAGGGGCTGAAACAGAGGGCGAGAAACAGAGGGGCTAAAACAGAGGGCGAGAAACAGAGGGGCTGAAACAGAGGGGCTGAAACAGAGGGGCTGAAACAGAGGGGCTGAAACAGAGGGGCTGAAACAGAGGGCGAGATACAGAGGGGCTGAAACAGAGGGCGAGAAACAGAGGCGCTGAAACAGAGGGTGAGAAACAGAGGGGCTGGAACAGAGGGCAAGAAACAGAGGGGCTGAAACAGAGTGCGAGAAACGGAGGGGCTGAAACAGAGGGGCTGAAACAGAGGTCGAGAAACAGAGGGGCTGAAACAGAGGGGCTTAAACAGAGGGGCTGAAACAGAGGGCGAGAAAGAGAGGGCGAGAAACAGAGGGGCTGAAACAGAGGGCGAGAAACAGAGGGGCTGCAACAGAGGGGCTGAAACAGAGGGGCTGAAACAGAGGGGCTGAAACAGAGGGCGAGAAACAGAGGGGCTGAAACAGAGGGCGAGAAACAGAGCAGCTAAAACAGAGGGCGAGAAACAGAGGGGCTGAAACACAGGGGCTGAACAGAGGGGCTGAAACAGAGAGGCTGAAACAGAGGGCGAGAAACAGAGGGGCTGAAACAGAGGGCGAGAAACAGAGGGGCTGAAACAGAGGGTGAGAAACAGAGGGGCTGAATCAGAGGGGCTGAATCAGAGGGGCTGAAACAGAGGGTGAGAAACAGAGGGGCTGAAACAGAGGGCGAGAAACAGAGGGCGAGAAACAGAGGGGCTGAAACAGAGGGGCTGAAACAGAGGGGCTGAAACAGAGGGGCTGAAACAGAGGGCGAGAAACAGAGGGGCTGAAACAAAGGGCGAGAAACAGAGGGGCTGAAACAGAGGGCGAGAAACGGAGGGGCTGAAACAGAGGGTGAGAAACAGAGGGGCTGAAACAGATGGCGAGATACAGAGGGGCTGAAACAGAGTGCGAGAAGCAGAGGGGCTGAAACAGAGGGCGAGAAACAGAGGGGCTGAAACAGATGGGGCTGAAACAGAGGGTGAGAAACAGAGGGGCTGAAACAGACGGGCTGAAACAGAGGGCGAGAAACAGTGGGGCTGAAACAGAGGGCGAGAAACAGAGGGGCTGGAACAGAGTGCGAGAAACAGAGGGGCTGAAACAGATGGGGCCGAAACAGAGGGGCTGAAACAGAGGGGCTTAAACAGAGGGGCTGAAACAGAGGGCGAGAAACAGAGGGGCTGAAACAGAGGGCGAGAAACAGAGGGGCTGAAACAGAGGGGCTGAAACAGAGGGGCTGAAACAGAGGGGCTGAAACAGAGGGCGAGATACAGAGGGGCTGAAACAGAGTGCGAGAAGCAGAGGGGCTGAAACAGAGGGCGAGAAACAGAGGGGCTGAAACTGATGGGGCTGAAACAGAGTGTGAGAAACAGAGGGACTGAAACAGACGGGCTGAAACAGAGGGCGAGAAACAGAGGGGCTGAAACAGAGGGCGAGAAACAGAGGGGCTGGAACAGAGGACGAGACACAGAGGGGCTGGAACAGAGGGGCTGAAACAGAGGGGCTGAAACAGAGGGTCTGAAACAGAGGGCGAGAAACAGAGGGGCTGAAACAAAGGGCGAGAAACAGAGGGGCTGAAACAGAGGGCGAGAAACGGAGGGGCTGAAACAGAGGGTGAGAAACAGAGGGGCTGAAACAGAGGGGCTGAAACAGAGGGGCTGAAACAGAGGGCGAGATACAGAGGGGCTGAAACAGAGTGCGAGAAGCAGAGGGGCTGAAACAGAGGGCGAGAAACAGAGGGGCTGATACAGATGGGGCTGAAACAGAGGGTGAGAAACAGAGGGGCTGAAACAGACGGGCTGAAACAGAGGGCGAGAAACAGAGGGGCTGAAACAGAGGGTGAGAATCAGAGGGGCTGGAACAGAGGGCGAGAAACAGAGGGGCTGAAACAGAGTGCGAGAAACAGAGGCGCTGAAACAGAGGGGCTGAAACAGACGGGCTGAATCAGAGGGGCTGAAACAGAGGGGCTTAAACAGAGGGGCTGAAACAGAGGGCGAGAAACAGAGGGGCTGAAACAGAGGGCGAGAAACAGAGGGGCTGAAACAGAGGGGCTGAAACAGAGGGGCTGAAACAGAGGGCGAGATACAGAGGGGCTGAAACAGAGGGCGAGAAACAGAGGCGCTGAAACAGATGGGGCTGAAACAGAGGGTGAGAAACAGAGGGGCTGAAACAGACGGGCTGAAACAGAGGGCGAGAAACAGAGGGGCTTAAACAGAGGGCGAGAAACAGAGGGGCTGGAACTGAGGACGAGAAACAGAGGGGCTGGAACAGAGGGCGAGAAACAGAGGGCGAGAAACAGAGGGGCTGAAACAGAGGGGCTGAAACAGAGGGGCTGAAACAGAGGTGCTGAAACAGAGGGCGAGAAACATAGGGGCTGAAACAGAGGGCGAGAAACAGGGGGGCTGAAACAGAGGGCGAGAAACAGAGGGCGAGAAACAGAGGGGCTGAAACAGAGGGGCTCAAACAGAGGGGCTGAAACAGAGGGCGAGAAACAGAGGGGCTGAAACAAAGGGCGAGAAACAGAGGGGCTGAAACAGAGGGCGAGAAACGGAGGGGCTTAAACAAAGGGCGAGAAACAGAGGGGCTGAAACAGAGGGCGAGAAACAGAGGGCGAGAAACAGAGGGACTGAAACAGAGGGGCTGAAAGAGAGGGGCTGAAACAGAGGGCGAGATACAGAGGGGCTGAAACACAGGGGCTGAACAGAGGGGCTGAAACAGAGAGGCTGAAACAGAGGGCGAGAAACAGAGGGGATGAAACAGAGGGCGAGAAACAGAGGGGCTGAAACAGAGGGTGAGAAACAGAGGGGCTGAATCAGAGGGGCTGAATCAGAGGGGCTGAAACAGAGGGTGAGAAACAGAGGGGCTGAAACAGAGGGCGAGAAACAGAGGGCGAGAAACAGAGGGGCTGAAACAGAGGGGCTGAAACAGAGGGGCTGAAACAGAGGGGCTGAAACAGAGGGCGAGAAACAGAGGGGCTGAAACAAAGGGCGAGAAACAGAGGGGCTGAAACAGAGGGCGAGAAACGGAGGGGCTGAAACAGAGGGTGAGAAACAGAGGGGCTGAAACAGAGGGGCTGAAACAGAGGGGCTGAAACAGAGGGGCTGAAACAGAGGGCGACATACAGAGGGGCTGAAACAGAGTGCGAGAAGCAGAGGGGCTGAAACAGAGGGCGAGAAACAGAGGGGCTGAAACAGATGGGGCTGAAACAGAGGGTGAGAAACAGAGGGGCTGAAACAGACGAGCTGAAACAGAGGGCGAGAAACAGAGGGGCTGAAACAGAGGGCGAGAAACAGAGGGGCTGGAACAGAGTGCGAGAAACAGAGGGGCTGAAACAGATGGGGCTGAAACAGAGGGGCTGAAACAGAGGGGCTTAAACAGAGGTGCCGAAACGGAGGGCGAGAAACAGAGGGGCTGAAACAGAGGGCGAGAAACAGAGGGGCTGAAACAGAGGGGCTGAAACAGAGGGGCTTAAACAGAGGGGCTGAAACAGAGGGCGAGATACAGAGGGGCTGAAACAGAGTGCGAGAAGCAGAGGGGCTGAAACAGAGGGCGAGAAACAGAGGGGCTGAAACTGATGGGGCTGAAACAGAGTGTGAGAAACAGAGGGACTGAAACAGACGGGCTGAAACAGAGGGCGAGAAACAGAGGGGCTGAAACAGAGGGCGAGAAACAGAGGGGCTGGAACAGAGGACGAGAAACAGAGGGGCTGGAACAGAGGGGCTGAAACAGAGGGGCTGAAACAGAGGGTCTGAAACAGAGGGCGAGAAACAGCGGGGCTGAAACAAAGGGCGAGAAACAGAGGGGCTGAAACAGAGTGCGAGAAACGGAGGGGCTGAAACAGAGGGTGAGAAACAGAGGGGCTGAAACAGAGGGGCTGAAACAGAGGGCGAGATACAGAGGGGCTGAAACAGAGTGCGAGAAGCAGAGGGGCTGAAACAGAGGGCGAGAAACAGAGGGGCTGATACAGACGGGCTGAAACAGAGGGCGAGAAACAGAGGGGCTGAAACAGAGGGTGAGAAACAGAGGGGCTGGAACAGAGGGCAAGAAACAGAGGGGCTGAAACAGAGGGCGAGAAACGGAGGGGCTGAAACAGAGGGGCTGAAACAGAGGGCGAGAAACAGAGGGGCAGAAACAGAGGGCGAGAAACAGAGGGGCTGAAACAGATTGCGAGAAAGAGAGGGCGAGAAACAGAGGGGCTGAAACAGAGGGCGAGAAACAGAGGGGCTGAATCAGAGGGGCTGAAACAGAGGGGCTGAAACAGAGGGGCTGAAACAGAGGGCGAGAAACAGAGGGGCTGAAACAGAGGGCGAGAAACAGAGCAGCTAAAACAGAGGGCGAGAAACAGAGGGGCTGAAACACAGGGGCTGAACAGAGGGGCTGAAACAGAGAGGCTGAAACAGAGGGCGAGAAACAGAGGGGCTGAAACAGAGGGCGAGAAACAGAGGGGCTGAAACAGAGGGTGAGAAACAGAGGGGCTGAATCAGAGGGGCTGAATCAGAGGGGCTGAAACAGAGGGTGAGAAACAGAGGGGCTGAAACAGAGGGCGAGAAACAGAGGGCGAGAAACAGAGGGGCTGAAACAGAGGGGCTGAAACAGAGGGGCTGAAACAGAGGGGCTGAAACAGAGGGCGAGAAACAGAGGGGCTGAAACAAAGGGCGAGAAACAGAGGGGCTGAAACAGAGGGCGAGAAACGGAGGGGCTGAAACAGAGGGTGAGAAACAGAGGGGCTGAAACAGAGGGGCTGAAACAGAGGGGCTGAAACAGAGGGGCTGAAACAGAGGGCGAGATACAGAGGGGCTGAAACAGAGTGCGAGAAGCAGAGGGGCTGAAACAGAGGGCGAGAAACAGAGGGGCTGAAACAGATGGGGCTGAAACAGAGGGTGAGAAACAGAGGGGCTGAAACAGACGGGCTGAAACAGAGGGCGAGAAACAGAGGGGCTGAAACAGAGGGCGAGAAACAGAGGGGCTGGAACAGAGTGCGAGAAACAGAGGGGCTGAAACAGATGGGGCTGAAACAGAGGGGCTGAAACAGCGGGGCTTAAACAGAGGGGCTGAAACAGAGGGCGAGAAACAGAGGGGCTGAAACAGAGGGCGAGAAACAGAGGGGCTGAAACAGAGGGGCTGAAACAGAGGGGCTGAAACAGAGGGGCTGAAACACAGGGGCTGAACAGAGGGGCTGAAACAGAGAGGCTGAAACAGAGGGCGAGAAACAGAGGGGCTGAAACAGAGGGCGAGAAACAGAGGGGCTGAAACAGAGGGTGAGAAACAGAGGGGCTGAATCAGAGGGGCTGAATCAGAGGGGCTGAAACAGAGGGTGAGAAACAGAGGGGCTGAAACAGAGGGCGAGAAACAGAGGGCGAGAAACAGAGGGGCTGAAACAGAGGGGCTGAAACAGAGGGGCTGAAACAGAGGGGCTGAAACAGAGGGCGAGAAACAGAGGGGCTGAAACAAAGGGCGAGAAACAGAGGGGCTGAAACAGAGGGCGAGAAACGGAGGGGCTGAAACAGAGGGTGAGAAACAGAGGGGCTGAAACAGATGGCGAGATACAGAGGGGCTGAAACAGAGTGCGAGAAGCAGAGGGGCTGAAACAGAGGGCGAGAAACAGAGGGGCTGAAACAGATGGGGCTGAAACAGAGGGTGAGAAACAGAGGGGCTGAAACAGACGGGCTGAAACAGAGGGCGAGAAACAGTGGGGCTGAAACAGAGGGCGAGAAACAGAGGGGCTGGAACAGAGTGCGAGAAACAGAGGGGCTGAAACAGATGGGGCCGAAACAGAGGGGCTGAAACAGAGGGGCTTAAACAGAGGGGCTGAAACAGAGGGCGAGAAACAGAGGGGCTGAAACAGAGGGCGAGAAACAGAGGGGCTGAAACAGAGGGGCTGAAACAGAGGGGCTGAAACAGAGGGGCTGAAACAGAGGGCGAGATACAGAGGGGCTGAAACAGAGTGCGAGAAGCAGAGGGGCTGAAACAGAGGGCGAGAAACAGAGGGGCTGAAACTGATGGGGCTGAAACAGAGTGTGAGAAACAGAGGGACTGAAACAGACGGGCTGAAACAGAGGGCGAGAAACAGAGGGGCTGAAACAGAGGGCGAGAAACAGAGGGGCTGGAACAGAGGACGAGACACAGAGGGGCTGGAACAGAGGGGCTGAAACAGAGGGGCTGAAACAGAGGGTCTGAAACAGAGGGCGAGAAACAGAGGGGCTGAAACAAAGGGCGAGAAACAGAGGGGCTGAAACAGAGGGCGAGAAACGGAGGGGCTGAAACAGAGGGTGAGAAACAGAGGGGCTGAAACAGAGGGGCTGAAACAGAGGGGCTGAAACAGAGGGCGAGATACAGAGGGGCTGAAACAGAGTGCGAGAAGCAGAGGGGCTGAAACAGAGGGCGAGAAACAGAGGGGCTGATACAGATGGGGCTGAAACAGAGGGTGAGAAACAGAGGGGCTGAAACAGACGGGCTGAAACAGAGGGCGAGAAACAGAGGGGCTGAAACAGAGGGTGAGAAACAGAGGGGCTGGAACAGAGGGCGAGAAACAGAGGGGCTGAAACAGAGTGCGAGAAACAGAGGCGCTGAAACAGAGGGGCTGAAACAGACGGGCTGAATCAGAGGGGCTGAAACAGAGGGGCTTAAACAGAGGGGCTGAAACAGAGGGCGAGAAACAGAGGGGCTGAAACAGAGGGTGAGAAACAGAGGGGCTGAAACAGAGGGGCTGAAACAGAGGGGCTGAAACAGAGGGCGAGATACAGAGGGGCTGAAACAGAGGGCGAGAAACAGAGGCGCTGAAACAGATGGGGCTGAAACAGAGGGTGAGAAACAGAGGGGCTGAAACAGACGGGCTGAAACAGAGGGCGAGAAACAGAGGGGCTTAAACAGAGGGCGAGAAACAGAGGGGCTGGAACTGAGGACGCGAAACAGAGGGGCTGGAACAGAGGGCGAGAAACAGAGGGCGAGAAACAGAGGGGCTGAAACAGAGGGGCTGAAACAGAGGGGCTGAAACAGAGGTGCTGAAACAGAGGGCGAGAAACATAGGGGCTGAAACAGAGGGCGAGAAACAGGGGGGCTGAAACAGAGGGCGAGAAACAGAGGGCGAGAAACAGAGGGGCTGAAACAGAGGGGCTCAAACAGAGGGGCTGAAACAGAGGGCGAGAAACAGAGGGGCTGAAACAAAGGGCGAGAAACAGAGGGGCTGAAACAGAGGGCGAGAAACGGAGGGGCTTAAACAAAGGGCGAGAAACAGAGGGGCTGAAACAGAGGGCGAGAAACAGAGGGCGAGAAACAGAGGGACTGAAACAGAGGGGCTGAAAGAGAGGGGCTGAAACAAAGGGCGAGAAACAGAGGGGCTGGAACAGAGGGTGAGAAACAGAGGGGCTGGAACAGAGGGTGAGAAACAGAGGGGCTGAAACAGAGGGGCTGAAACAGAGGGGCTGAAACAGAGGGCGAGATACAGAGGGGCTGAAACAGAGTGCGAGAAGCAGAGGGGCTGAAACAGAGGGCGAGAAACAGAGGGGCTGATACAGATGGGGCTGAAACAGAGGGTGAGAAACAGAGGGGCTGAAACAGACGGGCTGAAACAGAGGGCGAGAAACAGAGGGGCTGAAACAGAGGGTGAGAAACAGAGGGGCTGGAACAGAGGGCGAGAAACAGAGGGGCTGAAACAGAGTGCGAGAAACAGAGGGGCTGAAACAGAGGGGCTGAAACAGACGGGCTGAATCAGAGGGGCTGAAACAGAGGGGCTTAAACAGAGGGGCTGAAACAGAGGGCGAGAAACAGAGGGGCTAAAACAGAGGGCGAGAAACAGAGGGGCTGAAACAGAGGGGCTGAAACAGAGGGGCTGAAACAGAGGGGCTGAAACAGAGGGGCTGAAACAGAGGGCGAGATACAGAGGGGCTGAAACAGAGGGCGAGAAACAGAGGCGCTGAAACAGATGGGGCTGAAACAGAGGGTGAGAAACAGAGGGGCTGAAACAGACGGGCTGAAACAGAGGGCGAGAAACAGAGGGGCTTAAACAGAGGGCGAGAAACAGAGGGGCTGGAACTGAGGACGCGAAACAGAGGGGCTGGAACAGAGGGCGAGAAACAGAGGGCGAGAAACAGAGGGGCTGAAACAGAGGGGCTGAAACAGAGGGGCTGAAACAGAGGTGCTGAAACAGAGGGCGAGAAACATAGGGGCTGAAACAGAGGGCGAGAAACAGGGGGGCTGAAACAGAGGGCGAGAAACAGAGGGCGAGAAACAGAGGGGCTGAAACAGAGGGGCTCAAACAGAGGGGCTGAAACAGAGGGCGAGAAACAGAGGGGCTGAAACAAAGGGCGAGAAACAGAGGGGCTGAAACAGAGGGCGAGAAACGGAGGGGCTTAAACAAAGGGCGAGAAACAGAGGGGCTGAAACAGAGGGCGAGAAACAGAGGGCGAGAAACAGAGGGACTGAAACAGAGGGGCTGAAAGAGAGGGGCTGAAACAAAGGGCGAGAAACAGAGGGGCTGGAACAGAGGGTGAGAAACAGAGGGGCTGGAACAGAGGGCGAGAAACAGAGGGGCTGAAACAGAGTGCGAGAAACAGAGGGGCTGAAACAGAGGGGCTGAAACAGACGGGCTGAATCAGAGGGGCTGAAACAGAGGGGCTTAAACAGAGGGGCTGAAACAGAGGGCGAGAAACAGAGGGGCTGAAACAGAGGGCGAGAAACAGAGGGGCTGAAACAGAGGGCGAGAAACAGAGGGTGAGAAACAGAGGGCGAGAAACAGTGGGGTTGAAACAGCGTGGCTGAAACAGAGGGTCTGAAACAGAGGGGCTGAAACAGAGGGCGAGAAACAGAGGGGCTGAAACAGAGGGGCTCAATCAGAGTGGCTGACACAGAGGGCGAGAAACAGAGGGGCTGAAACAGAGGGCGAGAAACAGAGGGGGTGAAACAGAGGGCGAGAAACAGAGGGGCTGAAACAGAGGGGCTGAAACAGAGGGCGAGAAACAGAGGGGCTGAAACAGAGGGCGAGAAACAGAGGGGGTGAAACAGAGGGCGAGAAACAGAGGGGCTGAAACAGAGGGGCTGAAACAGAGGGCGAGAAACAGAGGGGCTGAAACAGAGGGCGAGAAACAGAGGGGCTGAAACAGAGGGGCTGAAACAGAGGGCGAGAAACAGAGGGTCTGAAACAGAGGGTGAGAAACAGAGGGGCTGAAACAGAGGGCGAGAAACAGAGGGGCTGAAACAGAGGGGCTGAAACAGAGGGCGAGAAACAGAGGGTCTGAAACAGTGGGTGAGAAACAGAGGGGCTGAAACAGAGTGCGAGAAACAGAGGGGCTGAAACAGAGGGGCTGAAACAGACGGGCTGAATCAGAGGGGCTGAAACAGAGGGGCTTAAACAGAGGGGCTGAAACAGAGGGCGAGAAACAGAGGGGCTGAAACAGTGGGCGAGAAACAGAGGGGCTGAAACAGAGGGGCTGAAACAGAGGGGCTGAAACAGAGGGGCTGAAACAGAGGGGCTGAAACAGAGGGCGAGATACAGAGGGGCTGAAACAGAGGGCGAGAAACAGAGGGGCTGAAACAGATGGGGCTGAAACAGAGGGTGAGAAACAGAGGGGCTGAAACAGAGGGCGAGAAACAGAGGGGCTGGAACTGAGGATGCGAAACAGAGGGGCTGGAACAGAGGGCGATAAACAGAGGGCGAGTAACAGAGGGGCTGAAACGCGGGGCGAAAAACAGAGGGGCTGAAACAGAGGGCGAGAAACAGAGGGTGAGAAACAGAGGGCGAGAAACAGTGGGGCTGAAACAGCGGGGCTGAAACAGAGGTGCTGAAACAGAGGGGCTGAAACAGAGGGCGAGAAACAGAGGGGCTGAAACAGAGGGGCTCAATCAGAGTGGCTGACACAGAGGGCGAGAAACAGAGGGGCTGAAACAGAGGGCGAGAAACAGAGGGGGTGAAACAGAGGGCGAGAAACAGAGGGGCTGAAACAGAGGGGCTGAAACAGAGGGCGAGAAACAGAGGGGCTGAAACAGAGGGCGAGAAACAGAGGGGGTGAAACAGAGGGCGAGAAACAGAGGGGCTGAAACAGAGGGGCTGAAACAGAGGGCGAGAAACAGAGGGGCTGAAACAGAGGGCGAGAAACAGAGGGGCTGAAACAGAGGGGCTGAAACAGAGGGCGAGAAACAGAGGGTCTGAAACAGAGGGTGAGAAACAGAGGGGCTGAAACAGAGGGCGAGAAACAGAGGGGCTGAATCAGAGGGGCTGAATCAGAGGGGCTGAAACAGAGGGGCTGAAATAGAGGGGCTGAATCAGAGGGGCTGAAACAGAGGGCGAGAAACAGTGGGGCTGAAACAGAGGGCAAGAAACAGAGGGGCTGAAACAGAGGGCGAGAAACGGAGGGGCTGAAACAGAGGGGCTGAAACAGAGGGCGAGAAACAGAGGGGCAGAAACAGAGGGCGAGAAACAGAGGGGCTGAAACAGAGGGCGAGAAAGAGAGGGCGAGAAACAGAGGGGCTGAAACAGAGGGCGAGAAACAGAGGGGCTGCAACAGAGGGGCTGAAACAGAGGGGCTGAAACAGAGGGGCTGAAACAGAGGGCGAGAAACAGAGGGGCTGAAACAGAGGGCGAGAAACAGAGCAGCTAAAACAGAGGGCGAGAAACAGAGGGGCTGAAACACAGGGGCTGAACAGAGGGGCTGAAACAGAGAGGCTGAAACAGAGGGCGAGAAACAGAGGGGCTGAAACAGAGGGCGAGAAACAGGGGCTGAAACAGAGGGTGAGAAACAGAGGGGCTGAATCAGAGGGGCTGAATCAGAGGGGCTGAAACAGAGGGTGAGAAACAGAGGGGCTGAAACAGAGGGCGAGAAACAGAGGGCGAGAAACAGAGGGGCTGAAACAGAGGGGCTGAAACAGAGGGGCTGAAACAGAGGGGCTGAAACAGAGGGCGAGAAACAGAGGGGCTGAAACAAAGGGCGAGAAACAGAGGGGCTGAAACAGAGGGCGAGAAACGGAGTGGCTGAAACAGAGGGTAGAAACAGAGGGGCTGAAACAGAGGGGCTGAAACAGAGGGGCTGAAACAGAGGGGCTGAAACAGAGTGCGAGAAGCAGAGGGGCTGAAACAGAGGGCGAGAAACAGAGGGGCTGAAACAGATGGGGCTGAAACAGAGGGTGAGAAACAGAGGGGCTGAAACAGACGGGCTGAAACAGAGGGCGAGAAACAGAGGGGCTGAAACAGAGGGCGAGAAACAGAGGGGCTGGAACAGAGTGCGAGAAACAGAGGGGCTGAAACAGATGGGGCTGAAACAGAGGGGCTGAAACAGAGGGGCTTAAACAGAGGGGCTGAAACAGAGGGCGAGAAACAGAAGGGCTGAAACAGAGGGCGAGAAACAGAGGGGCTGAAAAAGAGGGGCTGAAACAGAGGGGCTGAAACAGAGGGGCTGAAACAGAGGGCGAGATACAGAGGGGCTGAAACAGAGTGCGAGAAGCAGAGGGGCTGAAACAGAGGGCGAGAAACAGAGGGGCTGAAACTGATGGGGCTGAAACAGAGTGTGAGAAACAGAGGGACTGAAACAGACGGGCTGAAACAGAGGGCGAGAAACAGAGGGGCTGAAACAGAGGGCGAGAAACAGAGGGGCTGGAACAGAGGACGAGAAACAGAGGGGCTGGAACAGAGGGGCTGAAACAGAGGGGCTGAAACAGAGGGTCTGAAACAGAGGGCGAGAAACAGAGGGGCTGAAACAAAGGGCGAGAAACAGAGGGGCTGAAACAGAGGGCGAGAAACGGAGGGGCTGAAACAGAGGGTGAGAAACAGAGGGGCTGAAACAGAGGGGCTGAAACAGAGGGGCTGAAACAGAGGGCGAGATACAGAGGGGCTGAAACAGAGTGCGAGAAGCAGAGGGGCTGAAACAGAGGGCGAGAAACAGAGGGGCTGATACAGATGGGGCTGAAACAGAGGGTGAGAAACAGAGGGGCTGAAACAGACGGGCTGAAACAGAGGGCGAGAAACAGAGGGGCTGAAACAGAGGGTGAGAAACAGAGGGGCTGGAACAGAGGGCAAGAAACAGAGGGGCTGAAACAGAGTGCGAGAAACGGAGGGGCTGAAACAGAGGGGCTGAAACAGAGGGCGAGAAACAGAGGGGCTGAAACAGAGGGGCTTAAACAGAGGGGCTGAAACAGAGGGCGAGAAAGAGAGGGCGAGAAACAGAGGGGCTGAAACAGAGGGCGAGAAACAGAGGGGCTGCAACAGAGGGGCTGAAACAGAGGGGCTGAAACAGAGGGGCTGAAACAGAGGGCGAGAAACAGAGGGGCTGAAACAGAGGGCGAGAAACAGAGCAGCTAAAACAGAGGGCGAGAAACAGAGGGGCTGAAACACAGGGGCTGAACAGAGGGGCTGAAACAGAGAGGCTGAAACAGAGGGCGAGAAACAGAGGGGCTGAAACAGAGGGCGAGAAACAGAGGGGCTGAAACAGAGGGTGAGAAACAGAGGGGCTGAATCAGAGGGGCTGAATCAGAGGGGCTGAAACAGAGGGTGAGAAACAGAGGGGCTGAAACAGAGGGCGAGAAACAGAGGGCGAGAAACCGAGGGGCTGAAACAGAGGGGCTGAAACAGAGGGGCTGAAACAGAGGGGCTGAAACAGAGGGCGAGAAACAGAGGGGCTGAAACAAAGGGCGAGAAACAGAGGGGCTGAAACAGAGGGCGAGAAACGGAGGGGCTGAAACAGAGGGTGAGAAACAGAGGGGCTGAAACAGAGGGGCTGAAACAGAGGGGCTGAAACAGAGGGGCTGAAACAGATGGCGAGATACAGACGGGCTGAAACAGAGTGCGAGAAGCAGAGGGGCTGAAACAGAGGGCGAGAAACAGAGGGGCTGAAACAGATGGGGCTGAAACAGAGGGGCTGAAACAGACGGGCTGAAACAGAGGGCGATTAACAGAGGGGCTGAAACAGAGGGCGAGAAACAGAGGGGCTGGAACAGAGTGCGAGAAACAGAGGGGCTGAAACAGATGGGGCCGAAACAGAGGGGCTGAAACAGAGGGGCTTAAACAGAGGGGCTGAAACAGAGGGCGAGAAACAGAGGGGCTGAAACAGAGGGCGAGAAACAGAGGGGCTGAAACAGAGGGGTTGAAACAGAGGGGCTGAAACAGAGGGGCTGAAACAGAGGGCGAGATACAGAGGGGCTGAAACAGAGTGCGAGAAGCAGAGGGGCTGAAACAGAGGGCGAGAAACAGAGGGGCTGAAACTGATGGGGCTGAAACAGAGTGTGACAAACAGAGGGACTGAAACAGACGGGCTGAAACAGAGGGCGAGAAACAGAGGGGCTGAAACAGTGGGCGAGAAACAGAGGGGCTGGAACAGAGGACGAGAAACAGAGGGGCTGGAACAGAGGGGCTGAAACAGAGGGGCTGAAACAGAGGGTCTGAAACAGAGGGCGAGAAACAGAGGGGCTGAAACAAAGGGCGAGAAACAGAGGGTCTGAAACAAAGGGCGAGAAACAGAGGGGCTGAAACAGAGGGCGAGAAACGGAGGGGCTGAAACAGAGGGTGAGAAACAGAGGGGCTGAAACAGAGGGGCTGAAACAGAGGGGCTGAAACAGAGGGCGAGATACAGAGGGGCTGAAACAGAGTGCGAGAAGCAGAGGGGCTGAAACAGAGGGCGAGAAACAGAGGGGCTGAAACAGATGTGGCTGAAACAGAGGGTGAGAAACAGAGGGGCTGAAACAGACGGGCTGAAACAGAGGGCGAGAAACAGAGGGGCTGAAACAGAGGGCGAGAAACAGAGGGGCTGGAACAGAGTGCGAGAAACAGAGGGGCTGAAACAGATGGGGCTGAAACAGAGGGGCTGAAACAGAGGGGCTTAAACAGAGGGGCTGAAACAGAGGGCGAGAAACAGAGGGGCTGAAACAGAGGGCGAGAAACAGAGGGGCTGAAAAAGAGGGGCTGAAACAGAGGGGCTGAAACAGAGGGGCTGAAACAGAGGGCGAGATACAGAGGGGCTGAAACAGAGTGCGAGAAGCAGAGGGGCTGAAACAGAGGGCGAGAAACAGAGGGGCTGAAACTGATGGGGCTGAAACAGAGTGTGAGAAACAGAGGGACTGAAACAGACGGGCTGAAACAGAGGGCGAGAAACAGAGGGGCTGAAACAGAGGGCGAGAAACAGAGGGGCTGGAACAGAGGACGAGAAACAGAGGGGCTGGAACAGAGGGGCTGAAACAGAGGGGCTGAAACAGAGGGTCTGAAACAGAGGGCGAGAAACAGAGGGGCTGAAACAAAGGGCGAGAAACAGAGGGGCTGAAACAGAGGGCGAGAAACGGAGGGGCTGAAACAGAGGGTGAGAAACAGAGGGGCTGAAACAGAGGGGCTGAAACAGAGGGGCTGAAACAGAGGGCGAGAAACAGAGGGGCTGAAACAGTGGGCGAGAAACAGAGGGGCTGGAACAGAGGACGAGAAACAGAGGGGCTGGAACAGAGGGGCTGAAACAGAGGGGCTGAAACAGAGGGTCTGAAACAGAGGGCGAGAAACAGAGGGGCTGAAACAAAGGGCGAGAAACAGAGGGTCTGAAACAAAGGGCGAGAAACAGAGGGGCTGAAACAGAGGGCGAGAAACGGAGGGGCTGAAACAGAGGGTGAGAAACAGAGGGGCTGAAACAGAGGGGCTGAAACAGAGGGGCTGAAACAGAGGGCGAGATACAGAGGGGCTGAAACAGAGTGCGAGAAGCAGAGGGGCTGAAACAGAGGGCGAGAAACAGAGGGGCTGAAACAGATGTGGCTGAAACAGAGGGTGAGAAACAGAGGGGCTGAAACAGACGGGCTGAAACAGAGGGCGAGAAACAGAGGGGCTGAAACAGAGGGCGAGAAACAGAGGGGCTGGAACAGAGTGCGAGAAACAGAGGGGCTGAAACAGATGGGGCTGAAACAGAGGGGCTGAAACAGAGGGGCTTAAACAGAGGGGCTGAAACAGAGGGCGAGAAACAGAGGGGCTGAAACAGAGGGCGAGAAACAGAGGGGCTGAAAAAGAGGGGCTGAAACAGAGGGGCTGAAACAGAGGGGCTGAAACAGAGGGCGAGATACAGAGGGGCTGAAACAGAGTGCGAGAAGCAGAGGGGCTGAAACAGAGGGCGAGAAACAGAGGGGCTGAAACTGATGGGGCTGAAACAGAGTGTGAGAAACAGAGGGACTGAAACAGACGGGCTGAAACAGAGGGCGAGAAACAGAGGGGCTGAAACAGAGGGCGAGAAACAGAGGGGCTGGAACAGAGGACGAGAAACAGAGGGGCTGGAACAGAGGGGCTGAAACAGAGGGGCTGAAACAGAGGGTCTGAAACAGAGGGCGAGAAACAGAGGGGCTGAAACAAAGGGCGAGAAACAGAGGGGCTGAAACAGAGGGCGAGAAACGGAGGGGCTGAAACAGAGGGTGAGAAACAGAGGGGCTGAAACAGAGGGGCTGAAACAGAGGGGCTGAAACAGAGGGCGAGATACAGAGGGGCTGAAACAGAGTGCGAGAAGCAGAGGGGCTGAAACAGAGGGCGAGAAACAGAGGGGCTGATACAGATGGGGCTGAAACAGAGGGTGAGAAACAGAGGGGCTGAAACAGACGGGTTGAAACAGAGGGCGAGAAACAGAGGGGCTGAAACAGAGGGTGAGAAACAGAGGGGCTGGAACAGAGGGCAAGAAACAGAGGGGCTGAAACAGAGTGCGAGAAACGGAGGGGCTGAAACAGAAGGGCTGAAACAGAGGGCGAGAAACAGAGGGGCTGAAACAGAGGGGCTTAAACAGAGGGGCTGAAACAGAGGGCGAGAAAGAGAGGGCGAGAAACAGAGGGGCTGAAACAGAGGGCGAGAAACAGAGGGGCTGCAACAGAGGGGCTGAAACAGAGGGGCTGAAACAGAGGGGCTGAAACAGAGGGCGAGAAACAGAGGGGCTGAAACAGAGGGCGAGAAACAGAGCAGCTAAAACAGAGGGCGAGAAACAGAGGGGCTGAAACACAGGGGCTGAACAGAGGGGCTGAAACAGAGAGGCTGAAACAGAGGGCGAGAAACAGAGGGGCTGAAACAGAGGGTGAGAAACAGAGGGGCTGAAACAGAGGGTGAGAAACAGAGGGGCTGAATCAGAGGGGCTGAATCAGAGGGGCTGAAACAGAGGGTGAGAAACAGAGGGGCTGAAACAGAGGGCGAGAAACAGAGGGCGAGAAACAGAGGGGCTGAAACAGAGGGGCTGAAACAGAGGGGCTGAAACAGAGGGGCTGAAACAGAGGGCGAGAAACAGAGGGGCTGAAACAAAGGGCGAGAAACAGAGGGGCTGAAACAGAGGGCGGGAAACGGAGGGGCTGAAACAGAGGGTGAGAAACAGAGAGGCTGAAACAGATGGCGAGATACAGAGGGGCTGAAACAGAGTGCGAGAAGCAGAGGGGCTGAAACAGAGGGCGAGAAACAGAGGGGCTGAAACAGATGGGGCTGAAACAGAGGGTGAGAAACAGAGGGGCTGAAACAGATGGGCTGAAACAGAGGGCGAGAAACAGAGGGGCTGAAACAGAGGGCGAGAAACAGAGGGGCTGGAACAGAGTGCGAGAAACAGAGGGGCTGAAACAGATGGGGCCGAAACAGAGGGGCTGAAACAGAGGGGCTTAAACAGAGGGGCTGAAACAGAGGGCGAGAAACAGAGGGGCTGAAACAGAGGGCGAGAAACAGAGGGGCTGAAACAGAGGGGCTGAAACAGAGGGGCTGAAACAGAGGGGCTGAAACAGAGGGCGAGATACAGAGGGGCTGAAACAGAGTGCGAGAAACAGAGGGGCTGAAACAGAGGGCGAGAAACAGAGGGGCTGAAACTGATGGGGCTGAAACAGAGTGTGAGAAACAGAGGGACTGAAACAGACGGGCTGAAACAGAGGGCGAGAAACAGAGGGGCTGAAACAGAGGGCGAGAAACAGAGGGGCTGGAACAGAGGACGAGAAACAGAGGGGCTGGAACAGAGGGGCTGAAACAGAGGGGCTGAAACAGAGGGTCTGAAACAGAGGGCGAGAAACAGAGGGGCTGAAACAAAGGGCGAGAAACAGAGGGGCTGAAACAGAGGGCGAGAAACGGAGGGGCTGAAACTGAGGGTGAGAAACAGAGGGGCTGAAACAGAGGGGCTGAAACAGAGGGGCTGAAACAGACGGGCTGAATCAGAGGGGCTGAAACAGAGGGGCTTAAACAGAGGGGCTGAAACAGAGGGCGAGAAACAGAGGGGCTAAAACAGAGGGCGAGAAACAGAGGGGCTGAAACAGAGGGGCTGAAACAGAGGGGCTGAAACAGAGGGGCTGAAACAGAGGGGCTGAAACAGAGGGCGAGATACAGAGGGGCTGAAACAGAGGGCGAGAAACAGAGGCGCTGAAACAGATGGGGCTGAAACAGAGGGTGAGAAACAGAGGGGCTGAAACAGACGGGCTGAAACAGAGGGCGAGAAACAGAGGGGCTTAAACAGAGGACGAGAAACAGAGGGGCTGGAACTGAGGACGCGAAACAGAGGGGCTGGAACAGAGGGCGAGAAACAGAGGGCGAGAAACAGAGGGGCTGAAACAGAGGGGCTGAAACAGAGGGGCTGAAACAGAGGTGCTGAAACAGAGGGCGAGAAACATAGGGGCTGAAACAGAGGGCGAGAAACAGGGGGGCTGAAACAGAGGGCGAGAAACAGAGGGCGAGAAACAGAGGGGCTGAAACAGAGGGGCTCAAACAGAGGGGCTGAAACAGAGGGCGAGAAACAGAGGGGCTGAAACAAAGGGCGAGAAACAGAGGGGCTGAAACAGAGGGCGAGAAACGGAGGGGCTTAAACAAAGGGCGAGAAACAGAGGGGCTGAAACAGAGGGCGAGAAACAGAGGGCGAGAAACAGAGGGACTGAAACAGAGGGGCTGAAAGAGAGGGGCTGAAACAAAGGGCGAGAAACAGAGGGGCTGGAACAGAGGGTGAGAAACAGAGGGGCTGGAACAGAGGGCGAGAAACAGAGGGGCTGAAACAGAGTGCGAGAAACAGAGGGGCTGAAACAGAGGGGCTGAAACAGACGGGCTGAATCAGAGGGGCTGAAACAGAGGGGCTTAAACAGAGGGGCTGAAACAGAGGGCGAGAAACAGAGGGGCTGAAACAGAGGGCGAGAAACAGAGGGGCTGAAACAGAGGGGCTGAAACAGAGGGGCTGAAACAGAGGGGCTGAAACAGAGGGCGAGATACAGAGGGGCTGAAACAGAGGGCGAGAAACAGAGGGGCTGAAACAGATGGGGCTGAAACAGAGGGTGAGAAACAGAGGGGCTGAAACAGAGGGCGAGAAACAGAGGGGCTGGAACTGAGGACGCGAAACAGAGGGGCTGGAACAGAGGGCGAGAAACAGAGGGCGAGAAACAGAGGGGCTGAAACGCGGGGCGAAAAACAGAGGGGCTGAAACAGAGGGCGAGAAACAGAGGGTGAGAAACAGAGGGCGAGAAACAGTGGGGTTGAAACAGCATGGCTGAAACAGAGGGTCTGAAACAGAGGGGCTGAAACAGAGGGCGAGAAACAGAGGGGCTGAAACAGAGGGGCTCAATCAGAGTGGCTGACACAGAGGGCGAGAAACAGAGGGGCTGAAACAGAGGGCGAGAAACAGAGGGGGTGAAACAGAGGGCGAGAAACAGAGGGGCTGAAACAGAGGGGCTGAAACAGAGGGCGAGAAACAGAGGGGCTGAAACAGAGGGCGAGAAACAGAGGGGGTGAAACAGAGGGCGAGAAACAGAGGGGCTGAAACAGAGGGGCTGAAACAGAGGGCGAGAAACAGAGGGGCTGAAACAGAGGGCGAGAAACAGAGGGGCTGAAACAGAGGGGCTGAAACAGAGGGCGAGAAACAGAGGGTCTGAAACAGAGGGTGAGAAACAGAGGGGCTGAAACAGAGGGCGAGAAACAGAGGGGCTGAAACAGAGGGGCTGAAACAGAGGGCGAGAAACAGAGGGTCTGAAACAGTGGGTGAGAAACAGAGGGGCTGAAACAGAGTGCGAGAAACAGAGGGGCTGAAACAGAGGGGCTGAAACAGACGGGCTGAATCAGAGGGGCTGAAACAGAGGGGCTTAAACAGAGGGGCTGAAACAGAGGGCGAGAAACAGAGGGGCTGAAACAGTGGGCGAGAAACAGAGGGGCTGAAACAGAGGGGCTGAAACAGAGGGGCTGAAACAGAGGGGCTGAAACAGAGGGGCTGAAACAGAGGGCGAGATACAGAGGGGCTGAAACAGAGGGCGAGAAACAGAGGGGCTGAAACAGATGGGGCTGAAACAGAGGGTGAGAAACAGAGGGGCTGAAACAGAGGGCGAGAAACAGAGGGGCTGGAACTGAGGATGCGAAACAGAGGGGCTGGAACAGAGGGCGATAAACAGAGGGCGAGTAACAGAGGGGCTGAAACGCGGGGCGAAAAACAGAGGGGCTGAAACAGAGGGCGAGAAACAGAGGGTGAGAAACAGAGGGCGAGAAACAGTGGGGCTGAAACAGCGGGGCTGAAACAGAGGTGCTGAAACAGAGGTGCTGAAACAGAGGGCGAGAAACAGAGGGGCTGAAACAGAGGGGCTCAATCAGAGTGGCTGACACAGAGGGCGAGAAACAGAGGGGCTGAAACAGAGGGCGAGAAACAGAGGGGGTGAAACAGAGGGCGAGAAACAGAGGGGCTGAAACAGAGGGGCTGAAACAGAGGGCGAGAAACAGAGGGGCTGAAACAGAGGGCGAGAAACAGAGGGGGTGAAACAGAGGGCGAGAAACAGAGGGGCTGAAACAGAGGGGCTGAAACAGAGGGCGAGAAACAGAGGGGCTGAAACAGAGGGCGAGAAACAGAGGGGCTGAAACAGAGGGGCTGAAACAGAGGGCGAGAAACAGAGGGTCTGAAACAGAGGGTGAGAAACAGAGGGGCTGAAACAGAGGGCGAGAAACAGAGGGGCTGAATCAGAGGGGCTGAATCAGAGGGGCTGAAACAGAGGGGCTGAAATAGAGGGGCTGAATCAGAGGGGCTGAAACAGAGGGCGAGAAACAGTGGGGCTGAAACAGAGGGCAAGAAACAGAGGGGCTGAAACAGAGGGCGAGAAACGGAGGGGCTGAAACAGAGGGGCTGAAACAGAGGGCGAGAAACAGAGGGGCAGAAACAGAGGGCGAGAAACAGAGGGGCTGAAACAGAGGGCGAGAAAGAGAGGGCGAGAAACAGAGGGGCTGAAACAGAGGGCGAGAAACAGAGGGGCTGCAACAGAGGGGCTGAAACAGAGGGGCTGAAACAGAGGGGCTGAAACAGAGGGCGAGAAACAGAGGGGCTGAAACAGAGGGCGAGAAACAGAGCAGCTAAAACAGAGGGCGAGAAACAGAGGGGCTGAAACACAGGGGCTGAACAGAGGGGCTGAAACAGAGAGGCTGAAACAGAGGGCGAGAAACAGAGGGGCTGAAACAGAGGGCGAGAAACAGGGGCTGAAACAGAGGGTGAGAAACAGAGGGGCTGAATCAGAGGGGCTGAATCAGAGGGGCTGAAACAGAGGGTGAGAAACAGAGGGGCTGAAACAGAGGGCGAGAAACAGAGGGCGAGAAACAGAGGGGCTGAAACAGAGGGGCTGAAACAGAGGGGCTGAAACAGAGGGGCTGAAACAGAGGGCGAGAAACAGAGGGGCTGAAACAAAGGGCGAGAAACAGAGGGGCTGAAACAGAGGGCGAGAAACGGAGTGGCTGAAACAGAGGGTAGAAACAGAGGGGCTGAAACAGAGGGGCTGAAACAGAGGGGCTGAAACAGAGGGGCTGAAACAGAGTGCGAGAAGCAGAGGGGCTGAAACAGAGGGCGAGAAACAGAGGGGCTGAAACAGATGGGGCTGAAACAGAGGGTGAGAAACAGAGGGGCTGAAACAGACGGGCTGAAACAGAGGGCGAGAAACAGAGGGGCTGAAACAGAGGGCGAGAAACAGAGGGGCTGGAACAGAGTGCGAGAAACAGAGGGGCTGAAACAGATGGGGCTGAAACAGAGGGGCTGAAACAGAGGGGCTTAAACAGAGGGGCTGAAACAGAGGGCGAGAAACAGAAGGGCTGAAACAGAGGGCGAGAAACAGAGGGGCTGAAAAAGAGGGGCTGAAACAGAGGGGCTGAAACAGAGGGGCTGAAACAGAGGGCGAGATACAGAGGGGCTGAAACAGAGTGCGAGAAGCAGAGGGGCTGAAACAGAGGGCGAGAAACAGAGGGGCTGAAACTGATGGGGCTGAAACAGAGTGTGAGAAACAGAGGGACTGAAACAGACGGGCTGAAACAGAGGGCGAGAAACAGAGGGGCTGAAACAGAGGGCGAGAAACAGAGGGGCTGGAACAGAGGACGAGAAACAGAGGGGCTGGAACAGAGGGGCTGAAACAGAGGGGCTGAAACAGAGGGTCTGAAACAGAGGGCGAGAAACAGAGGGGCTGAAACAAAGGGCGAGAAACAGAGGGGCTGAAACAGAGGGCGAGAAACGGAGGGGCTGAAACAGAGGGTGAGAAACAGAGGGGCTGAAAAAGAGGGGCTGAAACAGAGGGGCTGAAACAGAGGGCGAGATACAGAGGGGCTGAAACAGAGTGCGAGAAGCAGAGGGGCTGAAACAGAGGGCGAGAAACAGAGGGGCTGATACAGATGGGGCTGAAACAGAGGGTGAGAAACAGAGGGGCTGAAACAGACGGGCTGAAACAGAGGGCGAGAAACAGAGGGGCTGAAACAGAGGGTGAGAAACAGAGGGGCTGGAACAGAGGGCAAGAAACAGAGGGGCTGAAACAGAGTGCGAGAAACGGAGGGGCTGAAACAGAGGGGCTGAAACAGAGGGCGAGAAACAGAGGGGCTGAAACAGAGGGGCTTAAACAGAGGGGCTGAAACAGAGGGCGAGAAAGAGAGGGCGAGAAACAGAGGGGCTGAAACAGAGGGCGAGAAACAGAGGGGCTGCAACAGAGGGGCTGAAACAGAGGGGCTGAAACAGAGGGGCTGAAACAGAGGGCGAGAAACAGAGGGGCTGAAACAGAGGGCGAGAAACAGAGCAGCTAAAACAGAGGGCGAGAAACAGAGGGGCTGAAACACAGGGGCTGAACAGAGGGGCTGAAACAGAGAGGCTGAAACAGAGGGCGAGAAACAGAGGGGCTGAAACAGAGGGCGAGAAACAGAGGGGCTGAAACAGAGGGTGAGAAACAGAGGGGCTGAATCAGAGGGGCTGAATCAGAGGGGCTGAAACAGAGGGTGAGAAACAGAGGGGCTGAAACAGAGGGCGAGAAACAGAGGGCGAGAAACCGAGGGGCTGAAACAGAGGGGCTGAAACAGAGGGGCTGAAACAGAGGGGCTGAAACAGAGGGCGAGAAACAGAGGGGCTGAAACAAAGGGCGAGAAACAGAGGGGCTGAAACAGAGGGCGAGAAACGGAGGGGCTGAAACAGAGGGTGAGAAACAGAGGGGCTGAAACAGAGGGGCTGAAACAGAGGGGCTGAAACAGAGGGGCTGAAACAGATGGCGAGATACAGACGGGCTGAAACAGAGTGCGAGAAGCAGAGGGGCTGAAACAGAGGGCGAGAAACAGAGGGGCTGAAACAGATGGGGCTGAAACAGAGGGGCTGAAACAGACGGGCTGAAACAGAGGGCGATTAACAGAGGGGCTGAAACAGAGGGCGAGAAACAGAGGGGCTGGAACAGAGTGCGAGAAACAGAGGGGCTGAAACAGATGGGGCCGAAACAGAGGGGCTGAAACAGAGGGGCTTAAACAGAGGGGCTGAAACAGAGGGCGAGAAACAGAGGGGCTGAAACAGAGGGCGAGAAACAGAGGGGCTGAAACAGAGGGGCTGAAACAGAGGGGCTGAAACAGAGGGGCTGAAACAGAGGGCGAGATACAGAGGGGCTGAAACAGAGTGCGAGAAGCAGAGGGGCTGAAACAGAGGGCGAGAAACAGAGGGGCTGAAACTGATGGGGCTGAAACAGAGTGTGACAAACAGAGGGACTGAAACAGACGGGCTGAAACAGAGGGCGAGAAACAGAGGGGCTGAAACAGTGGGCGAGAAACAGAGGGGCTGGAACAGAGGACGAGAAACAGAGGGGCTGGAACAGAGGGGCTGAAACAGAGGGGCTGAAACAGAGGGTCTGAAACAGAGGGCGAGAAACAGAGGGGCTGAAACAAAGGGCGAGAAACAGAGGGTCTGAAACAAAGGGCGAGAAACAGAGGGGCTGAAACAGAGGGCGAGAAACGGAGGGGCTGAAACAGAGGGTGAGAAACAGAGGGGCTGAAACAGAGGGGCTGAAACAGAGGGGCTGAAACAGAGGGCGAGATACAGAGGGGCTGAAACAGAGTGCGAGAAGCAGAGGGGCTGAAACAGAGGGCGAGAAACAGAGGGGCTGAAACAGATGTGGCTGAAACAGAGGGTGAGAAACAGAGGGGCTGAAACAGACGGGCTGAAACAGAGGGCGAGAAACAGAGGGGCTGAAACAGAGGGCGAGAAACAGAGGGGCTGGAACAGAGTGCGAGAAACAGAGGGGCTGAAACAGATGGGGCTGAAACAGAGGGGCTGAAACAGAGGGGCTTAAACAGAGGGGCTGAAACAGAGGGCGAGAAACAGAGGGGCTGAAACAGAGGGCGAGAAACAGAGGGGCTGAAAAAGAGGGGCTGAAACAGAGGGGCTGAAACAGAGGGGCTGAAACAGAGGGCGAGATACCGAGGGGCTGAAACAGAGTGCGAGAAGCAGAGGGGCTGAAACAGAGGGCGAGAAACAGAGGGGCTGAAACTGATGGGGCTGAAACAGAGTGTGAGAAACAGAGGGACTGAAACAGACGGGCTGAAACAGAGGGCGAGAAACAGAGGGGCTGAAACAGAGGGCGAGAAACAGAGGGGCTGGAACAGAGGACGAGAAACAGAGGGGCTGGAACAGAGGGGCTGAAACAGAGGGGCTGAAACAGAGGGTCTGAAACAGAGGGCGAGAAACAGAGGGGCTGAAACAAAGGGCGAGAAACAGAGGGGCTGAAACAGAGGGCGAGAAACGGAGGGGCTGAAACAGAGGGTGAGAAACAGAGGGGCTGAAACAGAGGGGCTGAAACAGAGGGGCTGAAACAGAGGGCGAGATACAGAGGGGCTGAAACAGAGTGCGAGAAGCAGAGGGGCTGAAACAGAGGGCGAGAAACAGAGGGGCTGATACAGATGGGGCTGAAACAGAGGGTGAGAAACAGAGGGGCTGAAACAGACGGGTTGAAACAGAGGGCGAGAAACAGAGGGGCTGAAACAGAGGGTGAGAAACAGAGGGGCTGGAACAGAGGGCAAGAAACAGAGGGGCTGAAACAGAGTGCGAGAAACGGAGGGGCTGAAACAGAAGGGCTGAAACAGAGGGCGAGAAACAGAGGGGCTGAAACAGAGGGGCTTAAACAGAGGGGCTGAAACAGAGGGCGAGAAAGAGAGGGCGAGAAACAGAGGGGCTGAAACAGAGGGCGAGAAACAGAGGGGCTGCAACAGAGGGGCTGAAACAGAGGGGCTGAAACAGAGGGGCTGAAACAGAGGGCGAGAAACAGAGGGGCTGAAACAGAGGGCGAGAAACAGAGCAGCTAAAACAGAGGGCGAGAAACAGAGGGGCTGAAACACAGGGGCTGAACAGAGGGGCTGAAACAGAGAGGCTGAAACAGAGGGCGAGAAACAGAGGGGCTGAAACAGAGGGTGAGAAACAGAGGGGCTGAAACAGAGGGTGAGAAACAGAGGGGCTGAATCAGAGGGGCTGAATCAGAGGGGCTGAAACAGAGGGTGAGAAACAGAGGGGCTGAAACAGAGGGCGAGAAACAGAGGGCGAGAAACAGAGGGGCTGAAACAGAGGGGCTGAAACAGAGGGGCTGAAACAGAGGGGCTGAAACAGAGGGCGAGAAACAGAGGGGCTGAAACAAAGGGCGAGAAACAGAGGGGCTGAAACAGAGGGCGAGAAACGGAGGGGCTGAAACAGAGGGTGAGAAACAGAGGGGCTGAAACAGATGGCGAGATACAGAGGGGCTGAAACAGAGTGCGAGAAGCAGAGGGGCTGAAACAGAGGGCGAGAAACAGAGGGGCTGAAACAGATGGGGCTGAAACAGAGGGTGAGAAACAGAGGGGCTGAAACAGATGGGCTGAAACAGAGGGCGAGAAACAGAGGGGCTGAAACAGAGGGCGAGAAACAGAGGGGCTGGAACAGAGTGCGAGAAACAGAGGGGCTGAAACAGATGGGGCCGAAACAGAGGGGCTGAAACAGAGGGGCTTAAACAGAGGGGCTGAAACAGAGGGCGAGAAACAGAGGGGCTGAAACAGAGGGCGAGAAACAGAGGGGCTGAAACAGAGGGGCTGAAACAGAGGGGCTGAAACAGAGGGGCTGAAACAGAGGGCGAGATACAGAGGGGCTGAAACAGAGTGCGAGAAACAGAGGGGCTGAAACAGAGGGCGAGAAACAGAGGGGCTGAAACTGATGGGGCTGAAACAGAGTGTGAGAAACAGAGGGACTGAAACAGACGGGCTGAAACAGAGGGCGAGAAACAGAGGGGCTGAAACAGAGGGCGAGAAACAGAGGGGCTGGAACAGAGGACGAGAAACAGAGGGGCTGGAACAGAGGGGCTGAAACAGAGGGGCTGAAACAGAGGGTCTGAAACAGAGGGCGAGAAACAGAGGGGCTGAAACAAAGGGCGAGAAACAGAGGGGCTGAAACAGAGGGCGAGAAACGGAGGGGCTGAAACTGAGGGTGAGAAACAGAGGGGCTGAAACAGAGGGGCTGAAACAGAGGGGCTGAAACAGAGGGCGAGATACAGAGGGGCTGAAACAGAGTGCGAGAAGCAGAGGGGCTGAAACAGAGGGCGAGAAACAGAGGGGCTGATACAGATGGGGCTGAAACAGAGGGTGAGAAACAGAGGGGCTGAAACAGACGGGCTGAAACAGAGGGCGAGAAACAGAGGGGCTGAAACAGAGGGTGAGAAACAGAGGGGCTGGAACAGAGGGCGAGAAACAGAGGGGCTGAAACAGAGTGCGAGAAACAGAGGGGCTGAAACAGAGGGGCTGAAACAGACGGGCTGAATCAGAGGGGCTGAAACAGAGGGGCTTAAACAGAGGGGCTGAAACAGAGGGCGAGAAACAGAGGGGCTGAAACAGAGGGCGAGAAACAGAGGGGCTGAAACAGAGGGGCTGAAACAGAGGGGCTGAAACAGAGGGGCTGAAACAGAGGGGCTGAAACAGAGGGCGAGATACAGAGGGGCTGAAACAGAGGGCGAGAAACAGAGGCGCTGAAACAGATGGGGCTGAAACAGAGGGTGAGAAACAGAGGGGCTGAAACAGACGGGCTGAAACAGAGGGCGAGAAACAGAGGGGCTTAAACAGAGGGCGAGAAACAGAGGGGCTGGAACTGAGGACGCGAAACAGAGGGGCTGGAACAGAGGGCGAGAAACAGAGGGCGAGAAACAGAGGGGCTGAAACAGAGGGGCTGAAACAGAGGGGCTGAAACAGAGGTGCTGAAACAGAGGGCGAGAAACATAGGGGCTGAAACAGTGGGCGAGAAACAGGGGGGCTGAAACAGAGGGCGAGAAACAGAGGGGCATAAACAGAGGGGCTCAAACAGAGGGGCTGAAACAGAGGGCGAGAAACAGAGGGGCTGAAACAAAGGGCGAGAAACAGAGGGGCTGAAACAGAGGGCGAGAAACGGAGGGGCTTAAACAAAGGGCGAGAAACAGAGGGGCTGAAACAGAGGGCGAGAAACAGAGGGCGAGAAACAGAGGGACTGAAACAGAGGGGCTGAAAGAGAGGGGCTGAAACAAAGGGCGAGAAACAGAGGGGCTGGAACAGAGGGTGAGAAACAGAGGGGCTGGAACAGAGGGCGAGAAACAGAGGGGCTGAAACAGAGTGCGAGAAACAGAGGGGCTGAAACAGAGGGGCTGAAACAGACGGGCTGAATCAGAGGGGCTGAAACAGAGGGGCTTAAACAGAGGGGCTGAAACAGAGGGCGAGAAACAGAGGGGCTGAAACAGAGGGCGAGAAACAGAGGGGCTGAAACAGAGGGTCTGAAACAGAGGGGCTGAAACAGAGGGGCTGAAACAGAGGGCGAGATACAGAGGGGCTGAAACAGAGGGCGAGAAACAGAGGGGCTGAAACAGATGGGGCTGAAACAGAGGGTGAGAAACAGAGGGGCTGAAACAGAGGGCGAGAAACAGAGGGGCTGGAACTGAGGACGCGAAACAGAGGGGCTGGAACAGAGGGCGATAAACAGAGGGCGAGAAACAGAGGGGCTGAAACGCGGGGCGAAAAACAGAGGGGCTGAAACAGAGGGCGAGAAACAGAGGGTGAGAAACAGAGGGCGAGAAACAGTGGGGCTGAAACAGCGGGGCTGAAACAGAGGTGCTGAAACAGAGGGGCTGAAACAGAGGGCGAGAAACAGAGGGGCTGAAACAGAGGGGCTCAATCAGAGTGGCTGACACAGAGGGCGAGAAACAGAGGGGCTGAAACAGAGGGCGAGAAACAGAGGGGGTGAAACAGAGGGCGAGAAACAGAGGGGCTGAAACAGAGGGGCTGAAACAGAGGGCGAGAAACAGAGGGGCTGAAACAGAGGGCGAGAAACAGAGGGGGTGAAACAGAGGGCGAGAAACAGAGGGGCTGAAACAGAGGGGCTGAAACAGAGGGTGAGAAACAGAGGGGCTGAAACAGAGGGCGAGAAACAGAGGGCGAGAAACAGAGGGGCTGAAACAGAGGGGCTGAAACAGAGGGGCTGAAACAGAGGGGCTGAAACAGAGGGCGAGAAACAGAGGGGCTGAAACAAAGGGCGAGAAACAGAGGGGCTGAAACAGAGGGCGAGAAACGGAGGGGCTGAAACAGAGGGTGAGAAACAGAGGGGCTGAAACAGATGGCGAGATACAGAGGGGCTGAAACAGAGTGCGAGAAGCAGAGGGGCTGAAACAGAGGGCGAGAAACAGAGGGGCTGAAACAGATGGGGCTGAAACAGAGGGTGAGAAACAGAGGGGCTGAAACAGATGGGCTGAAACAGAGGGCGAGAAACAGAGGGGCTGAAACAGAGGGCGAGAAACAGAGGGGCTGGAACAGAGTGCGAGAAACAGAGGGGCTGAAACAGATGGGGCCGAAACAGAGGGGCTGAAACAGAGGGGCTTAAACAGAGGGGCTGAAACAGAGGGCGAGAAACAGAGGGGCTGAAACAGAGGGCGAGAAACAGAGGGGCTGAAACAGAGGGGCTGAAACAGAGGGGCTGAAACAGAGGGGCTGAAACAGAGGGCGAGATACAGAGGGGCTGAAACAGAGTGCGAGAAACAGAGGGGCTGAAACAGAGGGCGAGAAACAGAGGGGCTGAAACTGATGGGGCTGAAACAGAGTGTGAGAAACAGAGGGACTGAAACAGACGGGCTGAAACAGAGGGCGAGAAACAGAGGGGCTGAAACAGAGGGCGAGAAACAGAGGGGCTGGAACAGAGGACGAGAAACAGAGGGGCTGGAACAGAGGGGCTGAAACAGAGGGGCTGAAACAGAGGGTCTGAAACAGAGGGCGAGAAACAGAGGGGCTGAAACAAAGGGCGAGAAACAGAGGGGCTGAAACAGAGGGCGAGAAACGGAGGGGCTGAAACAGAGGGTGAGAAACAGAGGGGCTGAAACAGAGGGGCTGAAACAGAGGGCGAGATACAGAGGGGCTGAAACAGAGTGCGAGAAGCAGAGGGGCTGAAACAGAGGGCGAGAAACAGAGGGGCTGATACAGATGGGGCTGAAACAGAGGGTGAGAAACAGAGGGGCTGAAACAGACGGGCTGAAACAGAGGGCGAGAAACAGAGGGGCTGAAACAGAGGGTGAGAAACAGAGGGGCTGGAACAGAGGGCGAGAAACAGAGGGGCTGAAACAGAGTGCGAGAAACAGAGGGGCTGAAACAGAGGGGCTGAAACAGACGGGCTGAAACAGAGGGGCTGAAACAGAGGGGCTGAAACAGAGGGCGAGATACAGAGGGGCTGAAACAGAGGGCGAGAAACAGAGGCGCTGAAACAGATGGGGCTGAAACAGAGGGTGAGAAACAGAGGGGCTGAAACAAACGGGCTGAAACAGAGGGCGAGGAACAGAGGGGCTTAAACAGAGGGCGAGAAACAGAGGGGCTGGAACTGAGGACGCGAAACAGAGGGGCTGGAACAGAGGGCGAGAAACAGAGGGCGAGAAACAGAGGGGCTGAAACAGAGGGGCTGAAACAGAGGGGCTGAAACAGAGGTGCTGAAACAGAGGGCGAGAAACATAGGGGCTGAAACAGTGGGCGAGAAACAGGGGGGCTGAAACAGAGGGCGAGAAACAGAGGGGCATAAACAGAGGGGCTCAAACAGAGGGGCTGAAACAGAGGGCGAGAAACAGAGGGGCTGAAACAAAGGGCGAGAAACAGAGGGGCTGAAACAGAGGGCGAGAAACGGAGGGGCTTAAACAAAGGGCGAGAAACAGAGGGGCTGAAACAGAGGGCGAGACAAGAGGGCGAGAAACAGAGGGACTGAAACAGAGGGGCTGAAAGAGAGGGGCTGAAACAAAGGGCGAGAAACAGAGGGGCTGGAACAGAGGGTGAGAAACAGAGGGGCTGGAACAGAGGGCGAGAAACAGAGGGGCTGAAACAGAGGGGATGAAACAGAGGGCGAGAAACAGAGGGTCTGAAACAGAGGGTGAGAAACAGAGGGGCTGAAACAGAGGGCGAGAAACAGAGGGGCTGAAACAGAGGGGCTGAAACAGAGGGCGAGAAACAGAGGGTCTGAAACAGAGGGTGAGAAACAGAGGGGCTGAAACAGAGTGCGAGAAACAGAGGGGCTGAAACAGAGGGGCTGAAACAGACGGGCTGAATCAGAGGGGCTGAAACAGAGGGGCTTAAACAGAGGGGCTGAAACAGAGGGCGAGAAACAGAGGGGCTGAAACAGTGGGCGAGAAACAGAGGGGCTGAAACAGAGGGGCTGAAACAGAGGGGCTGAAACAGAGGGGCTGAAACAGAGGGCGAGATACAGAGGGGCTGAAACAGAGGGCGAGAAACAGAGGGGCTGAAACAGATGGGGCTGAAACAGAGGGTGAGAAACAGAGGGGCTGAAACAGAGGGCGAGAAACAGAGGGGCTGGAACTGAGGACGCGAAACAGAGGGGCTGGAACAGAGGGCGATAAACAGAGGGCGAGAAACAGAGGGGCTGAAACGCGGGGCGAAAAACAGAGGGGCTGAAACAGAGGGCGAGAAACAGAGGGTGAGAAACAGAGGGCGAGAAACAGTGGGGCTGAAACAGCGGGGCTGAAACAGAGGTGCTGAAATAGAGGGGCTGAAACAGAGGGCGAGAAACAGAGGGGCTGAAACAGAGGGGCTCAATCAGAGTGGCTGACACAGAGGGCGAGAAACAGAGGGGCTGAAACAGAGGGCGAGAAACAGAGGGGCTGAAACAGAGGGGCTGAAACAGAGGGCGAGAAACAGAGGGGCTGAAACAGAGGGCGAGAAACAGAGGGGCTGCAACAGAGGGGCTGAAACAGAGGGGCTGAAACAGAGGGGCTGAAACAGAGGGCGAGAAACAGAGGGGCTGAAACAGAGGGCGAGAAACAGAGCAGCTAAAACAGAGGGCGAGAAACAGAGGGGCTGAAACACAGGGGCTGAACAGAGGGGCTGAAACAGAGAGGCTGAAACAGAGGGCGAGAAACAGAGGGGCTGAAACAGAGGGCGAGAAACAGAGGGGCTGAAACAGAGGGTGAGAAACAGAGGGGCTGAATCAGAGGGGCTGAATCAGAGGGGCTGAAACAGAGGGTGAGAAACAGAGTGGCTGAAACAGAGGGCGAGAAACAGAGGGCGAGAAACAGAGGGGCTGAAACAGAGGGGCTGAAACAGAGGGGCTGAAACAGAGGGGCTGAAACAGAGGGCGAGAAACAGAGGGGCTGAAACAAAGGGCGAGAAACAGAGGGGCTGAAACAGAGGGCGAGAAACGGAGGGGCTGAAACAGAGGGTGAGAAACAGAGGGGCTGAAACAGATGGCGAGATACAGAGGGGCTGAAACAGAGTGCGAGAAGCAGAGGGGCTGAAACAGAGGGCGAGAAACAGAGGGGCTGAAACAGATGGGGCTGAAACAGAGGGTGAGAAACAGAGGGGCTGAAACAGATGGGCTGAAACAGAGGGCGAGAAACAGAGGGGCTGAAACAGAGGGCGAGAAACAGAGGGGCTGGAACAGAGTGCGAGAAACAGAGGGGCTGAAACAGATGGGGCCGAAACAGAGGGGCTGAAACAGAGGGGCTTAAACAGAGGGGCTTAAACAGAGGGCGAGAAACAGAGGGGCTGAAACAGAGGGCGAGAAACAGAGGGGCTGAAACAGAGGGGCTGAAACAGAGGGGCTGAAACAGAGGGGCTGAAACAGAGGGCGAGATACAGAGGGGCTGAAACAGAGTGCGAGAAACAGAGGGGCTGAAACAGAGGGCGAGAAACAGAGGGGCTGAAACTGATGGGGCTGAAACAGAGTGTGAGAAACAGAGGGACTGAAACAGACGGGCTGAAACAGAGGGCGAGAAACAGAGGGGCTGAAACAGAGGGCGAGAAACAGAGGGGCTGGAACAGAGGACGAGAAACAGAGGGGCTGGAACAGAGGGGCTGAAACAGAGGGGCTGAAACAGAGGGTCTGAAACAGAGGGCGAGAAACAGAGGGGCTGAAACAAAGGGCGAGAAACAGAGGGGCTGAAACAGAGGGCGAGAAACGGAGGGGCTGAAACAGAGGGTGAGAAACAGAGGGGCTGAAACAGAGGGGCTGAAACAGAGGGGCTGAAACAGAGGGCGAGATACAGAGGGGTTGAAACAGAGTGCGAGAAGCAGAGGGGCTGAAACAGAGGGCGAGAAACAGAGGGGCTGATACAGATGGGGCTGAAACAGAGGGTGAGAAACAGAGGGGCTGAAACAGACGGGCTGAAACAGAGGGCGAGAAACAGAGGGGCTGAAACAGAGGGTGAGAAACAGAGGGGCTGGAACAGAGGGCGAGAAACAGAGGGGCTGAAACAGAGTGCGAGAAACAGAGGGGCTGAAACAGAGGGGCTGAAACAGACGGGCTGAATCAGAGGGGCTGAAACAGAGGGGCTTAAACAGAGGGGCTGAAACAGAGGGCGAGAAACAGAGGGGCTGAAACAGAGGGCGAGAAACAGAGGGGCTGAAACAGAGGGGCTGAAACAGAGGGGCTGAAACAGAGGGGCTGAAACAGAGGGGCTGAAACAGAGGGCGAGATACAGAGGGGCTGAAACAAAGGGCGAGAAACAGAGGCGCTGAAACAGATGGGGCTGAAACAGAGGGTGAGAAACAGAGGGGCTGAAACAGACGGGCTGAAACAGAGGGCGAGAAACAGAGGGGCTTAAACAGAGGGCGAGAAACAGAGGGGCTGGAACTGAGGACGCGAAACAGAGGGGCTGGAACAGAGGGCGAGAAACAGAGGGCGAGAAACAGAGGGGCTGAAACAGAGGGGCTGAAACAGAGGGGCTGAAACAGAGGTGCTGAAACAGAGGGCGAGAAACATAGGGGCTGAAACAGAGGGCGAGAAACAGGGGGGCTGAAACAGAGGGCGAGAAACAGAGGGCGAGAAACAGAGGGGCTGAAACAGAGGGGCTCAAACAGAGGGGCTGAAACAGAGGGCGAGAAACAGAGGGGCTGAAACAAAGGGCGAGAAACAGAGGGGCTGGAACAGAGTGCGAGAAACAGAGGGGCTGAAACAGATGGGGCTGAAACAGAGGGGCTGAAACAGAGGGGCTTAAACAGAGGGGCTGAAACAGAGGGCGAGAAACAGAAGGGCTGAAACAGAGGGCGAGAAACAGAGGGGCTGAAAAAGAGGGGCTGAAACAGAGGGGCTGAAACAGAGGGGCTGAAACAGAGGGCGAGATACAGAGGGGCTGAAACAGAGTGCGAGAAGCAGAGGGGCTGAAACAGAGGGCGAGAAACAGAGGGGCTGAAACTGATGGGGCTGAAACAGAGTGTGAGAAACAGAGGGACTGAAACAGACGGGCTGAAACAGAGGGCGAGAAACAGAGGGGCTGAAACAGAGGGCGAGAAACAGAGGGGCTGGAACAGAGGACGAGAAACAGAGGGGCTGGAACAGAGGGGCTGAAACAGAGGGGCTGAAACAGAGGGTCTGAAACAGAGGGCGAGAAACAGAGGGGCTGAAACAAAGGGCGAGAAACAGAGGGGCTGAAACAGAGGGCGAGAAACGGAGGGGCTGAAACAGAGGGTGAGAAACAGAGGGGCTGAAACAGAGGGGCTGAAACAGAGGGGCTGAAACAGAGGGCGAGATACAGAGGGGCTGAAACAGAGTGCGAGAAGCAGAGGGGCTGAAACAGAGGGCGAGAAACAGAGGGGCTGATACAGATGGGGCTGAAACAGAGGGTGAGAAACAGAGGGGCTGAAACAGACGGGCTGAAACAGAGGGCGAGAAACAGAGGGGCTGAAACAGAGGGTGAGAAACAGAGGGGCTGGAACAGAGGGCAAGAAACAGAGGGGCTGAAACAGAGTGCGAGAAACGGAGGGGCTGAAACAGAGGGGCTGAAACAGAGGGCGAGAAACAGAGGGGCTGAAACAGAGGGGCTTAAACAGAGGGGCTGAAACAGAGGGCGAGAAAGAGAGGGCGAGAAACAGAGGGGCTGAAACAGAGGGCGAGAAACAGAGGGGCTGCAACAGAGGGGCTGAAACAGAGGGCTGAAACAGAGGGGCTGAAACAGAGGGCGAGAAACAGAGGGGCTGAAACAGAGGGCGAGAAACAGAGCAGCTAAAACAGAGGGCGAGAAACAGAGGGGCTGAAACACAGGGGCTGAACAGAGGGGCTGAAACAGAGAGGCTGAAACAGAGGGCGAGAAACAGAGGGGCTGAAACAGAGGGCGAGAAACAGAGGGGCTGAAACAGAGGGTGAGAAACAGAGGGGCTGAATCAGAGGGGCTGAATCAGAGGGGCTGAAACAGAGGGTGAGAAACAGAGGGGCTGAAACAGAGGGCGAGAAACAGAGGGCGAGAAACCGAGGGGCTGAAACAGAGGGGCTGAAACAGAGGGGCTGAAACAGAGGGGCTGAAACAGAGGGCGAGAAACAGAGGGGCTGAAACAAAGGGCGAGAAACAGAGGGGCTGAAACAGAGGGCGAGAAACGGAGGGGCTGAAACAGAGGGTGAGAAACAGAGGGGCTGAAACAGAGGGGCTGAAACAGAGGGGCTGAAACAGAGGGGCTGAAACAGATGGCGAGATACAGACGGGCTGAAACAGAGTGCGAGAAGCAGAGGGGCTGAAACAGAGGGCGAGAAACAGAGGGGCTGAAACAGATGGGGCTGAAACAGAGGGGCTGAAACAGACGGGCTGAAACAGAGGGCGATTAACAGAGGGGCTGAAACAGAGGGCGAGAAACAGAGGGGCTGGAACAGAGTGCGAGAAACAGAGGGGCTGAAACAGATGGGGCCGAAACAGAGGGGCTGAAACAGAGGGGCTTAAACAGAGGGGCTGAAACAGACGGCGAGAAACAGAGGGGCTGAAACAGAGGGCGAGAAACAGAGGGGCTGAAACAGAGGGGTTGAAACAGAGGGGCTGAAACAGAGGGGCTGAAACAGAGGGCGAGATACAGAGGGGCTGAAACAGAGTGCGAGAAGCAGAGGGGCTGAAACAGAGGGCGAGAAACAGAGGGGCTGAAACTGATGGGGCTGAAACAGAGTGTGACAAACAGAGGGACTGAAACAGACGGGCTGAAACAGAGGGCGAGAAACAGAGGAGCTGAAACAGTGGGCGAGAAACAGAGGGGCTGGAACAGAGGACGAGAAACAGAGGGGCTGGAACAGAGGGGCTGAAACAGAGGGGCTGAAACAGAGGGTCTGAAACAGAGGGCGAGAAACAGAGGGGCTGAAACAAAGGGCGAGAAACAGAGGGTCTGAAACAAAGGGCGAGAAACAGAGGGGCTGAAACAGAGGGCGAGAAACGGAGGGGCTGAAACAGAGGGTGAGAAACAGAGGGGCTGAAACAGAGGGGCTGAAACAGAGGGGCTGAAACAGAGGGCGAGATACAGAGGGGCTGAAACAGAGTGCGAGAAGCAGAGGGGCTGAAACAGAGGGCGAGAAACAGAGGGGCTGAAACAGATGTGGCTGAAACAGAGGGTGAGAAACAGAGGGGCTGAAACAGACGGGCTGAAACAGAGGGCGAGAAACAGAGGGGCTGAAACAGAGGGCGAGAAACAGAGGGGCTGGAACAGAGTGCGAGAAACAGAGGGGCTGAAACAGATGGGGCTGAAACAGAGGGGCTGAAACAGAGGGGCTTAAACAGAGGGGCTGAAACAGAGGGCGAGAAACAGAGGGGCTGAAACAGAGGGCGAGAAACAGAGGGGCTGAAAAAGAGGGGCTGAAACAGAGGGGCTGAAACAGAGGGGCTGAAACAGAGGGCGAGATACAGAGGGGCTGAAACAGAGTGCGAGAAGCAGAGGGGCTGAAACAGAGGGTGAGAAACAGAGGGGCTGAAACTGATGGGGCTGAAACAGAGTGTGAGAAACAGAGGGACTGAAACAGACGGGCTGAAACAGAGGGCGAGAAACAGAGGGGCTGAAACAGAGGGCGAGAAACAGAGGGGCTGGAACAGAGGACGAGAAACAGAGGGGCTGGAACAGAGGGGCTGAAACAGAGGGGCTGAAACAGAGGGTCTGAAACAGAGGGCGAGAAACAGAGGGGCTGAAACAAAGGGCGAGAAACAGAGGGGCTGAAACAGAGGGCGAGAAACGGAGGGACTGAAACAGAGGGTGAGAAACAGAGGGGCTGAAACAGAGGGGCTGAAACAGAGGGGCTGAAACAGAGGGCGAGATACAGAGGGGCTGAAACAGAGTGCGAGAAGCAGAGGGGCTGAAACAGAGGGCGAGAAACAGAGGGGCTGATACAGATGGGGCTGAAACAGAGGGTGAGAAACAGAGGGGCTGAAACAGACGGGTTGAAACAGAGGGCGAGAAACAGAGGGGCTGAAACAGAGGGTGAGAAACAGAGGGGCTGGAACAGAGGGCAAGAAACAGAGGGGCTGAAACAGAGTGCGAGAAACGGAGGGGCTGAAACAGAAGGGCTGAAACAGAGGGCGAGAAACAGAGGGGCTGAAACAGAGGGGCTTAAACAGAGGGGCTGAAACAGAGGGCGAGAAAGAGAGGGCGAGAAACAGAGGGGCTGAAACAGAGGGCGAGAAACAGAGGGGCTGCAACAGAGGGGCTGAAACAGAGGGGCTGAAACAGAGGGGCTGAAACAGAGGGCGAGAAACAGAGGGGCTGAAACAGAGGGCGAGAAACAGAGCAGCTAAAACAGAGGGCGAGAAACAGAGGGGCTGAAACACAGGGGCTGAACAGAGGGGCTGAAACAGAGAGGCTGAAACAGAGGGCGAGAAACAGAGGGGCTGAAACAGAGGGTGAGAAACAGAGGGGCTGAAACAGAGGGTGAGAAACAGAGGGGCTGAATCAGAGGGGCTGAATCAGAGGGGCTGAAACAGAGGGTGAGAAACAGAGGGGCTGAAACAGAGGGCGAGAAACAGAGGGCGAGAAACAGAGGGGCTGAAACAGAGGGGCTGAAACAGAGGGGCTGAAACAGAGGGGCTGAAACAGAGGGCGAGAAACAGAGGGGCTGAAACAAAGGGCGAGAAACAGAGGGGCTGAAACAGAGGGCGAGAAACGGAGGGGCTGAAACAGAGGGTGAGAAACAGAGGGGCTGAAACAGATGGCGAGATACAGAGGGGCTGAAACAGAGTGCGAGAAGCAGAGGGGCTGAAACAGAGGGCGAGAAACAGAGGGGCTGAAACAGATGGGGCTGAAACAGAGGGTGAGAAACAGAGGGGCTGAAACAGATGGGCTGAAACAGAGGGCGAGAAACAGAGGGGCTGAAACAGAGGGCGAGAAACAGAGGGGCTGGAACAGAGTGCGAGAAACAGAGGGGCTGAAACAGATGGGGCCGAAACAGAGGGGCTGAAACAGAGGGGCTTAAACAGAGGGGCTGAAACAGAGGGCGAGAAACAGAGGGGCTGAAACAGAGGGCGAGAAACAGAGGGGCTGAAACAGAGGGGCTGAAACAGAGGGGCTGAAACAGAGGGGCTGAAACAGAGGGCGAGATACAGAGGGGCTGAAACAGAGTGCGAGAAGCAGAGGGGCTGAAACAGAGGGCGAGAAACAGAGGGGCTGAAACTGATGGGGCTGAAACAGAGTGTGAGAAACAGAGGGACTGAAACAGACGGGCTGAAACAGAGGGCGAGAAACAGAGGGGCTGAAACAGAGGGCGAGAAACAGAGGGGCTGGAACAGAGGACGAGAAACAGAGGGGCTGGAACAGAGGGGCTGAAACAGAGGGGCTGAAACAGAGGGTCTGAAACAGAGGGCGAGAAACAGAGGGGCTGAAACAAAGGGCGAGAAACAGAGGGGCTGAAACAGAGGGCGAGAAACGGAGGGGCTGAAACTGAGGGTGAGAAACAGAGGGGCTGAAACAGAGGGGCTGAAACAGAGGGGCTGAAACAGACGGGCTGAATCAGAGGGGCTGAAACAGAGGGGCTTAAACAGAGGGGCTGAAACAGAGGGCGAGAAACAGAGGGGCTAAAACAGAGGGCGAGAAACAGAGGGGCTGAAACAGAGGGGCTGAAACAGAGGGGCTGAAACAGAGGGGCTGAAACAGAGGGGCTGAAACAGAGGGCGAGATACAGAGGGGCTGAAACAGAGGGCGAGAAACAGAGGCGCTGAAACAGATGGGGCTGAAACAGAGGGTGAGAAACAGAGGGGCTGAAACAGACGGGCTGAAACAGAGGGCGAGAAACAGAGGGGCTTAAACAGAGGGCGAGAAACAGAGGGGCTGGAACTGAGGACGCGAAACAGAGGGGCTGGAACAGAGGGCGAGAAACAGAGGGCGAGAAACAGAGGGGCTGAAACAGAGGGGCTGAAACAGAGGGGCTGAAACAGAGGTGCTGAAACAGAGGGCGAGAAACATAGGGGCTGAAACAGAGGGCGAGAAACAGGGGGGCTGAAACAGAGGGCGAGAAACAGAGGGCGAGAAACAGAGGGGCTGAAACAGAGGGGCTCAAACAGAGGGGCTGAAACAGAGGGCGAGAAACAGAGGGGCTGAAACAAAGGGCGAGAAACAGAGGGGCTGAAACAGAGGGCGAGAAACGGAGGGGCTTAAACAAAGGGCGAGAAACAGAGGGGCTGAAACAGAGGGCGAGAAACAGAGGGCGAGAAACAGAGGGACTGAAACAGAGGGGCTGAAAGAGAGGGGCTGAAACAAAGGGCGAGAAACAGAGGGGCTGGAACAGAGGGTGAGAAACAGAGGGGCTGGAACAGAGGGCGAGAAACAGAGGGGCTGAAACAGAGTGCGAGAAACAGAGGGGCTGAAACAGAGGGGCTGAAACAGACGGGCTGAATCAGAGGGGCTGAAACAGAGGGGCTTAAACAGAGGGGCTGAAACAGAGGGCGAGAAACAGAGGGGCTGAAACAGAGGGCGAGAAACAGAGGGGCTGAAACAGAGGGGCTGAAACAGAGGGGCTGAAACAGAGGGGCTGAAACAGAGGGCGAGATACAGAGGGGCTGAAACAGAGGGCGAGAAACAGAGGGGCTGAAACAGATGGGGCTGAAACAGAGGGTGAGAAACAGAGGGGCTGAAACAGAGGGCGAGAAACAGAGGGGCTGGAACTGAGGACGCGAAACAGAGGGGCTGGAACAGAGGGCGAGAAACAGAGGGCGAGAAACAGAGGGGCTGAAACGCGGGGCGAAAAACAGAGGGGCTGAAACAGAGGGCGAGAAACAGAGGGTGAGAAACAGAGGGCGAGAAACAGTGGGGTTGAAACAGCGTGGCTGAAACAGAGGGTCTGAAACAGAGGGGCTGAAACAGAGGGCGAGAAACAGAGGGGCTGAAACAGAGGGGCTCAATCAGAGTGGCTGACACAGAGGGCGAGAAACAGAGGGGCTGAAACAGAGGGCGAGAAACAGAGGGGGTGAAACAGAGGGCGAGAAACAGAGGGGCTGAAACAGAGGGGCTGAAACAGAGGGCGAGAAACAGAGGGGCTGAAACAGAGGGCGAGAAACAGAGGGGGTGAAACAGAGGGCGAGAAACAGAGGGGCTGAAACAGAGGGGCTGAAACAGAGGGCGAGAAACAGAGGGGCTGAAACAGAGGGCGAGAAACAGAGGGGCTGAAACAGAGGGGCTGAAACAGAGGGCGAGAAACAGAGGGTCTGAAACAGAGGGTGAGAAACAGAGGGGCTGAAACAGAGGGCGAGAAACAGAGGGGCTGAAACAGAGGGGCTGAAACAGAGGGCGAGAAACAGAGGGTCTGAAACAGTGGGTGAGAAACAGAGGGGCTGAAACAGAGTGCGAGAAACAGAGGGGCTGAAACAGAGGGGCTGAAACAGACGGGCTGAATCAGAGGGGCTGAAACAGAGGGGCTTAAACAGAGGGGCTGAAACAGAGGGCGAGAAACAGAGGGGCTGAAACAGTGGGCGAGAAACAGAGGGGCTGAAACAGAGGGGCTGAAACAGAGGGGCTGAAACAGAGGGGCTGAAACAGAGGGGCTGAAACAGAGGGCGAGATACAGAGGGGCTGAAACAGAGGGCGAGAAACAGAGGGGCTGAAACAGATGGGGCTGAAACAGAGGGTGAGAAACAGAGGGGCTGAAACAGAGGGCGAGAAACAGAGGGGCTGGAACTGAGGATGCGAAACAGAGGGGCTGGAACAGAGGGCGATAAACAGAGGGCGAGTAACAGAGGGGCTGAAACGCGGGGCGAAAAACAGAGGGGCTGAAACAGAGGGCGAGAAACAGAGGGTGAGAAACAGAGGGCGAGAAACAGTGGGGCTGAAACAGCGGGGCTGAAACAGAGGTGCTGAAACAGAGGTGCTGAAACAGAGGGCGAGAAACAGAGGGGCTGAAACAGAGGGGCTCAATCAGAGTGGCTGACACAGAGGGCGAGAAACAGAGGGGCTGAAACAGAGGGCGAGAAACAGAGGGGGTGAAACAGAGGGCGAGAAACAGAGGGGCTGAAACAGAGGGGCTGAAACAGAGGGCGAGAAACAGAGGGGCTGAAACAGAGGGCGAGAAACAGAGGGGGTGAAACAGAGGGCGAGAAACAGAGGGGCTGAAACAGAGGGGCTGAAACAGAGGGCGAGAAACAGAGGGGCTGAAACAGAGGGCGAGAAACAGAGGGGCTGAAACAGAGGGGCTGAAACAGAGGGCGAGAAACAGAGGGTCTGAAACAGAGGGTGAGAAACAGAGGGGCTGAAACAGAGGGCGAGAAACAGAGGGGCTGAATCAGAGGGGCTGAATCAGAGGGGCTGAAACAGAGGGGCTGAAATAGAGGGGCTGAATCAGAGGGGCTGAAACAGAGGGCGAGAAACAGTGGGGCTGAAACAGAGGGCAAGAAACAGAGGGGCTGAAACAGAGGGCGAGAAACGGAGGGGCTGAAACAGAGGGGCTGAAACAGAGGGCGAGAAACAGAGGGGCAGAAACAGAGGGCGAGAAACAGAGGGGCTGAAACAGAGGGCGAGAAAGAGAGGGCGAGAAACAGAGGGGCTGAAACAGAGGGCGAGAAACAGAGGGGCTGCAACAGAGGGGCTGAAACAGAGGGGCTGAAACAGAGGGGCTGAAACAGAGGGCGAGAAACAGAGGGGCTGAAACAGAGGGCGAGAAACAGAGCAGCTAAAACAGAGGGCGAGAAACAGAGGGGCTGAAACACAGGGGCTGAACAGAGGGGCTGAAACAGAGAGGCTGAAACAGAGGGCGAGAAACAGAGGGGCTGAAACAGAGGGCGAGAAACAGGGGCTGAAACAGAGGGTGAGAAACAGAGGGGCTGAATCAGAGGGGCTGAATCAGAGGGGCTGAAACAGAGGGTGAGAAACAGAGGGGCTGAAACAGAGGGCGAGAAACAGAGGGCGAGAAACAGAGGGGCTGAAACAGAGGGGCTGAAACAGAGGGGCTGAAACAGAGGGGCTGAAACAGAGGGCGAGAAACAGAGGGGCTGAAACAAAGGGCGAGAAACAGAGGGGCTGAAACAGAGGGCGAGAAACGGAGTGGCTGAAACAGAGGGTAGAAACAGAGGGGCTGAAACAGAGGGGCTGAAACAGAGGGGCTGAAACAGAGGGGCTGAAACAGAGTGCGAGAAGCAGAGGGGCTGAAACAGAGGGCGAGAAACAGAGGGGCTGAAACAGATGGGGCTGAAACAGAGGGTGAGAAACAGAGGGGCTGAAACAGACGGGCTGAAACAGAGGGCGAGAAACAGAGGGGCTGAAACAGAGGGCGAGAAACAGAGGGGCTGGAACAGAGTGCGAGAAACAGAGGGGCTGAAACAGATGGGGCTGAAACAGAGGGGCTGAAACAGAGGGGCTTAAACAGAGGGGCTGAAACAGAGGGCGAGAAACAGAAGGGCTGAAACAGAGGGCGAGAAACAGAGGGGCTGAAAAAGAGGGGCTGAAACAGAGGGGCTGAAACAGAGGGGCTGAAACAGAGGGCGAGATACAGAGGGGCTGAAACAGAGTGCGAGAAGCAGAGGGGCTGAAACAGAGGGCGAGAAACAGAGGGGCTGAAACTGATGGGGCTGAAACAGAGTGTGAGAAACAGAGGGACTGAAACAGACGGGCTGAAACAGAGGGCGAGAAACAGAGGGGCTGAAACAGAGGGCGAGAAACAGAGGGGCTGGAACAGAGGACGAGAAACAGAGGGGCTGGAACAGAGGGGCTGAAACAGAGGGGCTGAAACAGAGGGTCTGAAACAGAGGGCGAGAAACAGAGGGGCTGAAACAAAGGGCGAGAAACAGAGGGGCTGAAACAGAGGGCGAGAAACGGAGGGGCTGAAACAGAGGGTGAGAAACAGAGGGGCTGAAACAGAGGGGCTGAAACAGAGGGGCTGAAACAGAGGGCGAGATACAGAGGGGCTGAAACAGAGTGCGAGAAGCAGAGGGGCTGAAACAGAGGGCGAGAAACAGAGTGGCTGATACAGATGGGGCTGAAACAGAGGGTGAGAAACAGAGGGGCTGAAACAGACGGGCTGAAACAGAGGGCGAGAAACAGAGGGGCTGAAACAGAGGGTGAGAAACAGAGGGGCTGGAACAGAGGGCAAGAAACAGAGGGGCTGAAACAGAGTGCGAGAAACGGAGGGGCTGAAACAGAGGGGCTGAAACAGAGGGCGAGAAACAGAGGGGCTGAAACAGAGGGGCTTAAACAGAGGGGCTGAAACAGAGGGCGAGAAAGAGAGGGCGAGAAACAGAGGGGCTGAAACAGAGGGCGGGAAACAGAGGGGCTGCAACAGAGGGGCTGAAACAGAGGGGCTGAAACAGAGGGGCTGAAACAGAGGGCGAGAAACAGAGGGGCTGAAACAGAGGGCGAGAAACAGAGCAGCTAAAACAGAGGGCGAGAAACAGAGGGGCTGAAACACAGGGGCTGAACAGAGGGGCTGAAACAGAGAGGCTGAAACAGAGGGCGAGAAACAGAGGGGCTGAAACAGAGGGCGAGAAACAGAGGGGCTGAAACAGAGGGTGAGAAACAGAGGGGCTGAATCAGAGGGGCTGAATCAGAGGGGCTGAAACAGAGGGTGAGAAACAGAGGGGCTGAAACAGAGGGCGAGAAACAGAGGGCGAGAAACCGAGGGGCTGAAACAGAGGGGCTGAAACAGAGGGGCTGAAACAGAGGGGCTGAAACAGAGGGCGAGAAACAGAGGGGCTGAAACAAAGGGCGAGAAACAGAGGGGCTGAAACAGAGGGCGAGAAACGGAGGGGCTGAAACAGAGGGTGAGAAACAGAGGGGCTGAAACAGAGGGGCTGAAACAGAGGGGCTGAAACAGAGGGGCTGAAACAGATGGCGAGATACAGACGGGCTGAAACAGAGTGCGAGAAGCAGAGGGGCTGAAACAGAGGGCGAGAAACAGAGGGGCTGAAACAGATGGGGCTGAAACAGAGGGGCTGAAACAGACGGGCTGAAACAGAGGGCGATTAACAGAGGGGCTGAAACAGAGGGCGAGAAACAGAGGGGCTGGAACAGAGTGCGAGAAACAGAGGGGCTGAAACAGATGGGGCCGAAACAGAGGGGCTGAAACAGAGGGGCTTAAACAGAGGGGCTGAAACAGAGGGCGAGAAACAGAGGGGCTGAAACAGAGGGCGAGAAACAGAGGGGCTGAAACAGAGGGGCTGAAACAGAGGGGCTGAAACAGAGGGGCTGAAACAGAGGGCGAGATACAGAGGGGCTGAAACAGAGTGCGAGAAGCAGAGGGGCTGAAACAGAGGGCGAGAAACAGAGGGGCTGAAACTGATGGGGCTGAAACAGAGTGTGACAAACAGAGGGACTGAAACAGACGGGCTGAAACAGAGGGCGAGAAACAGAGGGGCTGAAACAGTGGGCGAGAAACAGAGGGGCTGGAACAGAGGACGAGAAACAGAGGGGCTGGAACAGAGGGGCTGAAACAGAGGGGCTGAAACAGAGGGTCTGAAACAGAGGGCGAGAAACAGAGGGGCTGAAACAAAGGGCGAGAAACAGAGGGTCTGAAACAAAGGGCGAGAAACAGAGGGGCTGAAACAGAGGGCGAGAAACGGAGGGGCTGAAACAGAGGGTGAGAAACAGAGGGGCTGAAACAGAGGGGCTGAAACAGAGGGGCTGAAACAGAGGGCGAGATACAGAGGGGCTGAAACAGAGTGCGAGAAGCAGAGGGGCTGAAACAGAGGGCGAGAAACAGAGGGGCTGAAACAGATGTGGCTGAAACAGAGGGTGAGAAACAGAGGGGCTGAAACAGACGGGCTGAAACAGAGGGCGAGAAACAGAGGGGCTGAAACAGAGGGCGAGAAACAGAGGGGCTGGAACAGAGTGCGAGAAACAGAGGGGCTGAAACAGATGGGGCTGAAACAGAGGGGCTGAAACAGAGGGGCTTAAACAGAGGGGCTGAAACAGAGGGCGAGAAACAGAGGGGCTGAAACAGAGGGCGAGAAACAGAGGGGCTGAAAAAGAGGGGCTGAAACAGAGGGGCTGAAACAGAGGGGCTGAAACAGAGGGCGAGATACAGAGGGGCTGAAACAGAGTGCGAGAAGCAGAGGGGCTGAAACAGAGGGCGAGAAACAGAGGGGCTGAAACTGATGGGGCTGAAACAGAGTGTGAGAAACAGAGGGACTGAAACAGACGGGCTGAAACAGAGGGCGAGAAACAGAGGGGCTGAAACAGAGGGCGAGAAACAGAGGGGCTGGAACAGAGGACGAGAAACAGAGGGGCTGGAACAGAGGGGCTGAAACAGAGGGGCTGAAACAGAGGGTCTGAAACAGAGGGCGAGAAACAGAGGGGCTGAAACAAAGGGCGAGAAACAGAGGGGCTGAAACAGAGGGCGAGAAACGGAGGGGCTGAAACAGAGGGTGAGAAACAGAGGGGCTGAAACAGAGGGGCTGAAACAGAGGGGCTGAAACAGAGGGCGAGATACAGAGGGGCTGAAACAGAGTGCGAGAAGCAGAGGGGCTGAAACAGAGGGCGAGAAACAGAGGGGCTGATACAGATGGGGCTGAAACAGAGGGTGAGAAACAGAGGGGCTGAAACAGACGGGTTGAAACAGAGGGCGAGAAACAGAGGGGCTGAAACAGAGGGTGAGAAACAGAGGGGCTGGAACAGAGGGCAAGAAACAGAGGGGCTGAAACAGAGTGCGAGAAACGGAGGGGCTGAAACAGAAGGGCTGAAACAGAGGGCGAGAAACAGAGGGGCTGAAACAGAGGGGCTTAAACAGAGGGGCTGAAACAGAGGGCGAGAAAGAGAGGGCGAGAAACAGAGGGGCTGAAACAGAGGGCGAGAAACAGAGGGGCTGCAACAGAGGGGCTGAAACAGAGGGGCTGAAACAGAGGGGCTGAAACAGAGGGCGAGAAACAGAGGGGCTGAAACAGAGGGCGAGAAACAGAGCAGCTAAAACAGAGGGCGAGAAACAGAGGGGCTGAAACACAGGGGCTGAACAGAGGGGCTGAAACAGAGAGGCTGAAACAGAGGGCGAGAAACAGAGGGGCTGAAACAGAGGGTGAGAAACAGAGGGGCTGAAACAGAGGGTGAGAAACAGAGGGGCTGAATCAGAGGGGCTGAATCAGAGGGGCTGAAACAGAGGGTGAGAAACAGAGGGGCTGAAACAGAGGGCGAGAAACAGAGGGCGAGAAACAGAGGGGCTGAAACAGAGGGGCTGAAACAGAGGGGCTGAAACAGAGGGGCTGAAACAGAGGGCGAGAAACAGAGGGGCTGAAACAAAGGGCGAGAAACAGAGGGGCTGAAACAGAGGGCGAGAAACGGAGGGGCTGAAACAGAGGGTGAGAAACAGAGGGGCTGAAACAGATGGCGAGATACAGAGGGGCTGAAACAGAGTGCGAGAAGCAGAGGGGCTGAAACAGAGGGCGAGAAACAGAGGGGCTGAAACAGATGGGGCTGAAACAGAGGGTGAGAAACAGAGGGGCTGAAACAGATGGGCTGAAACAGAGGGCGAGAAACAGAGGGGCTGAAACAGAGGGCGAGAAACAGAGGGGCTGGAACAGAGTGCGAGAAACAGAGGGGCTGAAACAGATGGGGCCGAAACAGAGGGGCTGAAACAGAGGGGCTTAAACAGAGGGGCTGAAACAGAGGGCGAGAAACAGAGGGGCTGAAACAGAGGGCGAGAAACAGAGGGGCTGAAACAGAGGGGCTGAAACAGAGGGGCTGAAACAGAGGGGCTGAAACAGAGGGCGAGATACAGAGGGGCTGAAACAGAGTGCGAGAAACAGAGGGGCTGAAACAGAGGGCGAGAAACAGAGGGGCTGAAACTGATGGGGCTGAAACAGAGTGTGAGAAACAGAGGGACTGAAACAGACGGGCTGAAACAGAGGGCGAGAAACAGAGGGGCTGAAACAGAGGGCGAGAAACAGAGGGGCTGGAACAGAGGACGAGAAACAGAGGGGCTGGAACAGAGGGGCTGAAACAGAGGGGCTGAAACAGAGGGTCTGAAACAGAGGGCGAGAAACAGAGGGGCTGAAACAAAGGGCGAGAAACAGAGGGGCTGAAACAGAGGGCGAGAAACGGAGGGGCTGAAACTGAGGGTGAGAAACAGAGGGGCTGAAACAGAGGGGCTGAAACAGAGGGGCTGAAACAGAGGGCGAGATACAGAGGGGCTGAAACAGAGTGCGAGAAGCAGAGGGGCTGAAACAGAGGGCGAGAAACAGAGGGGCTGATACAGATGGGGCTGAAACAGAGGGTGAGAAACAGAGGGGCTGAAACAGACGGGCTGAAACAGAGGGCGAGAAACAGAGGGGCTGAAACAGAGGGTGAGAAACAGAGGGGCTGGAACAGAGGGCGAGAAACAGAGGGGCTGAAACAGAGTGCGAGAAACAGAGGGGCTGAAACAGAGGGGCTGAAACAGACGGGCTGAATCAGAGGGGCTGAAACAGAGGGGCTTAAACAGAGGGGCTGAAACAGAGGGCGAGAAACAGAGGGGCTGAAACAGAGGGCGAGAAACAGAGGGGCTGAAACAGAGGGGCTGAAACAGAGGGGCTGAAACAGAGGGGCTGAAACAGAGGGGCTGAAACAGAGGGCGAGATACAGAGGGGCTGAAACAGAGGGCGAGAAACAGAGGCGCTGAAACAGATGGGGCTGAAACAGAGGGTGAGAAACAGAGGGGCTGAAACAGACGGGCTGAAACAGAGGGCGAGAAACAGAGGGGCTTAAACAGAGGGCGAGAAACAGAGGGGCTGGAACTGAGGACGCGAAACAGAGGGGCTGGAACAGAGGGCGAGAAACAGAGGGCGAGAAACAGAGGGGCTGAAACAGAGGGGCTGAAACAGAGGGGCTGAAACAGAGGTGCTGAAACAGAGGGCGAGAAACATAGGGGCTGAAACAGTGGGCGAGAAACAGGGGGGCTGAAACAGAGGGCGAGAAACAGAGGGGCATAAACAGAGGGGCTCAAACAGAGGGGCTGAAACAGAGGGCGAGAAACAGAGGGGCTGAAACAAAGGGCGAGAAACAGAGGGGCTGAAACAGAGGGCGAGAAACGGAGGGGCTTAAACAAAGGGCGAGAAACAGAGGGGCTGAAACAGAGGGCGAGAAACAGAGGGCGAGAAACAGAGGGACTGAAACAGAGGGGCTGAAAGAGAGGGGCTGAAACAAAGGGCGAGAAACAGAGGGGCTGGAACAGAGGGTGAGAAACAGAGGGGCTGGAACAGAGGGCGAGAAACAGAGGGGCTGAAACAGAGTGCGAGAAACAGAGGGGCTGAAACAGAGGGGCTGAAACAGACGGGCTGAATCAGAGGGGCTGAAACAGAGGGGCTTAAACAGAGGGGCTGAAACAGAGGGCGAGAAACAGAGGGGCTGAAACAGAGGGCGAGAAACAGAGGGGCTGAAACAGAGGGTCTGAAACAGAGGGGCTGAAACAGAGGGGCTGAAACAGAGGGCGAGATACAGAGGGGCTGAAACAGAGGGCGAGAAACAGAGGGGCTGAAACAGATGGGGCTGAAACAGAGGGTGAGAAACAGAGGGGCTGAAACAGAGGGCGAGAAACAGAGGGGCTGGAACTGAGGACGCGAAACAGAGGGGCTGGAACAGAGGGCGATAAACAGAGGGCGAGAAACAGAGGGGCTGAAACGCGGGGCGAAAAACAGAGGGGCTGAAACAGAGGGCGAGAAACAGAGGGTGAGAAACAGAGGGCGAGAAACAGTGGGGCTGAAACAGCGGGGCTGAAACAGAGGTGCTGAAACAGAGGGGCTGAAACAGAGGGCGAGAAACAGAGGGGCTGAAACAGAGGGGCTCAATCAGAGTGGCTGACACAGAGGGCGAGAAACAGAGGGGCTGAAACAGAGGGCGAGAAACAGAGGGGGTGAAACAGAGGGCGAGAAACAGAGGGGCTGAAACAGAGGGGCTGAAACAGAGGGCGAGAAACAGAGGGGCTGAAACAGAGGGCGAGAAACAGAGGGGGTGAAACAGAGGGCGAGAAACAGAGGGGCTGAAACAGAGGGGCTGAAACAGAGGGTGAGAAACAGAGGGGCTGAAACAGAGGGCGAGAAACAGAGGGCGAGAAACAGAGGGGCTGAAACAGAGGGGCTGAAACAGAGGGGCTGAAACAGAGGGGCTGAAACAGAGGGCGAGAAACAGAGGGGCTGAAACAAAGGGCGAGAAACAGAGGGGCTGAAACAGAGGGCGAGAAACGGAGGGGCTGAAACAGAGGGTGAGAAACAGAGGGGCTGAAACAGATGGCGAGATACAGAGGGGCTGAAACAGAGTGCGAGAAGCAGAGGGGCTGAAACAGAGGGCGAGAAACAGAGGGGCTGAAACAGATGGGGCTGAAACAGAGGGTGAGAAACAGAGGGGCTGAAACAGATGGGCTGAAACAGAGGGCGAGAAACAGAGGGGCTGAAACAGAGGGCGAGAAACAGAGGGGCTGGAACAGAGTGCGAGAAACAGAGGGGCTGAAACAGATGGGGCCGAAACAGAGGGGCTGAAACAGAGGGGCTTAAACAGAGGGGCTGAAACAGAGGGCGAGAAACAGAGGGGCTGAAACAGAGGGCGAGAAACAGAGGGGCTGAAACAGAGGGGCTGAAACAGAGGGGCTGAAACAGAGGGGCTGAAACAGAGGGCGAGATACAGAGGGGCTGAAACAGAGTGCGAGAAACAGAGGGGCTGAAACAGAGGGCGAGAAACAGAGGGGCTGAAACTGATGGGGCTGAAACAGAGTGTGAGAAACAGAGGGACTGAAACAGACGGGCTGAAACAGAGGGCGAGAAACAGAGGGGCTGAAACAGAGGGCGAGAAACAGAGGGGCTGGAACAGAGGACGAGAAACAGAGGGGCTGGAACAGAGGGGCTGAAACAGAGGGGCTGAAACAGAGGGTCTGAAACAGAGGGCGAGAAACAGAGGGGCTGAAACAAAGGGCGAGAAACAGAGGGGCTGAAACAGAGGGCGAGAAACGGAGGGGCTGAAACAGAGGGTGAGAAACAGAGGGGCTGAAACAGAGGGGCTGAAACAGAGGGCGAGATACAGAGGGGCTGAAACAGAGTGCGAGAAGCAGAGGGGCTGAAACAGAGGGCGAGAAACAGAGGGGCTGATACAGATGGGGCTGAAACAGAGGGTGAGAAACAGAGGGGCTGAAACAGACGGGCTGAAACAGAGGGCGAGAAACAGAGGGGCTGAAACAGAGGGTGAGAAACAGAGGGGCTGGAACAGAGGGCGAGAAACAGAGGGGCTGAAACAGAGTGCGAGAAACAGAGGGGCTGAAACAGAGGGGCTGAAACAGACGGGCTGAAACAGAGGGGCTGAAACAGAGGGGCTGAAACAGAGGGCGAGATACAGAGGGGCTGAAACAGAGGGCGAGAAACAGAGGCGCTGAAACAGATGGGGCTGAAACAGAGGGTGAGAAACAGAGGGGCTGAAACAAACGGGCTGAAACAGAGGGCGAGGAACAGAGGGGCTTAAACAGAGGGCGTGAAACAGAGGGGCTGGAACTGAGGACGCGAAACAGAGGGGCTGGAACAGAGGGCGAGAAACAGAGGGCGAGAAACAGAGGGGCTGAAACAGAGGGGCTGAAACAGAGGGGCTGAAACAGAGGTGCTGAAACAGAGGGCGAGAAACATAGGGGCTGAAACAGTGGGCGAGAAACAGGGGGGCTGAAACAGAGGGCGAGAAACAGAGGGGCATAAACAGAGGGGCTCAAACAGAGGGGCTGAAACAGAGGGCGAGAAACAGAGGGGCTGAAACAAAGGGCGAGAAACAGAGGGGCTGAAACAGAGGGCGAGAAACGGAGGGGCTTAAACAAAGGGCGAGAAACAGAGGGGCTGAAACAGAGGGCGAGACAAGAGGGCGAGAAACAGAGGGACTGAAACAGAGGGGCTGAAAGAGAGGGGCTGAAACAAAGGGCGAGAAACAGAGGGGCTGGAACAGAGGGTGAGAAACAGAGGGGCTGGAACAGAGGGCGAGAAACAGAGGGGCTGAAACAGAGGGGATGAAACAGAGGGCGAGAAACAGAGGGTCTGAAACAGAGGGTGAGAAACAGAGGGGCTGAAACAGAGGGCGAGAAACAGAGGGGCTGAAACAGAGGGGCTGAAACAGAGGGCGAGAAACAGAGGGTCTGAAACAGAGGGTGAGAAACAGAGGGGCTGAAACAGAGTGCGAGAAACAGAGGGGCTGAAACAGAGGGGCTGAAACAGAGGGCGAGAAACAGAGGGGCTGAAACAGAGGGCGAGAAACAGAGGGGCTGAAACAGAGGGGCTGAAACAGAGGGCGAGAAACAGAGGGTCTGAAACAGAGTGCGAGAAACAGAGGGGGTGAAACAGAGGGCGAGAAACAGAGGGGGTGAAACAGAGGGCGAGAAACAGAGGGGCTGAAACAGAGGGGCTGAAACAGAGGGGCTGAAACAGAGGGGCTCAATCAGAGTGGCTGACACAGAGGGCGAGAAACAGAGGGGCTGAAACAGAGGGCGAGAAACAGAGGGGGTGAAACAGAGGGCGAGAAACAGAGGGGCTGAAACAGAGGGGCTGAAACAGAGGGCGAGAAACAGAGGGGCTGAAACAGAGGGCGAGAAACAGAGGGTGTGAAACAGAGGGCGAGAAACAGAGGGGCTGAAACAGAGGGGCTGAAACAGAGGGCGAGAAACAGAGGGGCTGAAACAGAGGGCGAGAAACAGAGGGGCTGAAACAGAGGGGCTGAAACAGAGGGCGAGAAACAGAGGGTCTGAAACAGAGGGTGAGAAACAGAGGGGCTGAAACAGAGGGCGAGAAACAGAGGGGCTGAAACAGAGGGGCTGAAACAGAGGGCGAGAAACAGAGGGTCTGAAACAGTGGGTGAGAAACAGAGGGGCTGAAACAGAGTGCGAGAAACAGAGGGGCTGAAACAGAGGGGCTGAAACAGACGGGCTGAATCAGAGGGGCTGAAACAGAGGGGCTTAAACAGAGGGGCTGAAACAGAGGGCGAGAAACAGAGGGGCTGAAACAGTGGGCGAGAAACAGAGGGGCTGAAACAGAGGGGCTGAAACAGAGGGGCTGAAACAGAGGGGCTGAAACAGAGGGGCTGAAACAGAGGGCGAGATACAGAGGGGCTGAAACAGAGGGCGAGAAACAGAGGGGCTGAAACAGATGGGGCTGAAACAGAGGGTGAGAAACAGAGGGGCTGAAACAGAGGGCGAGAAACAGAGGGGCTGGAACTGAGGATGCGAAACAGAGGGGCTGGAACAGAGGGCGATAAACAGAGGGCGAGTAACAGAGGGGCTGAAACGCGGGGCGAAAAACAGAGGGGCTGAAACAGAGGGCGAGAAACAGAGGGTGAGAAACAGAGGGCGAGAAACAGTGGGGCTGAAACAGCGGGGCTGAAACAGAGGTGCTGAAACAGAGGTGCTGAAACAGAGGGCGAGAAACAGAGGGGCTGAAACAGAGGGGCTCAATCAGAGTGGCTGACACAGAGGGCGAGAAACAGAGGGGCTGAAACAGAGGGCGAGAAACAGAGGGGGTGAAACAGAGGGCGAGAAACAGAGGGGCTGAAACAGAGGGGCTGAAACAGAGGGCGAGAAACAGAGGGGCTGAAACAGAGGGCGAGAAACAGAGGGGGTGAAACAGAGGGCGAGAAACAGAGGGGCTGAAACAGAGGGGCTGAAACAGAGGGCGAGAAACAGAGGGGCTGAAACAGAGGGCGAGAAACAGAGGGGCTGAAACAGAGGGGCTGAAACAGAGGGCGAGAAACAGAGGGTCTGAAACAGAGGGTGAGAAACAGAGGGGCTGAAACAGAGGGCGAGAAACAGAGGGGCTGAATCAGAGGGGCTGAATCAGAGGGGCTGAAACAGAGGGGCTGAAATAGAGGGGCTGAATCAGAGGGGCTGAAACAGAGGGCGAGAAACAGTGGGGCTGAAACAGAGGGCAAGAAACAGAGGGGCTGAAACAGAGGGCGAGAAACGGAGGGGCTGAAACAGAGGGGCTGAAACAGAGGGCGAGAAACAGAGGGGCAGAAACAGAGGGCGAGAAACAGAGGGGCTGAAACAGAGGGCGAGAAAGAGAGGGCGAGAAACAGAGGGGCTGAAACAGAGGGCGAGAAACAGAGGGGCTGCAACAGAGGGGCTGAAACAGAGGGGCTGAAACAGAGGGGCTGAAACAGAGGGCGAGAAACAGAGGGGCTGAAACAGAGGGCGAGAAACAGAGCAGCTAAAACAGAGGGCGAGAAACAGAGGGGCTGAAACACAGGGGCTGAACAGAGGGGCTGAAACAGAGAGGCTGAAACAGAGGGCGAGAAACAGAGGGGCTGAAACAGAGGGCGAGAAACAGGGGCTGAAACAGAGGGTGAGAAACAGAGGGGCTGAATCAGAGGGGCTGAATCAGAGGGGCTGAAACAGAGGGTGAGAAACAGAGGGGCTGAAACAGAGGGCGAGAAACAGAGGGCGAGAAACAGAGGGGCTGAAGCAGAGGGGCTGAAACAGAGGGGCTGAAACAGAGGGGCTGAAACAGAGGGCGAGAAACAGAGGGGCTGAAACAAAGGGCGAGAAACAGAGGGGCTGAAACAGAGGGCGAGAAACGGAGTGGCTGAAACAGAGGGTAGAAACAGAGGGGCTGAAACAGAGGGGCTGAAACAGAGGGGCTGAAACAGAGGGGCTGAAACAGAGTGCGAGAAGCAGAGGGGCTGAAACAGAGGGCGAGAAACAGAGGGGCTGAAACAGATGGGGCTGAAACAGAGGGTGAGAAACAGAGGGGCTGAAACAGACGGGCTGAAACAGAGGGCGAGAAACAGAGGGGCTGAAACAGAGGGCGAGAAACAGAGGGGCTGGAACAGAGTGCGAGAAACAGAGGGGCTGAAACAGATGGGGCTGAAACAGAGGGGCTGAAACAGAGGGGCTTAAACAGAGGGGCTGAAACAGAGGGCGAGAAACAGAAGGGCTGAAACAGAGGGCGAGAAACAGAGGGGCTGAAAAAGAGGGGCTGAAACAGAGGGGCTGAAACAGAGGGGCTGAAACAGAGGGCGAGATACAGAGGGGCTGAAACAGAGTGCGAGAAGCAGAGGGGCTGAAACAGAGGGCGAGAAACAGAGGGGCTGAAACTGATGGGGCTGAAACAGAGTGTGAGAAACAGAGGGACTGAAACAGACGGGCTGAAACAGAGGGCGAGAAACAGAGGGGCTGAAACAGAGGGCGAGAAACAGAGGGGCTGGAACAGAGGACGAGAAACAGAGGGGCTGGAACAGAGGGGCTGAAACAGAGGGGCTGAAACAGAGGGTCTGAAACAGAGGGCGAGAAACAGAGGGGCTGAAACAAAGGGCGAGAAACAGAGGGGCTGAAACAGAGGGCGAGAAACGGAGGGGCTGAAACAGAGGGTGAGAAACAGAGGGGCTGAAACAGAGGGGCTGAAACAGAGGGGCTGAAACAGAGGGCGAGATACAGAGGGGCTGAAACAGAGTGCGAGAAGCAGAGGGGCTGAAACAGAGGGCGAGAAACAGAGGGGCTGATACAGATGGGGCTGAAACAGAGGGTGAGAAACAGAGGGGCTGAAACAGACGGGCTGAAACAGAGGGCGAGAAACAGAGGGGCTGAAACAGAGGGTGAGAAACAGAGGGGCTGGAACAGAGGGCAAGAAACAGAGGGGCTGAAACAGAGTGCGAGAAACGGAGGGGCTGAAACAGAGGGGCTGAAACAGAGGGCGAGAAACAGAGGGGCTGAAACAGAGGGGCTTAAACAGAGGGGCTGAAACAGAGGGCGAGAAAGAGAGGGCGAGAAACAGAGGGGCTGAAACAGAGGGCGAGAAACAGAGGGGCTGCAACAGAGGGGCTGAAACAGAGGGGCTGAAACAGAGGGGCTGAAACAGAGGGCGAGAAACAGAGGGGCTGAAACAGAGGGCGAGAAACAGAGCAGCTAAAACAGAGGGCGAGAAACAGAGGGGCTGAAACACAGGGGCTGAACAGAGGGGCTGAAACAGAGAGGCTGAAACAGAGGGCGAGAAACAGAGGGGCTGAAACAGAGGGCGAGAAACAGAGGGGCTGAAACAGAGGGTGAGAAACAGAGGGGCTGAATCAGAGGGGCTGAATCAGAGGGGCTGAAACAGAGGGTGAGAAACAGAGGGGCTGAAACAGAGGGCGAGAAACAGAGGGCGAGAAACCGAGGGGCTGAAACAGAGGGGCTGAAACAGAGGGGCTGAAACAGAGGGGCTGAAACAGAGGGCGAGAAACAGAGGGGCTGAAACAAAGGGCGAGAAACAGAGGGGCTGAAACAGAGGGCGAGAAACGGAGGGGCTGAAACAGAGGGTGAGAAACAGAGGGGCTGAAACAGAGGGGCTGAAACAGAGGGGCTGAAACAGATGGCGAGATACAGACGGGCTGAAACAGAGTGCGAGAAGCAGAGGGGCTGAAACAGAGGGCGAGAAACAGAGGGGCTGAAACAGATGGGGCTGAAACAGAGGGGCTGAAACAGACGGGCTGAAACAGAGGGCGATTAACAGAGGGGCTGAAACAGAGGGCGAGAAACAGAGGGGCTGGAACAGAGTGCGAGAAACAGAGGGGCTGAAACAGATGGGGCCGAAACAGAGGGGCTGAAACAGAGGGGCTTAAACAGAGGGGCTGAAACAGAGGGCGAGAAACAGAGGGGCTGAAACAGAGGGCGAGAAACAGAGGGGCTGAAACAGAGGGGCTGAAACAGAGGGGCTGAAACAGAGGGGCTGAAACAGAGGGCGAGATACAGAGGGGCTGAAACAGAGTGCGAGAAGCAGAGGGGCTGAAACAGAGGGCGAGAAACAGAGGGGCTGAAACTGATGGGGCTGAAACAGAGTGTGACAAACAGAGGGACTGAAACAGACGGGCTGAAACAGAGGGCGAGAAACAGAGGGGCTGAAACAGTGGGCGAGAAACAGAGGGGCTGGAACAGAGGACGAGAAACAGAGGGGCTGGAACAGAGGGGCTGAAACAGAGGGGCTGAAACAGAGGGTCTGAAACAGAGGGCGAGAAACAGAGGGGCTGAAACAAAGGGCGAGAAACAGAGGGTCTGAAACAAAGGGCGAGAAACAGAGGGGCTGAAACAGAGGGCGAGAAACGGAGGGGCTGAAACAGAGGGTGAGAAACAGAGGGGCTGAAACAGAGGGGCTGAAACAGAGGGGCTGAAACAGAGGGCGAGATACAGAGGGGCTGAAACAGAGTGCGAGAAGCAGAGGGGCTGAAACAGAGGGCGAGAAACAGAGGGGCTGAAACAGATGTGGCTGAAACAGAGGGTGAGAAACAGAGGGGCTGAAACAGACGGGCTGAAACAGAGGGCGAGAAACAGAGGGGCTGAAACAGAGGGCGAGAAACAGAGGGGCTGGAACAGAGTGCGAGAAACAGAGGGGCTGAAACAGATGGGGCTGAAACAGAGGGGCTGAAACAGAGGGGCTTAAACAGAGGGGCTGAAACAGAGGGCGAGAAACAGAGGGGCTGAAACAGAGGGCGAGAAACAGAGGGGCTGAAAAAGAGGGGCTGAAACAGAGGGGCTGAAACAGAGGGGCTGAAACAGAGGGCGAGATACAGAGGGGCTGAAACAGAGTGCGAGAAGCAGAGGGGCTGAAACAGAGGGCGAGAAACAGAGGGGCTGAAACTGATGGGGCTGAAACAGAGTGTGAGAAACAGAGGGACTGAAACAGACGGGCTGAAACAGAGGGCGAGAAACAGAGGGGCTGAAACAGAGGGCGAGAAACAGAGGGGCTGGAACAGAGGACGAGAAACAGAGGGGCTGGAACAGAGGGGCTGAAACAGAGGGGCTGAAACAGAGGGTCTGAAACAGAGGGCGAGAAACAGAGGGGCTGAAACAAAGGGCGAGAAACAGAGGGGCTGAAACAGAGGGCGAGAAACGGAGGGGCTGAAACAGAGGGTGAGAAACAGAGGGGCTGAAACAGAGGGGCTGAAACAGAGGGGCTGAAACAGAGGGCGAGATACAGAGGGGCTGAAACAGAGTGCGAGAAGCAGAGGGGCTGAAACAGAGGGCGAGAAACAGAGGGGCTGATACAGATGGGGCTGAAACAGAGGGTGAGAAACAGAGGGGCTGAAACAGACGGGTTGAAACAGAGGGCGAGAAACAGAGGGGCTGAAACAGAGGGTGAGAAACAGAGGGGCTGGAACAGAGGGCAAGAAACAGAGGGGCTGAAACAGAGTGCGAGAAACGGAGGGGCTGAAACAGAAGGGCTGAAACAGAGGGCGAGAAACAGAGGGGCTGAAACAGAGGGGCTTAAACAGAGGGGCTGAAACAGAGGGCGAGAAAGAGAGGGCGAGAAACAGAGGGGCTGAAACAGAGGGCGAGAAACAGAGGGGCTGCAACAGAGGGGCTGAAACAGAGGGGCTGAAACAGAGGGGCTGAAACAGAGGGCGAGAAACAGAGGGGCTGAAACAGAGGGCGAGAAACAGAGCAGCTAAAACAGAGGGCGAGAAACAGAGGGGCTGAAACACAGGGGCTGAACAGAGGGGCTGAAACAGAGAGGCTGAAACAGAGGGCGAGAAACAGAGGGGCTGAAACAGAGGGTGAGAAACAGAGGGGCTGAAACAGAGGGTGAGAAACAGAGGGGCTGAATCAGAGGGGCTGAATCAGAGGGGCTGAAACAGAGGGTGAGAAACAGAGGGGCTGAAACAGAGGGCGAGAAACAGAGGGCGAGAAACAGAGGGGCTGAAACAGAGGGGCTGAAACAGAGGGGCTGAAACAGAGGGGCTGAAACAGAGGGCGAGAAACAGAGGGGCTGAAACAAAGGGCGAGAAACAGAGGGGCTGAAACAGAGGGCGAGAAACGGAGGGGCTGAAACAGAGGGTGAGAAACAGAGGGGCTGAAACAGATGGCGAGATACAGAGGGGCTGAAACAGAGTGCGAGAAGCAGAGGGGCTGAAACAGAGGGCGAGAAACAGAGGGGCTGAAACAGATGGGGCTGAAACAGAGGGTGAGAAACAGAGGGGCTGAAACAGATGGGCTGAAACAGAGGGCGAGAAACAGAGGGGCTGAAACAGAGGGCGAGAAACAGAGGGGCTGGAACAGAGTGCGAGAAACAGAGGGGCTGAAACAGATGGGGCCGAAACAGAGGGGCTGAAACAGAGGGGCTTAAACAGAGGGGCTGAAACAGAGGGCGAGAAACAGAGGGGCTGAAACAGAGGGCGAGAAACAGAGGGGCTGAAACAGAGGGGCTGAAACAGAGGGGCTGAAACAGAGGGGCTGAAACAGAGGGCGAGATACAGAGGGGCTGAAACAGAGTGCGAGAAACAGAGGGGCTGAAACAGAGGGCGAGAAACAGAGGGGCTGAAACTGATGGGGCTGAAACAGAGTGTGAGAAACAGAGGGACTGAAACAGACGGGCTGAAACAGAGGGCGAGAAACAGAGGGGCTGAAACAGAGGGCGAGAAACAGAGGGGCTGGAACAGAGGACGAGAAACAGAGGGGCTGGAACAGAGGGGCTGAAACAGAGGGGCTGAAACAGAGGGTCTGAAACAGAGGGCGAGAACCAGAGGGGCTGAAACAAAGGGCGAGAAACAGAGGGGCTGAAACAGAGGGCGAGAAACGGAGGGGCTGAAACTGAGGGTGAGAAACAGAGGGGCTGAAACAGAGGGGCTGAAACAGAGGGGCTGAAACAGAGGGCGAGATACAGAGGGGCTGAAACAGAGTGCGAGAAGCAGAGGGGCTGAAACAGAGGGCGAGAAACAGAGGGGCTGATACAGATGGGGCTGAAACAGAGGGTGAGAAACAGAGGGGCTGAAACAGACGGGCTGAAACAGAGGGCGAGAAACAGAGGGGCTGAAACAGAGGGTGAGAAACAGAGGGGCTGGAACAGAGGGCGAGAAACAGAGGGGCTGAAACAGAGTGCGAGAAACAGAGGGGCTGAAACAGAGGGGCTGAAACAGACGGGCTGAATCAGAGGGGCTGAAACAGAGGGGCTTAAACAGAGGGGCTGAAACAGAGGGCGAGAAACAGAGGGGCTGAAACAGAGGGCGAGAAACAGAGGGGCTGAAACAGAGGGGCTGAAACAGAGGGGCTGAAACAGAGGGGCTGAAACAGAGGGGCTGAAACAGAGGGCGAGATACAGAGGGGCTGAAACAGAGGGCGAGAAACAGAGGCGCTGAAACAGATGGGGCTGAAACAGAGGGTGAGAAACAGAGGGGCTGAAACAGACGGGCTGAAACAGAGGGCGAGAAACAGAGGGGCTTAAACAGAGGGCGAGAAACAGAGGGGCTGGAACTGAGGACGCGAAACAGAGGGGCTGGAACAGAGGGCGAGAAACAGAGGGCGAGAAACAGAGGGGCTGAAACAGATGGGCTGAAACAGAGGGCGAGAAACAGAGGGGCTGAAACAGAGGGCGAGAAACATAGGGGCTGAAACAGTGGGCGAGAAACAGGGGGGCTGAAACAGAGGGCGAGAAACAGAGGGGCATAAACAGAGGGGCTCAAACAGAGGGGCTGAAACAGAGGGCGAGAAACAGAGGGGCTGAAACAAAGGGCGAGAAACAGAGGGGCTGAAACAGAGGGCGAGAAACGGAGGGGCTTAAACAAAGGGCGAGAAACAGAGGGGCTGAAACAGAGGGCGAGAAACAGAGGGCGAGAAACAGAGGGACTGAAACAGAGGGGCTGAAAGAGAGGGGCTGAAACAAAGGGCGAGAAACAGAGGGGCTGGAACAGAGGGTGAGAAACAGAGGGGCTGGAACAGAGGGCGAGAAACAGAGGGGCTGAAACAGAGTGCGAGAAACAGAGGGGCTGAAACAGAGGGGCTGAAACAGACGGGCTGAATCAGAGGGGCTGAAACAGAGGGGCTTAAACAGAGGGGCTGAAACAGAGGGCGAGAAACAGAGGGGCTGAAACAGAGGGCGAGAAACAGAGGGGCTGAAACAGAGGGTCTGAAACAGAGGGGCTGAAACAGAGGGGCTGAAACAGAGGGCGAGATACAGAGGGGCTGAAACAGAGGGCGAGAAACAGAGGGGCTGAAACAGATGGGGCTGAAACAGAGGGTGAGAAACAGAGGGGCTGAAACAGAGGGCGAGAAACAGAGGGGCTGGAACTGAGGACGCGAAACAGAGGGGCTGGAACAGAGGGCGATAAACAGAGGGCGAGAAACAGAGGGGCTGAAACGCGGGGCGAAAAACAGAGGGGCTGAAACAGAGGGCGAGAAACAGAGGGTGAGAAACAGAGGGCGAGAAACAGTGGGGCTGAAACAGCGGGGCTGAAACAGAGGTGCTGAAACAGAGGGGCTGAAACAGAGGGCGAGAAACAGAGGGGCTGAAACAGAGGGGCTCAATCAGAGTGGCTGACACAGAGGGCGAGAAACAGAGGGGCTGAAACAGAGGGCGAGAAACAGAGGGGGTGAAACAGAGGGCGAGAAACAGAGGGGCTGAAACAGAGGGGCTGAAACAGAGGGCGAGAAACAGAGGGGCTGAAACAGAGGGCGAGAAACAGAGGGGGTGAAACAGAGGGCGAGAAACAGAGGGGCTGAAACAGAGGGGCTGAAACAGAGGGTGAGAAACAGAGGGGCTGAAACAGAGGGCGAGAAACAGAGGGCGAGAAACAGAGGGGCTGAAACAGAGGGGCTGAAACAGAGGGGCTGAAACAGAGGGGCTGAAACAGAGGGCGAGAAACAGAGGGGCTGAAACAAAGGGCGAGAAACAGAGGGGCTGAAACAGAGGGCGAGAAACGGAGGGGCTGAAACAGAGGGTGAGAAACAGAGGGGCTGAAACAGATGGCGAGATACAGAGGGGCTGAAACAGAGTGCGAGAAGCAGAGGGGCTGAAACAGAGGGCGAGAAACAGAGGGGCTGAAACAGATGGGGCTGAAACAGAGGGTGAGAAACAGAGGGGCTGAAACAGATGGGCTGAAACAGAGGGCGAGAAACAGAGGGGCTGAAACAGAGGGCGAGAAACAGAGGGGCTGGAACAGAGTGCGAGAAACAGAGGGGCTGAAACAGATGGGGCCGAAACAGAGGGGCTGAAACAGAGGGGCTTAAACAGAGGGGCTGAAACAGAGGGCGAGAAACAGAGGGGCTGAAACAGAGGGCGAGAAACAGAGGGGCTGAAACAGAGGGGCTGAAACAGAGGGGCTGAAACAGAGGGGCTGAAACAGAGGGCGAGATACAGAGGGGCTGAAACAGAGTGCGAGAAACAGAGGGGCTGAAACAGAGGGCGAGAAACAGAGGGGCTGAAACTGATGGGGCTGAAACAGAGTGTGAGAAACAGAGGGACTGAAACAGACGGGCTGAAACAGAGGGCGAGAAACAGAGGGGCTGAAACAGAGGGCGAGAAACAGAGGGGCTGGAACAGAGGACGAGAAACAGAGGGGCTGGAACAGAGGGGCTGAAACAGAGGGGCTGAAACAGAGGGTCTGAAACAGAGGGCGAGAAACAGAGGGGCTGAAACAAAGGGCGAGAAACAGAGGGGCTGAAACAGAGGGCGAGAAACGGAGGGGCTGAAACAGAGGGTGAGAAACAGAGGGGCTGAAACAGAGGGGCTGAAACAGAGGGCGAGATACAGAGGGGCTGAAACAGAGTGCGAGAAGCAGAGGGGCTGAAACAGAGGGCGAGAAACAGAGGGGCTGATACAGATGGGGCTGAAACAGAGGGTGAGAAACAGAGGGGCTGAAACAGACGGGCTGAAACAGAGGGCGAGAAACAGAGGGGCTGAAACAGAGGGTGAGAAACAGAGGGGCTGGAACAGAGGGCGAGAAACAGAGGGGCTGAAACAGAGTGCGAGAAACAGAGGGGCTGAAACAGAGGGGCTGAAACAGACGGGCTGAAACAGAGGGGCTGAAACAGAGGGGCTGAAACAGAGGGCGAGATACAGAGGGGCTGAAACAGAGGGCGAGAAACAGAGGCGCTGAAACAGATGGGGCTGAAACAGAGGGTGAGAAACAGAGGGGCTGAAACAAACGGGCTGAAACAGAGGGCGAGGAACAGAGGGGCTTAAACAGAGGGCGTGAAACAGAGGGGCTGGAACTGAGGACGCGAAACAGAGGGGCTGGAACAGAGGGCGAGAAACAGAGGGCGAGAAACAGAGGGGCTGAAACAGAGGGGCTGAAACAGAGGGGCTGAAACAGAGGTGCTGAAACAGAGGGCGAGAAACATAGGGGCTGAAACAGTGGGCGAGAAACAGGGGGGCTGAAACAGAGGGCGAGAAACAGAGGGGCATAAACAGAGGGGCTCAAACAGAGGGGCTGAAACAGAGGGCGAGAAACAGAGGGGCTGAAACAAAGGGCGAGAAACAGAGGGGCTGAAACAGAGGGCGAGAAACGGAGGGGCTTAAACAAAGGGCGAGAAACAGAGGGGCTGAAACAGAGGGCGAGACAAGAGGGCGAGAAACAGAGGGACTGAAACAGAGGGGCTGAAAGAGAGGGGCTGAAACAAAGGGCGAGAAACAGAGGGGCTGGAACAGAGGGTGAGAAACAGAGGGGCTGGAACAGAGGGCGAGAAACAGAGGGGCTGAAACAGAGGGGATGAAACAGAGGGCGAGAAACAGAGGGTCTGAAACAGAGGGTGAGAAACAGAGGGGCTGAAACAGAGGGCGAGAAACAGAGGGGCTGAAACAGAGGGGCTGAAACAGAGGGCGAGAAACAGAGGGTCTGAAACAGAGGGTGAGAAACAGAGGGGCTGAAACAGAGTGCGAGAAACAGAGGGGCTGAAACAGAGGGGCTGAAACAGACGGGCTGAATCAGAGGGGCTGAAACAGAGGGGCTTAAACAGAGGGGCTGAAACAGAGGGCGAGAAACAGAGGGGCTGAAACAGTGGGCGAGAAACAGAGGGGCTGAAACAGAGGGGCTGAAACAGAGGGGCTGAAACAGAGGGGCTGAAACAGAGGGCGAGATACAGAGGGGCTGAAACAGAGGGCGAGAAACAGAGGGGCTGAAACAGATGGGGCTGAAACAGAGGGTGAGAAACAGAGGGGCTGAAACAGAGGGCGAGAAACAGAGGGGCTGGAACTGAGGACGCGAAACAGAGGGGCTGGAACAGAGGGCGATAAACAGAGGGCGAGAAACAGAGGGGCTGAAACGCGGGGCGAAAAACAGAGGGGCTGAAACAGAGGGCGAGAAACAGAGGGTGAGAAACAGAGGGCGAGAAACAGTGGGGCTGAAACAGCGGGGCTGAAACAGAGGTGCTGAAATAGAGGGGCTGAAACAGAGGGCGAGAAACAGAGGGGCTGAAACAGAGGGGCTCAATCAGAGTGGCTGACACAGAGGGCGAGAAACAGAGGGGCTGAAACAGAGGGCGAGAAACAGAGGGGCTGAAACAGAGGGGCTGAAACAGAGGGCGAGAAACAGAGGGGCTGAAACAGAGGGCGAGAAACAGAGGGGCTGCAACAGAGGGGCTGAAACAGAGGGGCTGAAACAGAGGGGCTGAAACAGAGGGCGAGAAACAGAGGGGCTGAAACAGAGGGCGAGAAACAGAGCAGCTAAAACAGAGGGCGAGAAACAGAGGGGCTGAAACACAGGGGCTGAACAGAGGGGCTGAAACAGAGAGGCTGAAACAGAGGGCGAGAAACAGAGGGGCTGAAACAGAGGGCGAGAAACAGAGGGGCTGAAACAGAGGGTGAGAAACAGAGGGGCTGAATCAGAGGGGCTGAATCAGAGGGGCTGAAACAGAGGGTGAGAAACAGAGTGGCTGAAACAGAGGGCGAGAAACAGAGGGCGAGAAACAGAGGGGCTGAAACAGAGGGGCTGAAACAGAGGGGCTGAAACAGAGGGGCTGAAACAGAGGGCGAGAAACAGAGGGGCTGAAACAAAGGGCGAGAAACAGAGGGGCTGAAACAGAGGGCGAGAAACGGAGGGGCTGAAACAGAGGGTGAGAAACAGAGGGGCTGAAACAGATGGCGAGATACAGAGGGGCTGAAACAGAGTGCGAGAAGCAGAGGGGCTGAAACAGAGGGCGAGAAACAGAGGGGCTGAAACAGATGGGGCTGAAACAGAGGGTGAGAAACAGAGGGGCTGAAACAGATGGGCTGAAACAGAGGGCGAGAAACAGAGGGGCTGAAACAGAGGGCGAGAAACAGAGGGGCTGGAACAGAGTGCGAGAAACAGAGGGGCTGAAACAGATGGGGCCGAAACAGAGGGGCTGAAACAGAGGGGCTTAAACAGAGGGGCTTAAACAGAGGGCGAGAAACAGAGGGGCTGAAACAGAGGGCGAGAAACAGAGGGGCTGAAACAGAGGGGCTGAAACAGAGGGGCTGAAACAGAGGGGCTGAAACAGAGGGCGAGATACAGAGGGGCTGAAACAGAGTGCGAGAAACAGAGGGGCTGAAACAGAGGGCGAGAAACAGAGGGGCTGAAACTGATGGGGCTGAAACAGAGTGTGAGAAACAGAGGGACTGAAACAGACGGGCTGAAACAGAGGGCGAGAAACAGAGGGGCTGAAACAGAGGGCGAGAAACAGAGGGGCTGGAACAGAGGACGAGAAACAGAGGGGCTGGAACAGAGGGGCTGAAACAGAGGGGCTGAAACAGAGGGTCTGAAACAGAGGGCGAGAAACAGAGGGGCTGAAACAAAGGGCGAGAAACAGAGGGGCTGAAACAGAGGGCGAGAAACGGAGGGGCTGAAACAGAGGGTGAGAAACAGAGGGGCTGAAACAGAGGGGCTGAAACAGAGGGGCTGAAACAGAGGGCGAGATACAGAGGGGTTGAAACAGAGTGCGAGAAGCAGAGGGGCTGAAACAGAGGGCGAGAAACAGAGGGGCTGATACAGATGGGGCTGAAACAGAGGGTGAGAAACAGAGGGGCTGAAACAGACGGGCTGAAACAGAGGGCGAGAAACAGAGGGGCTGAAACAGAGGGTGAGAAACAGAGGGGCTGGAACAGAGGGCGAGAAACAGAGGGGCTGAAACAGAGTGCGAGAAACAGAGGGGCTGAAACAGAGGGGCTGAAACAGACGGGCTGAATCAGAGGGGCTGAAACAGAGGGGCTTAAACAGAGGGGCTGAAACAGAGGGCGAGAAACAGAGGGGCTGAAACAGAGGGCGAGAAACAGAGGGGCTGAAACAGAGGGGCTGAAACAGAGGGGCTGAAACAGAGGGGCTGAAACAGAGGGGCTGAAACAGAGGGCGAGATACAGAGGGGCTGAAACAAAGGGCGAGAAACAGAGGCGCTGAAACAGATGGGGCTGAAACAGAGGGTGAGAAACAGAGGGGCTGAAACAGACGGGCTGAAACAGAGGGCGAGAAACAGAGGGGCTTAAACAGAGGGCGAGAAACAGAGGGGCTGGAACTGAGGACGCGAAACAGAGGGGCTGGAACAGAGGGCGAGAAACAGAGGGCGAGAAACAGAGGGGCTGAAACAGAGGGGCTGAAACAGAGGGGCTGAAACAGAGGTGCTGAAACAGAGGGCGAGAAACATAGGGGCTGAAACAGAGGGCGAGAAACAGGGGGGCTGAAACAGAGGGCGAGAAACAGAGGGCGAGAAACAGAGGGGCTGAAACAGAGGGGCTCAAACAGAGGGGCTGAAACAGAGGGCGAGAAACAGAGGGGCTGAAACAAAGGGCGAGAAACAGAGGGGCTGAAACAGAGGGCGAGAAACGGAGGGGCTTAAACAAAGGGCGAGAAACAGAGGGGCTGAAACAGAGGGCGAGAAACAGAGGGCGAGAAACAGAGGGACTGAAACAGAGGGGCTGAAAGAGAGGGGCTGAAACAAAGGGCGAGAAACAGAGGGGCTGGAACAGAGGGTGAGAAACAGAGGGGCTGGAACAGAGGGCGAGAAACAGAGGGGCTGAAACAGAGTGCGAGAAACAGAGGGGCTGAAACAGAGGGGCTGAAACAGACGGGCTGAATCAGAGGGGCTGAAACAGAGGGGCTTAAACAGAGTGGCTGAAACAGACGGCGAGAAACAGAGGGGCTGAAACAGAGGGCGAGAAACAGAGGGGCTGAAACAGAGGGGCTGAAACAGAGGGGCTGAAACAGAGGGGCTGAAACAGAGGGCGAGATACAGAGGGGCTGAAACAGAGGGCGAGAAACAGAGGGGCTGAAACAGATGGGGCTGAAACAGAGGGTGAGAAACAGAGGGGCTGAAACAGAGGGCGAGAAACAGAGGGGCTGGAACTGAGGACGCGAAACAGAGGGGCTGGAACAGAGGGCGAGAAACAGAGGGCGAGAAACAGAGGGGCTGAAACGCGGGGCGAAAAACAGAGGGGCTGAAACAGAGGGCGAGAAACAGAGGGTGAGAAACAGAGGGCGAGAAACAGTGGGGCTGAAACAGCGGGGCTGAAACAGAGGTGCTGAAACAGAGGGGCTGAAACAGAGGGCGAGAAACAGAGGGGCTGAAACAGAGGGGCTCAATCAGAGTGGCTGACACAGAGGGCGAGAAACAGAGGGGCTGAAACAGAGGGCGAGAAACAGAGGGGGTGAAACAGAGGGCGAGAAACAGAGGGGCTGAAACAGAGGGGCTGAAACAGAGGGCGAGAAACAGAGGGGCTGAAACAGAGGGCGAGAAACAGAGGGGGTGAAACAGAGGGCGAGAAACAGAGGGGCTGAAACAGAGGGGCTGAAACAGAGGGCGAGAAACAGAGGGGCTGAAACAGAGGGCGAGAAACAGAGGGGCTGAAACAGAGGGGCTGAAACAGAGGGCGAGAAACAGAGGGTCTGAAACAGAGGGTGAGAAACAGAGGGGCTGAAACAGAGGGCGAGAAACAGAGGGGCTGAAACAGAGGGGCTGAAACAGAGGGCGAGAAACAGAGGGTCTGAAACAGAGGGTGAGAAACAGAGGGGCTGAAACAGAGTGCGAGAAACAGAGGGGCTGAAACAGAGGGGCTGAAACAGACGGGCTGAATCAGAGGGGCTGAAACAGAGGGGCTTAAACAGAGGGGCTGAAACAGAGGGCGAGAAACAGAGGGGCTGAAACAGTGGGCGAGAAACAGAGGGGCTGAAACAGAGGGGCTGAAACAGAGGGGCTGAAACAGAGGGGCTGAAACAGAGGGGCTGAAACAGAGGGCGAGATACAGAGGGGCTGAAACAGAGGGCGAGAAACAGAGGGGCTGAAACAGATGGGGCTGAAACAGAGGGTGAGAAACAGAGGGGCTGAAACAGAGGGCGAGAAACAGAGGGGCTGGAACTGAGGACGCGAAACAGAGTGGCTGGAACAGAGGGCGATAAACAGAGGGCGAGAAACAGAGGGGCTGAAACGCCGGGCGAAAAACAGAGGGGCTGAAACAGAGGGCGAGAAACAGAGGGTGAGAAACAGAGGGCGAGAAACAGTGGGGCTGAAACAGCGGGGCTGAAACAGAGGTGCTGAAACAGAGGGGCTGAAACAGAGGGCGAGAAACAGAGGGGCTGAAACAGAGGGGCTCAATCAGAGTGGCTGACACAGAGGGCGAGAAACAGAGGGGCTGAAACAGAGGGCGAGAAACAGAGGGGGTGAAACAGAGGGCGAGAAACAGAGGGGCTGAAACAGAGGGGCTGAAACAGAGGGCGAGAAACAGAGGGGCTGAAACAGAGGGGCTGAAACAGAGGGCGAGAAACAGAGGGGCTGAAACAGAGGGCGAGAAACAGAGGGGCTGAAACAGAGGGGCTGAAACAGAGGGCGAGAAACAGAGGGTCTGAAACAGAGGGTGAGAAACAGAGGGGCTGAAATAGAGGGCGAGAAACAGAGGGGCTGAATCAGAGGGGCTGAATCAGAGGGGCTGAAACAGAGGGGCTGAAACAGAGGGGCTGAATCAGAGGGGCTGAAACAGAGGGCGAGAAACAGTGGGGCTGAAACAGAGGGCAAGAAACAGAGGGGCTGAAACAGAGGGCGAGAAACGGAGGAGCTGAAACAGAGGGGCTGAAACAGAGGGCGAGAAACAGAGGGGCTGAAACAGAGGGGCTTAAACAGAGGGGCTGAAACAGAGGGCGAGAAAGAGAGGGCGAGAAACAGAGGGGCTGAAACAGAGGGCGAGAAACAGAGGGGCTGCAACAGAGGGGCTGAAACAGAGGGGCTGAAACAGAGGGGCTGAAACAGAGGGCGAGAAACAGAGGGGCTGAAACAGAGGGCGAGAAACAGAGCAGCTAAAACAGATGGCGAGAAACAGAGGGGCTGAAACACAGGGGCTGAACAGAGGGGCTGAAACAGAGAGGCTGAAACAGAGGGCGAGAAACAGAGGGGCTGAAACAGAGGGCGAGAAACAGAGGGGCTGAAACAGAGGGTGAGAAACAGAGGGGCTGAATCAGAGGGGCTGAATCAGAGGGGCTGAAACAGAGGGTGAGAAACAGAGGGGCTGAAACAGAGGGCGAGAAACAGAGGGCGAGAAACAGAGGGGCTGAAACAGAGGGGCTGAAACAGAGGGGCTGAAACAGAGGGGCTGAAACAGAGGGCGAGACACAGAGGGGCTGAAACAAAGGGCGAGAAACAGAGGGGCTGAAACAGAGGGCGAGAAACAGAGGGGCTGAAACAGATGGGGCTGAAACAGAGGGTGAGAAACAGAGGGGCTGGAACTGAGGACGCGAAACAGAGGGGCTGGAACAGAGGGCGAGAAACAGAGGGCGAGAAACAGAGGGGCTGAAACGCGGGGCGAAAAACAGAGGGGCTGAAACAGAGGGCGAGAAACAGAGGGTGAGAAACAGAGGGCGAGAAACAGTGGGGCTGAAACAGCGGGGCTGAAACAGAGGTGCTGAAACAGAGGGGCTGAAACAGAGGGCGAGAAACAGAGGGGCTGAAACAGAGGGGCTGAAACAAAGGGCGAGAAACAGAGGGGCTGAAACAGAGGGCGAGAAACAGAGGGGCTGAAACAGATGGGGCTGAAACAGAGGGTGAGAAACAGAGGGGCTGAAACAGAGGGCGAGAAACAGAGGGGCTGGAACTGAGGACGCGAAACAGAGGGGCTGGAACAGAGGGCGAGAAACAGAGGGCGAGAAACAGAGGGGCTGAAACGCGGGGCGAAAAACAGAGGGGCTGAAACAGAGGGCGAGAAACAGAGGGTGAGAAACAGAGGGCGAGAAACAGTGGGGCTGAAACAGCGGGGCTGAAACAGAGGTGCTGAAACAGAGGGGCTGAAACAGAGGGCGAGAAACAGAGGGGCTGAAACAGAGGGGCTCAATCAGAGTGGCTGACACAGAGGGCGAGAAACAGAGGGGCTGAAACAGAGGGCGAGAAACAGAGGGGGTGAAACAGAGGGCGAGAAACAGAGGGGCTGAAACAGAGGGGCTGAAACAGAGGGCGAGAAACAGAGGGGCTGAAACAGAGGGCGAGAAACAGAGGGGGTGAAACAGAGGGCGAGAAACAGAGGGGCTGAAACAGAGGGGCTGAAACAGAGGGCGAGAAACAGAGGGGCTGAAACAGAGGGCGAGAAACAGAGGGGCTGAAACAGAGGGGCTGAAACAGAGGGCGAGAAACAGAGGGTCTGAAACAGAGGGTGAGAAACAGAGGGGCTGAAACAGAGGGCGAGAAACAGAGGGGCTGAAACAGAGGGGCTGAAACAGAGGGCGAGAAACAGAGGGTCTGAAACAGAGGGTGAGAAACAGAGGGGCTGAAACAGAGTGCGAGAAACAGAGGGGCTGAAACAGAGGGGCTGAAACAGACGGGCTGAATCAGAGGGGCTGAAACAGAGGGGCTTAAACAGAGGGGCTGAAACAGAGGGCGAGAAACAGAGGGGCTGAAACAGTGGGCGAGTAACAGAGGGGCTGAAACAGAGGGGCTGAAACAGAGGGGCTGAAACAGAGGGGCTGAAACAGAGGGGCTGAAACAGAGGGCGAGATACAGAGGGGCTGAAACAGAGGGCGAGAAACAGAGGGGCTGAAACAGATGGGGCTGAAACAGAGGGTGAGAAACAGAGGGGCTGAAACAGAGGGCGAGAAACAGAGGGGCTGGAACTGAGGACGCGAAACAGAGGGGCTGGAACAGAGGGCGATAAACAGAGGGCGAGAAACAGAGGGGCTGAAACGCGGGGCGAAAAACAGAGGGGCTGAAACAGAGGGCGAGAAACAGAGGGTGAGAAACAGAGGGCGAGAAACAGTGGGGCTGAAACAGCGGGGCTGAAACAGAGGTGCTGAAACAGAGGGGCTGAAACAGAGGGCGAGAAACAGAGGGGCTGAAACAGAGGGGCTCAATCAGAGTGGCTGACACAGAGGGCGAGAAACAGAGGGGCTGAAACAGAGGGCGAGAAACAGAGGGGGTGAAACAGAGGGCGAGAAACAGAGGGGCTGAAACAGAGGGGTTGAAACAGAGGGCGAGAAACAGAGGGGCTGAAACAGAGGGCGAGAAACAGAGGGGGTGAAACAGAGGGCGAGAAACTGAGGGGCTGAAACAGAGGGGCTGAAACAGAGGGCGAGAAACAGAGGGGCTGAAACAGAGGGCGAGAAACAGAGGGGCTGAAACAGAGGGGCTGAAACAGAGGGCGAGAAACAGAGGGTCTGAAACAGAGGGTGAGAAACAGAGGGGCTGAAACAGAGGGTGAGAAACAGAGGGGCTGGAACAGAGGGCGAGAAACAGAGGGGCTGAAACAGAGTGCGAGAAACAGAGGGGCTGAAACAGAGGGGCTGAAACAGACGGGCTGAATCAGAGGGGCTGAAACAAAGGGGCTTAAACAGAGGGGCTGAAACAGAGGGCGAGAAACAGAGGGGCTGAAACAGAGGGCGAGAAACAGAGGGGCTGAAACAGAGGGGCTGAAACAGAGGGGCTGAAACAGAGGGGCTGAAACAGAGGGGCTGAAACAGAGGGCGAGATACAGAGGGGCTGAAACAAAGGGCGAGAAACAGAGGCGCTGAAACAGATGGGGCTGAAACAGAGGGTGAGAAACAGAGGGGCTGAAACAGACGGGCTGAAACAGAGGGCGAGAAACAGAGGGGCTTAAACAGAGGGCGAGAAACAGAGGGGCTGGAACTGAGGACGCGAAACAGAGGGGCTGGAACAGAGGGCGAGAAACAGAGGGCGAGAAACAGAGGGGCTGAAACAGAGGGGCTGAAACAGAGGGGCTGAAACAGAGGTGCTGAAACAGAGGGCGAGAAACATAGGGGCTGAAACAGAGGGCGAGAAACAGGGGGGCTGAAACAGAGGGCGAGAAACAGAGGGCGAGAAACAGAGGGGCTGAAACAGAAGGGCTCAAACAGAGGGGCTGAAACAGAGGGCGAGAAACAGAGGGGCTGAAACAAAGGGCGAGAAACAGAGGGGCTGAAACAGAGGGCGAGAAACGGAGGGGCTTAAACAAAGGGCGAGAAACAGAGGGGCTGAAACAGAGGGCGAGAAACAGAGGGCGAGAAACAGAGGGACTGAAACAGAGGGGCTGAAAGAGAGGGGCTGAAACAAAGGGCGAGAAACAGAGGGGCTGGAACAGAGGGTGAGAAACAGAGGGGCTGGAACAGAGGGCGAGAAACAGAGGGGCTGAAACAGAGTGCGAGAAACAGAGGGGCTGAAACAGAGGGGCTGAAACAGACGGGCTGAATCAGAGGGGCTGAAACAGAGGGGCTTAAACAGAGGGGCTGAAACAGACGGCGAGAAACAGAGGGGCTGAAACAGAGGGCGAGAAACAGAGGGGCTGAAACAGAGGGGCTGAAACAGAGGGGCTGAAACAGAGGGGCTGAAACAGAGGGCGAGATACAGAGGGGCTGAAACAGAGGGCGAGAAACAGAGGGGCTGAAACAGATGGGGCTGAAACAGAGGGTGAGAAACAGAGGGGCTGAAACAGAGGGCGAGAAACAGAGGGGCTGGAACTGAGGACGCGAAACAGAGGGGCTGGAACAGAGGGCGAGAAACAGAGGGCGAGAAACAGAGGGGCTGAAACGCGGGGCGAAAAACAGAGGGGCTGAAACAGAGGGCGAGAAACAGAGGGTGAGAAACAGAGGGCGAGAAACAGTGGGGCTGAAACAGCGGGGCTGAAACAGAGGTGCTGAAACAGAGGGGCTGAAACAGAGGGCGAGAAACAGAGGGGCTGAAACAGAGGGGCTCAATCAGAGTGGCTGACACAGAGGGCGAGAAACAGAGGGGCTGAAACAGAGGGCGAGAAACAGAGGGGGTGAAACAGAGGGCGAGAAACAGAGGGGCTGAAACAGAGGGGCTGAAACAGAGGGCGAGAAACAGAGGGGCTGAAACAGAGGGCGAGAAACAGAGGGGGTGAAACAGAGGGCGAGAAACAGAGGGGCTGAAACAGAGGGGCTGAAACAGAGGGCGAGAAACAGAGGGGCTGAAACAGAGGGCGAGAAACAGAGGGGCTGAAACAGAGGGGCTGAAACAGAGGGCGAGAAACAGAGGGTCTGAAACAGAGGGTGAGAAACAGAGGGGCTGAAACAGAGGGCGAGAAACAGAGGGGCTGAAACAGAGGGGCTGAAACAGAGGGCGAGAAACAGAGGGTCTGAAACAGAGGGTGAGAAACAGAGGGGCTGAAACAGAGTGCGAGAAACAGAGGGGCTGAAACAGAGGGGCTGAAACAGACGGGCTGAATCAGAGGGGCTGAAACAGAGGGGCTTAAACAGAGGGGCTGAAACAGAGGGCGAGAAACAGAGGGGCTGAAACAGTGGGCGAGAAACAGAGGGGCTGAAACAGAGGGGCTGAAACAGAGGGGCTGAAACAGAGGGGCTGAAACAGAGGGGCTGAAACAGAGGGCGAGATACAGAGGGGCTGAAACAGAGGGCGAGAAACAGAGGGGCTGAAACAGATGGGGCTGAAACAGAGGGTGAGAAACAGAGGGGCTGAAACAGAGGGCGAGAAACAGAGGGGCTGGAACTGAGGACGCGAAACAGAGGGGCTGGAACAGAGGGCGATAAACAGAGGGCGAGAAACAGAGGGGCTGAAACGCCGGGCAAAAAACAGAGGGGCTGAAACAGAGGGCGAGAAACAGAGGGTGAGAAACAGAGGGCGAGAAACAGTGGGGCTGAAACAGCGGGGCTGAAACAGAGGTGCTGAAACAGAGGGGCTGAAACAGAGGGCGAGAAACAGAGGGGCTGAAACAGAGGGGCTCAATCAGAGTGGCTGACACAGAGGGCGAGAAACAGAGGAGCTGAAACAGAGGGCGAGAAACAGAGGGGGTGAAACAGAGGGCGAGAAACAGAGGGGCTGAAACAGAGGGGCTGAAACAGAGGGCGAGAAACAGAGGGGCTGAAACAGAGGGCGAGAAACAGAGGGGGTGAAACAGAGGGCGAGAAACTGAGGGGCTGAAACAGAGGGGCTGAAACAGAGGGCGAGAAACAGAGGGGCTGAAACAGAGGGCGAGAAACAGAGGGGCTGAAACAGAGGGGCTGAAACAGAGGGCGAGAAACAGAGGGTCTGAAACAGAGGGTGAGAAACAGAGGGGCTGAAACAGCGGGCGAGAAACAGAGGGGCTGAATCAGAGGGGCTGAATCAGAGGGGCTGAAACAGAGGGGCTGAAACAGAGGGGCTGAATCAGAGGGGCTGAAACAGAGGGCGAGAAACAGTGGGGCTGAAACAGAGGGCAAGAAACAGAGGGGCTGAAACAGAGGGCGAGAAACGGAGGAGCTGAAACAGAGGGGCTGAAACAGAGGGCGAGAAACAGAGGGGCTGAAACAGAGGGGCTTAAACAGAGGGGCTGAAACAGAGGGCGAGAAAGAGAGGGCGAGAAACAGAGGGGCTGAAACAGAGGGCGAGAAACAGAGGGGCTGCAACAGAGGGGCTGAAACAGAGGGGCTGAAACAGAGGGGCTGAAACAGAGGGCGAGAAACAGAGGGGCTGAAACAGAGGGCGAGAAACAGAGCAGCTAAAACAGATGGCGAGAAACAGAGGGGCTGAAACACAGGGGCTGAACAGAGGGGCTGAAACAGAGAGGCTGAAACAGAGGGCGAGAAACAGAGGGGCTGAAACAGAGGGCGAGAAACAGAGGGGCTGAAACAGAGGGTGAGAAACAGAGGGGCTGAATCAGAGGGGCTGAATCAGAGGGGCTGAAACAGAGGGTGAGAAACAGAGTGGCTGAAACAGAGGGCGAGAAACAGAGGGCGAGAAACAGAGGGGCTGAAACAGAGGGGCTGAAACAGAGGGGCTGAAACAGAGGGGCTGAAACAGAGGGCGAGACACAGAGGGGCTGAAACAAAGGGCGAAAAACAGAGGGGCTGAAACAGAGGGCGAGAAACAGAGGGGCTGAAACAGATGGGGCTGAAACAGAGGGTGAGAAACAGAGGGGCTGAAACAGAGGGCGAGAAACAGAGGGGCTGGAACTGAGGACGCGAAACAGAGGGGCTGGAACAGAGGGCGAGAAACAGAGGGCGAGAAACAGAGGGGCTGAAACGCGGGGCGAAAAACAGAGGGGCTGAAACAGAGGGCGAGAAACACAGGGTGAGAAACAGAGGGCGAGAAACAGTGGGGCTGAAACAGCGGGGCTGAAACAGAGGTGCTGAAACAGAGGGGCTGAAACAGAGGGCGAGAAACAGAGGGGCTGAAACAGAGGGGCTCAATCAGAGTGGCTGACACAGAGGGCGAGAAACAGAGGGGCTGAAACAGAGGGCGAGAAACAGAGGGGGTGAAACAGAGGGCGAGAAACAGAGGGGCTGAAACAGAGGGGCTGAAACAGAGGGCGAGAAACAGAGGGGCTGAAACAGAGGGCGAGAAACAGAGGGGGTGAAACAGAGGGCGAGAAACTGAGGGGCTGAAACAGAGGGGCTGAAACAGAGGGCGAGAAACAGAGGGGCTGAAACAGAGGGCGAGAAACAGAGGGGCTGAAACAGAGGGGCTGAAACAGAGGGCGAGAAACAGAGGGTCTGAAACAGAGGGTGAGAAACAGAGGGGCTGAAACAGAGGGTGAGAAACAGAGGGGCTGGAACAGAGGGCGAGAAACAGAGGGGCTGAAACAGAGTGCGAGAAACAGAGGGGCTGAAACAGAGGGGCTGAAACAGACGGGCTGAATCAGAGGGGCTGAAACAAAGGGGCTTAAACAGAGGGGCTGAAACAGAGGGCGAGAAACAGAGGGGCTGAAACAGAGGGCGAGAAACAGAGGGGCTGAAACAGAGGGGCTGAAACAGAGGGGCTGAAACAGAGGGGCTGAAACAGAGGGGCTGAAACAGAGGGCGAGATACAGAGGGGCTGAAACAAAGGGCGAGAAACAGAGGCGCTGAAACAGATGGGGCTGAAACAGAGGGTGAGAAACAGAGGGGCTGAAACAGACGGGCTGAAACAGAGGGCGAGAAACAGAGGGGCTTAAACAGAGGGCGAGAAACAGAGGGGCTGGAACTGAGGACGCGAAACAGAGGGGCTGGAACAGAGGGCGAGAAACAGAGGGCGAGAAACAGAGGGGCTGAAACAGAGGGGCTGAAACAGAGGGGCTGAAACAGAGGTGCTGAAACAGAGGGCGAGAAACATAGGGGCTGAAACAGAGGGCGAGAAACAGGGGGGCTGAAACAGAGGGCGAGAAACAGAGGGCGAGAAACAGAGGGGCTGAAACAGAAGGGCTCAAACAGAGGGGCTGAAACAGAGGGCGAGAAACAGAGGGGCTGAAACAAAGGGCGAGAAACAGAGGGGCTGAAACAGAGGGCGAGAAACGGAGGGGCTTAAACAAAGGGCGAGAAACAGAGGGGCTGAAACAGAGGGCGAGAAACAGAGGGCGAGAAACAGAGGGACTGAAACAGAGGGGCTGAAAGAGAGGGGCTGAAACAAAGGGCGAGAAACAGAGGGGCTGGAACAGAGGGTGAGAAACAGAGGGGCTGGAACAGAGGGCGAGAAACAGAGGGGCTGAAACAGAGTGCGAGAAACAGAGGGGCTGAAACAGAGGGGCTGAAACAGACGGGCTGAATCAGAGGGGCTGAAACAGAGGGGCTTAAACAGAGGGGCTGAAACAGACGGCGAGAAACAGAGGGGCTGAAACAGAGGGCGAGAAACAGAGGGGCTGAAACAGAGGGGCTGAAACAGAGGGGCTGAAACAGAGGGGCTGAAACAGAGGGCGAGATACAGAGGGGCTGAAACAGAGGGCGAGAAACAGAGGGGCTGAAACAGATGGGGCTGAAACAGAGGGTGAGAAACAGAGGGGCTGAAACAGAGGGCGAGAAACAGAGGGGCTGGAACTGAGGACGCGAAACAGAGGGGCTGGAACAGAGGGCGAGAAACAGAGGGCGAGAAACAGAGGGGCTGAAACGCGGGGCGAAAAACAGAGGGGCTGAAACAGAGGGCGAGAAACAGAGGGTGAGAAACAGAGGGCGAGAAACAGTGGGGCTGAAACAGCGGGGCTGAAACAGAGGTGCTGAAACAGAGGGGCTGAAACAGAGGGCGAGAAACAGAGGGGCTGAAACAGAGGGGCTCAATCAGAGTGGCTGACACAGAGGGCGAGAAACAGAGGGGCTGAAACAGAGGGCGAGAAACAGAGGGGGTGAAACAGAGGGCGAGAAACAGAGGGGCTGAAACAGAGGGGCTGAAACAGAGGGCGAGAAACAGAGGGGCTGAAACAGAGGGCGAGAAACAGAGGGGGTGAAACAGAGGGCGAGAAACAGAGGGGCTGAAACAGAGGGGCTGAAACAGAGGGCGAGAAACAGAGGGGCTGAAACAGAGGGCGAGAAACAGAGGGGCTGAAACAGAGGGGCTGAAACAGAGGGCGAGAAACAGAGGGTCTGAAACAGAGGGTGAGAAACAGAGGGGCTGAAACAGAGGGCGAGAAACAGAGGGGCTGAAACAGAGGGGCTGAAACAGAGGGCGAGAAACAGAGGGTCTGAAACAGAGGGTGAGAAACAGAGGGGCTGAAACAGAGTGCGAGAAACAGAGGGGCTGAAACAGAGGGGCTGAAACAGACGGGCTGAATCAGAGGGGCTGAAACAGAGGGGCTTAAACAGAGGGGCTGAAACAGAGGGCGAGAAACAGAGGGGCTGAAACAGTGGGCGAGAAACAGAGGGGCTGAAACAGAGGGGCTGAAACAGAGGGGCTGAAACAGAGGGGCTGAAACAGAGGGGCTGAAACAGAGGGCGAGATACAGAGGGGCTGAAACAGAGGGCGAGAAACAGAGGGGCTGAAACAGATGGGGCTGAAACAGAGGGTGAGAAACAGAGGGGCTGAAACAGAGGGCGAGAAACAGAGGGGCTGGAACTGAGGACGCGAAACAGAGGGGCTGGAACAGAGGGCGATAAACAGAGGGCGAGAAACAGAGGGGCTGAAACGCCGGGCAAAAAACAGAGGGGCTGAAACAGAGGGCGAGAAACAGAGGGTGAGAAACAGAGGGCGAGAAACAGTGGGGCTGAAACAGCGGGGCTGAAACAGAGGTGCTGAAACAGAGGGGCTGAAACAGAGGGCGAGAAACAGAGGGGCTGAAACAGAGGGGCTCAATCAGAGTGGCTGACACAGAGGGCGAGAAACAGAGGAGCTGAAACAGAGGGCGAGAAACAGAGGGGGTGAAACAGAGGGCGAGAAACAGAGGGGCTGAAACAGAGGGGCTGAAACAGAGGGCGAGAAACAGAGGGGCTGAAACAGAGGGCGAGAAACAGAGGGGGTGAAACAGAGGGCGAGAAACTGAGGGGCTGAAACAGAGGGGCTGAAACAGAGGGCGAGAAACAGAGGGGCTGAAACAGAGGGCGAGAAACAGAGGGGCTGAAACAGAGGGGCTGAAACAGAGGGCGAGAAACAGAGGGTCTGAAACAGAGGGTGAGAAACAGAGGGGCTGAAACAGCGGGCGAGAAACAGAGGGGCTGAATCAGAGGGGCTGAATCAGAGGGGCTGAAACAGAGGGGCTGAAACAGAGGGGCTGAATCAGAGGGGCTGAAACAGAGGGCGAGAAACAGTGGGGCTGAAACAGAGGGCAAGAAACAGAGGGGCTGAAACAGAGGGCGAGAAACGGAGGAGCTGAAACAGAGGGGCTGAAACAGAGGGCGAGAAACAGAGGGGCTGAAACAGAGGGGCTTAAACAGAGGGGCTGAAACAGAGGGCGAGAAAGAGAGGGCGAGAAACAGAGGGGCTGAAACAGAGGGCGAGAAACAGAGGGGCTGCAACAGAGGGGCTGAAACAGAGGGGCTGAAACAGAGGGGCTGAAACAGAGGGCGAGAAACAGAGGGGCTGAAACAGAGGGCGAGAAACAGAGCAGCTAAAACAGATGGCGAGAAACAGAGGGGCTGAAACACAGGGGCTGAACAGAGGGGCTGAAACAGAGAGGCTGAAACAGAGGGCGAGAAACAGAGGGGCTGAAACAGAGGGCGAGAAACAGAGGGGCTGAAACAGAGGGTGAGAAACAGAGGGGCTGAATCAGAGGGGCTGAATCAGAGGGGCTGAAACAGAGGGTGAGAAACAGAGTGGCTGAAACAGAGGGCGAGAAACAGAGGGCGAGAAACAGAGGGGCTGAAACAGAGGGGCTGAAACAGAGGGGCTGAAACAGAGGGGCTGAAACAGAGGGCGAGACACAGAGGGGCTGAAACAAAGGGCGAAAAACAGAGGGGCTGAAACAGAGGGCGAGAAACAGAGGGGCTGAAACAGATGGGGCTGAAACAGAGGGTGAGAAACAGAGGGGCTGAAACAGAGGGCGAGAAACAGAGGGGCTGGAACTGAGGACGCGAAACAGAGGGGCTGGAACAGAGGGCGAGAAACAGAGGGCGAGAAACAGAGGGGCTGAAACGCGGGGCGAAAAACAGAGGGGCTGAAACAGAGGGCGAGAAACACAGGGTGAGAAACAGAGGGCGAGAAACAGTGGGGCTGAAACAGCGGGGCTGAAACAGAGGTGCTGAAACAGAGGGGCTGAAACAGAGGGCGAGAAACAGAGGGGCTGAAACAGAGGGGCTCAATCAGAGTGGCTGACACAGAGGGCGAGAAACAGAGGGGCTGAAACAGAGGGCGAGAAACAGAGGGGGTGAAACAGAGGGCGAGAAACAGAGGGGCTGAAACAGAGGGGCTGAAACAGAGGGCGAGAAACAGAGGGGCTGAAACAGAGGGCGAGAAACAGAGGGGGTGAAACAGAGGGCGAGAAACAGAGGGGCTGAAACAGAGGGGCTGAAACAGAGGGCGAGAAACAGAGGGGCTGAAACAGAGGGCGAGAAACAGAGGGGCTGAAACAGAGGGGCTGAAACAGAGGGCGAGAAACAGAGGGTCTGAAACAGAGGGTGAGAAACAGAGGGGCTGAAACAGAGGGCGAGAAACAGAGGGGCTGAAACAGAGGGGCTGAAACAGAGGGCGAGAAACAGAGGGTCTGAAACAGAGGGTGAGAAACAGAGGGGCTGAAACAGAGTGCGAGAAACAGAGGGGCTGAAACAGAGGGGCTGAAACAGACGGGCTGAATCAGAGGGGCTGAAACAGAGGGGCTTAAACAGAGGGGCTGAAACAGAGGGCGAGAAACAGAGGGGCTGAAACAGTGGGCGAGTAACAGAGGGGCTGAAACAGAGGGGCTGAAACAGAGGGGCTGAAACAGAGGGGCTGAAACAGAGGGGCTGAAACAGAGGGCGAGATACAGAGGGGCTGAAACAGAGGGCGAGAAACAGAGGGGCTGAAACAGATGGGGCTGAAACAGAGGGTGAGAAACAGAGGGGCTGAAACAGAGGGCGAGAAACAGAGGGGCTGGAACTGAGGACGCGAAACAGAGGGGCTGGAACAGAGGGCGATAAACAGAGGGCGAGAAACAGAGGGGCTGAAACGCGGGGCGAAAAACAGAGGGGCTGAAACAGAGGGCGAGAAACAGAGGGTGAGAAACAGAGGGCGAGAAACAGTGGGGCTGAAACAGCGGGGCTGAAACAGAGGTGCTGAAACAGAGGGGCTGAAACAGAGGGCGAGAAACAGAGGGGCTGAAACAGAGGGGCTCAATCAGAGTGGCTGACACAGAGGGCGAGAAACAGAGGGGCTGAAACAGAGGGCGAGAAACAGAGGGGGTGAAACAGAGGGCGAGAAACAGAGGGGCTGAAACAGAGGGGTTGAAACAGAGGGCGAGAAACAGAGGGGCTGAAACAGAGGGCGAGAAACAGAGGGGGTGAAACAGAGGGCGAGAAACTGAGGGGCTGAAACAGAGGGGCTGAAACAGAGGGCGAGAAACAGAGGGGCTGAAACAGAGGGCGAGAAACAGAGGGGCTGAAACAGAGGGGCTGAAACAGAGGGCGAGAAACAGAGGGTCTGAAACAGAGGGTGAGAAACAGAGGGGCTGAAACAGAGGGCGAGAAACAGAGGGGCTGAATCAGAGGGGCTGAATCAGAGGGGCTGAAACAGAGGGGCTGAAACAGAGGGGCTGAATCAGAGGGGCTGAAACAGAGGGCGAGAAACAGTGGGGCTGAAACAGAGGGCAAGAAACAGAGGGGCTGAAACAGAGGGCGAGAAACGGAGGAGCTGAAACAGAGGGGCTGAAACAGAGGGCGAGAAACAGAGGGGCTGAAACAGAGGGGCTTAAACAGAGGGGCTGAAACAGAGGGCGAGAAAGAGAGGGCGAGAAACAGAGGGGCTGAAACAGAGGGCGAGAAACAGAGGGGCTGCAACAGAGGGGCTGAAACAGAGGGGCTGAAACAGAGGGGCTGAAACAGAGGGCGAGAAACAGAGGGGCTGAAACAGAGGGCGAGAAACAGAGCAGCTAAAACAGATGGCGAGAAACAGAGGGGCTGAAACACAGGGGCTGAACAGAGGGGCTGAAACAGAGAGGCTGAAACAGAGGGCGAGAAACAGAGGGGCTGAAACAGAGGGCGAGAAACAGAGGGGCTGAAACAGAGGGTGAGAAACAGAGGGGCTGAATCAGAGGGGCTGAATCAGAGGGGCTGAAACAGAGGGTGAGAAACAGAGGGGCTGAAACAGAGGGCGAGAAACAGAGGGCGAGAAACAGAGGGGCTGAAACAGAGGGGCTGAAACAGAGGGGCTGAAACAGAGGGGCTGAAACAGAGGGCGAGACACAGAGGGGCTGAAACAAAGGGCGAGAAACAGAGGGGCTGAAACAGAGGGCGAGAAACGGAGGGCTGAAACAGAGGGTGAGAAACAGAGGGGCTGAAACAGAGGGGCTGAAACAGAGGGGCTGAAACAGAGGGGCTGAAACAGAGGGCGAGATACAGAGGGGCTGAAACAGAGTGCGAGAAGCAGAGGGGCTGAAACAGAGGGCGAGAAACAGAGGGGCTGAAACAGATGGGGCTGAAACAGAGGGTGAGAAACAGAGGGGCTGAAACAGACGGGCTGAAACAGAGGGCGAGAAACAGAGGGGCTGAAACAGAGGGCGAGAAACAGAGGGGCTGGAACAGAGTGCGAGAAACAGAGGGGCTGAAACAGATGGGGCTGAAACAGAGGGGCTGAAACAGAGGGGCTTAAACAGAGGGGCTGAAACAGAGGGCGAGAAACAGAGGGGCTGAAACAGAGGGCGAGAAACAGAGGGGCTGAAAAAGAGGGGCTGAAACAGAGGGGCTGAAACAGAGGGGCTGAAACAGAGGGCGAGATACAGAGGGGCTGAAACAGAGTGCGAGAAGCAGAGGGGATGAAACAGAGGGCGAGAAACAGAGGGGCTGAAACTGATGGGGCTGAAACAGAGTGTGAGAAACAGAGGGACTGAAACAGACGGGCTGAAACAGAGGGCGAGAAACAGAGGGGCTGAAACAGAGGGCGAGAAACAGAGGGGCTGGAACAGAGGACGAGAAACAGAGGGGCTGGAACAGAGGGGCTGAAACAGAGGGGCTGAAACAGAGGGTCTGAAACAGAGGGCGAGAAACAGAGGGGCTGAAACAAAGGGCGAGAAACAGAGGGGCTGAAACAGAGGGCGAGAAACGGAGGGGCTGAAACAGAGGGTGAGAAACAGAGGGGCTGAAACAGAGTGCGAGAAGCAGAGGGGCTGAAACAGAGGGCGAGAAACAGAGGGGCTGATACAGATGGGGCTGAAACAGAGGGTGAGAAACAGAGGGGCTGAAACAGACGGGCTGAAACAGAGGGCGAGAAACAGAGGGGCTGAAACAGAGGGTGAGAAACAGAGGGGCTGGAACAGAGGGCAAGAAACAGAGGGGCTGAAACAGAGTGCGAGAAACGGAGGGGCTGAAACAGAGGGGCTGAAACAGAGGGCGAGAAACAGAGGGGCTGAAACAGAGGGGCTTAAACAGAGGGGCTGAAACAGAGGGCGAGAAAGAGAGGGCGAGAAACAGAGGGGCTGAAACAGAGGGCGAGAAACAGAGGGGCTGCAACAGAGGGGCTGAAACAGAGGGGCTGAAACAGAGGGGCTGAAACAGAGGGCGAGAAACAGAGGGGCTGAAACAGAGGGCGAGAAACAGAGCAGCTAAAACAGAGGGCGAGAAACAGAGGGTCTGAAACACAGGGGCTGAACAGAGGGGCTGAAACAGAGAGGCTGAAACAGAGGGCGAGAAACAGAGGGGCTGAAACAGAGGGCGAGAAACAGAGGGGCTGAAACAGAGGGTGAGAAACAGAGGGGCTGAATCAGAGGGGCTGAATCAGAGGGGCTGAAACAGAGGGTGAGAAACAGAGGGGCTGAAACAGAGGGCGAGAAACAGAGGGCGAGAAACAGAGGGGCTGAAACAGAGGGGCTGAAACAGAGGGGCTGAAACAGAGGGGCTGAAACAGAGGGCGAGAAACAGAGGGGCTGAAACAGAGGGCGAGAAACAGAGGGGCTGAAACAGAGGGGCTGAAACAGAGGGCGAGAAACAGAGGGTCTGAAACAGAGGGTGAGAAACAGAGGGGCTGAAACAGAGGGCGAGAAACAGAGGGGCTGAAACAGAGGGGCTGAAACAGAGGGCGAGAAACAGAGGGTATGAAACAGAGGGTGAGAAACAGAGGGGCTGAAACAGAGTGCGAGAAACAGAGGGGCTGAAACAGAGGGGCTGAAACAGACGGGCTGAATCAGAGGGGCTGAAACAGAGGGGCTTAAACAGAGGGGCTGAAACAGAGGGCGAGAAACAGAGGGGCTGAAACAGTGGGCGAGAAACAGAGGGGCTGAAACAGAGGGGCTGAAACAGAGGGGCTGAAACAGAGGGGCTGAAACAGAGGGCGAGATACAGAGGGGCTGAAACAGAGGGCGAGAAACAGAGGGGCTGAAACAGATGGGGCTGAAACAGAGGGTGAGAAACAGAGGGGCTGAAACAGAGGGCGAGAAACAGAGGGGCTGGAACTGAGGACGCGAAACAGAGGGGCTGGAACAGAGGGCGATAAACAGAGGGCGAGAAACAGAGGGGCTGAAACGCGGGGCGAAAAACAGAGGGGCTGAAACAGAGGGCGAGAAACAGAGGGTGAGAAACAAAGGGCGAGAAACAGTGGGGCTGAAACAGCGGGGCTGAAACAGAGGTGCTGAAACAGAGGGGCTGAAACAGAGGGCGAGAAACAGAGGGGCTGAAACAGAGGGGCTCAATCAGAGTGGCTGACACAGAGGGCGAGAAACAGAGGGGCTGAAACAGAGGGCGAGAAACAGAGGGGGTGAAACAGAGGGCGAGAAACAGAGGGGCTGAAACAGAGGGGCTGAAACAGAGGGCGAGAAACAGAGGGGCTGAAACAGAGGGCGAGAAACAGAGGGGGTGAAACAGAGGGCGAGAAACTGAGGGGCTGAAACAGAGGGGCTGAAACAGAGGGCGAGAAACAGAGGGGCTGAAACAGAGGGCGAGAAACAGAGGGGCTGAAACAGAGGGGCTGAAACAGAGGGCGAGAAACAGAGGGTCTGAAACAGAGGGTGAGAAACAGAGGGGCTGAAACAGAGGGCGAGAAACAGAGGGGCTGAATCAGAGGGGCTGAATCAGAGGGGCTGAAACAGAGGGGCTGAAACAGAGGGGCTGAATCAGAGGGGCTGAAACAGAGGGCGAGAAACAGTGGGGCTGAAACAGAGGGCAAGAAACAGAGGGGCTGAAACAGAGGGCGAGAAACGGAGGGGCTGAAACAGAGGGCTGAAACAGAGGGCGAGAAACAGAGGGGCAGAAACAGAGGGCGAGAAACAGAGGGGCTGAAACAGAGGGCGAGAAAGAGAGGGCGAGAAACAGAGGGGCTGAAACAGAGGGCGAGAAACAGAGGGTCTGCAACAGAGGGGCTGAAACAGAGGGGCTGAAACAGAGGGGCTGAAACAGAGGGCGAGAAACAGAGGGGCTGAAACAGAGGGCGAGAAACAGAGCAGCTAAAACAGATGGCGAGAAACAGAGGGGCTGAAACACAGGGGCTGAACAGAGGGGCTGAAACAGAGAGGCTGAAACAGAGGGCGAGAAACAGAGGGGCTGAAACAGAGGGCGAGAAACAGAGGGGCTGAAACAGAGGGTGAGAAACAGAGGGGCTGAATCAGAGGGGCTGAATCAGAGGGGCTGAAACAGAGGGTGAGAAACAGAGGGGCTGAAACAGAGGGCGAGAAACAGAGGGCGAGAAACAGAGGGGCTGAAACAGAGGGGCTGAAACAGAGGGGCTGAAACAGAGGGGCTGAAACAGAGGGCGAGAAACAGAGGGGCTGAAACAAAGGGCGAGAAACAGAGGGGCTGAAACAGAGGGCGAGAAACGGAGGGGCTGAAACAGAGGGTGAGAAACAGAGGGGCTGAAACAGAGGGGCTGAAACAGAGGGGCTGAAACAGAGGGCGAGATACAGAGGGGCTGAAACAGAGTGCGAGAAGCAGAGGGGCTGAAACAGAGGGCGAGAAACAGAGGGGCTGAAACAGATGGGGCTGAAACAGAGGGTGAGAAACAGAGGGGCTGAAACAGACGGGCTGAAACAGAGGGCGAGAAACAGAGGGGCTGAAACAGAGGGCGAGAAACAGAGGGGCTGGAACAGAGTGCGAGAAACAGAGGGGCTGAAACAGATGGGGCTGAAACAGAGGGGCTGAAACAGAGGGGCTTAAACAGAGGGGCTGAAACAGAGGGCGAGAAACAGAGGGGCTGAAAAAGAGGGGCTGAAACAGAGGGGCTGAAACAGAGGGGCTGAAACAGAGGGCGAGATACAGAGGGGCTGAAACAGAGTGCGAGAAGCAGAGGGGCTGAAACAGAGGGCGAGAAACAGAGGGGCTGAAACTGATGGGGCTGAAACAGAGTGTGAGAAACAGAGGGACTGAAACAGACGGGCTGAAACAGAGGGCGAGGAACAGAGGGGCTGAAACAGAGGGCGAGAAACAGAGGGGCTGGAACAGAGGACGAGAAACAGAGGGGCTGGAACAGAGGGGCTGAAACAGAGGGGCTGAAACAGAGGGTCTGAAACAGAGGGCGAGAAACAGAGGGGCTGAAACAAAGGGCGAGAAACAGAGGGGCTGAAACAGAGGGCGAGAAACGGAGGGGCTGAAACAGAGGGTGAGAAACAGAGGGGCTGAAACAGAGGGGCTGAAACAGAGGGGCTGAAACAGAGGGCGAGATACAGAGGGGCTGAAACAGAGTGCGAGAAGCAGAGGGGCTGAAACAGAGGGCGAGAAACAGAGGGGCTGATACAGATGGGGCTGAAACAGAGGGTGAGAAACAAAGGGGCTGAAACAGACGGGCTGAAACAGAGGGCGAGAAACAGAGGGGCTGAAACAGAGGGTGAGAAACAGAGGGGCTGGAACAGAGGGCAAGAAACAGAGGGGCTGAAACAGAGTGCGAGAAACGGAGGGGCTGAAACAGAGGGGCTGAAACAGAGGGCGAGAAACAGAGGGGCTGAAACAGAGGGGCTTAAACAGAGGGGCTGAAACAGAGGGCGAGAAAGAGAGGGCGAGAAACAGAGGGGCTGAAACAGAGGGCGAGAAACAGAGGGGCTGCAACAGAGGGGCTGAAACAGAGGGGCTGAAACAGAGGGGCTGAAACAGAGGGCGAGAAACAGAGGGGCTGAAACAGAGGGCGAGAAACAGAGCAGCTAAAACAGAGGGCGAGAAACAGAGGGGCTGAAACACAGGGGCTGAACAGAGGGGCTGAAACAGAGAGGCTGAAACAGAGGGCGAGAAACAGAGGGGCTGAAACAGAGGGCGAGAAACAGAGGGGCTGAAACAGAGGGTGAGAAACAGAGGGGCTGAATCAGAGGGGCTGAATCAGAGGGGCTGAAACAGAGGGTGAGAAACAGAGGGGCTGAAACAGAGGGCGAGAAACAGAGGGCGAGAAACAGAGGGGCTGAAACAGAGGGGCTGGAACAGAGGGGCTGAAACAGAGGGCGAGAAACAGAGGGGCTGAAACAAAGGGCGAGAAACAGAGGGGCTGAAACAGAGGGCGAGAAACGGAGGGGCTGAAACAGAGGGTGAGAAACAGAGGGGCTGAAACAGAGGGGCTGAAACAGAGGGGCTGAAACAGAGGGGCTGAAACAGATGGCGAGATACAGAGGGGCTGAAACAGAGTGCGAGAAGCAGAGGGGCTGAAACAGAGGGCGAGAAACAGAGGGGCTGAAACAGATGGGGCTGAAACAGAGGGTGAGAAACAGAGGGGCTGAAACAGACGGGCTGAAACAGAGGGCGAGAAACAGAGGGGCTGAAACAGAGGGCGAGAAACAGAGGGGCTGGAACAGAGTGCGAGAAACAGAGGGGCTGAAACAGATGGGGCCGAAACAGAGGGGCTGAAACAGAGGGGCTTAAACAGAGGGGCTGAAACAGAGGGCGAGAAACAGAGGGGCTGAAACAGAGGGCGAGAAACAGAGGGGCTGAAACAGAGGGGCTGAAACAGAGGGGCTGAAACAGAGGGGCTGAAACAGAGGGCGAGATACAGAGGGGCTGAAACAGAGTGCGAGAAGCAGAGGGGCTGAAACAGAGGGCGAGAAACAGAGGGGCTGAAACTGATGGGGCTGAAACAGAGTGTGAGAAACAGAGGGACTGAAACAGACGGGCTGAAACAGAGGGCGAGAAACAGAGGGGCTGAAACAGAGGGCGGGAAACAGAGGGGCTGGAACAGAGGACGAGAAACAGAGGGGCTGGAACAGAGGGGCTGAAACAGAGGGGCTGAAACAGAGGGTCTGAAACAGAGGGCGAGAAAAAGAGGGGCTGAAACAAAGGGCGAGAAACAGAGGGGCTGAAACAGAGGGCGAGAAACGGAGGGGCTGAAACAGAGGGTGAGAAACAGAGGGGCTGAAACAGAGGGGCTGAAACAGAGGGGCTGAAACAGAGGGCGAGATACAGAGGGGCTGAAACAGAGTGCGAGAAGCAGAGGGGCTGAAACAGAGGGCGAGAAACAGAGGGGCTGATACAGATGGGGCTGAAACAGAGGGTGAGAAACAGAGGGGCTGAAACAGACGGGCTGAAACAGAAGGCGAGAAACAGAGGGGCTGAAACAGAGGGTGAGAAACAGAGGGGCTGGAACAGAGGGCGAGAAACAGAGGGGCTGAAACAGAGTGCGAGAAACAGAGGGGCTGAAACAGAGGGGCTGAAACAGACGGGCTGAATCAGAGGGGCTGAAACAGAGGGGCTTAAACAGAGGGGCTGAAACAGAGGGCGAGAAACAGAGGGGCTGAAACAGAGGGCGAGAAACAGAGGGGCTGAAACAGAGGGGCTGAAACAGAGGGGCTGAAACAGAGGGGCTGAAACAGAGGGGCTGAAACAGAGGGCGAGATACAGAGGGGCTGAAACAGAGGGCGAGAAACAGAGGCGCTGAAACAGATGGGGCTGAAACAGAGGGTGAGAAACAGAGGGGCTGAAACAGACGGGCTGAAACAGAGGGCGAGAAACAGAGGGGCTTAAACAGAGGGCGAGAAACAGAGGGGCTGGAACTGAGGACGCGAAACAGAGGGGCTGGAACAGAGGGCGAGAAACAGAGGGCGAGAAACAGAGGGGCTGAAACAGAGGGGCTGAAACAGAGGGGCTGAAACAGAGGTGCTGAAACAGAGGGCGAGAAACATAGGGGCTGAAACAGAGGGGCTGAATCAGAGCAGATGAATCAGAGGGGCTGAAACAGAGGGCGAGAAACAGAGGGGCAGAAACAGAGGGCGAGAAACAGGGGGGCTGAAACAGAGGGCGAGAAACAGAGGGCGAGAAACAGAGGGGCTGAAACAGAGGGGCTCAAACAGAGGGGCTGAAACAGAGGGCGAGAAACAGAGGGGCTGAAACAAAGGGCGAGAAACAGAGGGGCTGAAACAGAGGGCGAGAAACGGAGGGGCTTAAACAAAGGGCGAGAAACAGAGGGGCTGAAACAGAGGGCGAGAAACAGAGGGCGAGAAACAGAGGGACTGAAACAGAGGGCCTGAAAGAGAGGGGCTGAAACAAAGGGCGAGAAACAGAGGGGCTGGAACAGAGGGCGAGAAACGGAGGGGCTGAAACAGAGGGCGAGAAACAGAGGGGCTGAAACAGAGGGGCTGAAACAGAGGGGCTGAAACAGAGGGCGAGAAACAGAGGGGCTGAAACAGAGGGCGAAAAACAGAGGGGCTGAAACAGAGGGCGAGAAACAGAGGGTCTGAAACAGAGGGCGAGATACAGAGGGGCTGAAACAGAGTGCGAGAAGCAGAGGGGCTGAAACAGAGGGCGAGAAACAGAGGGGCTGATACAGATGGGGCTGAAACAGAGGGTGAGAAACAGAGGGGCTGAAACAGATGGGCTGAAACAGAGGGCGAGAAACAGAGGGGCTGAAACAGAGGGTGAGAAACAGAGGGGCTGGAACAGAGGGCGAGAAACAGAGGGGCTGAAACAGAGTGCGAGAAACAGAGGGGCTGAAACAGAGGGGCTGAAACAGACGGGCTGAATCAGAGGGGCTGAAACTGAGGGGCTTAAACAGAGGGGCTGAAACAGAGGGCGAGAAACAGAGGGGCTGAAACAGAGGGCGAGAAACAGAGGGGCTGAAACAGAGGGGCTGAAACAGAGGGGCTGAAACAGAGGGGCTGAAACAGAGGGCGAGATACAGAGGGGCTGAAACAGAGGGCGAGAAACAGAGGGGCTGAAACAGATGGGGCTGAAACAGAGGGTGAGAAACAGAGGGGCTGAAACAGACGGGCTGAAACAGAGGGCGAGAAACAGAGGGGCTGAAACAGAGGGCGAGAAACAGAGGGGCTGGAACTGAGGACGCGAAACAGAGGGGCTGGAACAGAGGGCGAGAAACAGAGGGCGAGAAACAGAGGGGCTGAAACAGAGGGGCTGAAACAGAGGGGCTGAAACAGAGGTGCTGAAACAGAGGGCGAGAAACATAGGGGCTGAAACAGAGGGGCTGAATCAGAGCAGATGAATCAGAGGGGCTGAAACAGAGGGCGAGAAACAGAGGGGCAGAAACAGTGGGCGAGAAACAGGGGGGCTGAAACAGAGGGCGAGAAACAGAGGGCGAGAAACAGAGGGGCTGAAACAGAGGGGCTCAAACAGAGGGGCTGAAACAGAGGGCGAGAAACAGAGGGCGAGAAACAGAGGGACTGAAACAGAGGGGCTGAAAGAGAGGGGCTGAAACAAAGGGCGAGAAACAGAGGGGCTGGAACAGAGGGCGAGAAACGGAGGGGCTGAAACAGAGGGCGAGAAACAGAGGGGCTGAAACAGAGGGGCTGAAACAGAGGGGCTGAAACAGAGGGCAAGAAACAGAGGGGCTGAAACAGAGGGCGAAAAACAGAGGGGCTGAAACAGAGGGCGAGAAACAGAGGGGCTGAAACAGAGGGGCTGAAACAGAGGGGCTGAAACAGAGGGGCTGAATCAGAGGGGCTGATTCAGAGTGGCTGAAACAGAGGGGCTGAATCAGCGGGGCTGAAACAGAGGGCGAGAAACAGAGGGGCAGAAACAGAGGGCGAGAAACAGAGGGGCTGAAACAGAGGGGCTGAAACAGAGGGCGAGAAAAAGAGGGGCTGAAACAGAGGGCGAGAAACAGAGGGGCTGAAACAGAGGGGCTGAAACAGAGGGCGAGAAACAGACGGTCTGAAACAGAGGGGCTGAAACAGAGGGGCTGAAACAGAGGGGCTGAAACAGAGGGCGAGATACAGAGCGGCTGAAACAGAGTGCGAGAAGCAGAGGGGCTGAAACAGAGGGCGAGAAACAGAGGGGCTGAAACAGAGGGGCTGAAACAGAGTGCGAGAAGCAGAGGGGCTGAAACAGAGGGTGAGAAACAGAGGGGCTGAAACAGAGGGCGAGAAACAGAGGGGCTGGAACAGAGGGCGAGAAACAGAGGGGCTGAAACAGAGGGCGAGAAACAGAGGGGCTGAAACAGAGGGGCTGAAACAGTGAGCGAGATACAGAGAGGCTTAAACAGAGGGGCTGAAACAGAGGGGCTGAAACAGAGGGCGAGAATCAGAGGGGCTGAAACAGAGGGCGAGAAACAGAGGGGCAGAAACAGAGGGGCTGAAACAGAGGGGCTGAAACAGAGGGGCTGAAACAGAGGGCGAGAAACAGTGGGGCTGAAACAGAGGGCGAGAAACAGAGGGGCTGAAACAGAGGGCGAGAAACAGAGGGGCTGAAACAGAGGGGCTGAAACAGAGGGGCTGAAACAGAGGGGCTGAAACAGAGGGGCTGAAACAGAGGGCGAGATACAGAGGGGCTGAAACAGAGGGCGAGAAACAGAGGGGCTGAAACAGATGGGGCTGAAACAGAGGGTGAGAAACAGAGGGGCTGAAACAGACGGGCTGAAACAGAGGGCGAGAAACAGAGGGGCTGAAACAGAGGGGCTGAAACAGAGGGGCTGAAACAGAGGGCAAGAAACAGAGGGGCTGAAACAGAGGGCGAAAAACAGAGGGGCTGAAACAGAGGGCGAGAAACAGAGGGGCTGAAACAGAGGGGCTGAAACAGAGGGGCTGAAACAGAGGGGCTGAATCAGAGGGGCTGATTCAGAGGGGCTGAAACAGAGGGGCTGAATCAGCGGGGCTGAAACAGAGGGCGAGAAACAGAGGGGCAGAAACAGAGGGCGAGAAACAGAGGGGCTGAAACAGAGGGGCTGAAACAGAGGGCGAGAAAAAGAGGGGCTGAAACAGAGGGCGAGAAACAGAGGGGCTGAAACAGAGGGGCTGAAACAGAGGGCGAGAAACAGACGGTCTGAAACAGAGGGGCTGAAACAGAGGGGCTGAAACAGAGGGGCTGAAACAGAGGGCGAGATACAGAGCGGCTGAAACAGAGTGCGAGAAGCAGAGGGGCTGAAACAGAGGGCGAGAAACAGAGTGGCTGAAACAGAGGGGCTGAAACAGAGTGCGAGAAGCAGAGGGGCTGAAACAGAGGGTGAGAAACAGAGGGGCTGAAACAGAGGGCGAGAAACAGAGGGGCTGAAACAGAGGGGCTGAAACAGAGGGGCTGAAACAGAGGGACTGAAACAGAGGGCGAGAAACAGAAGAGCTGAAACAGAGGGCGAGAAACAGAGGAGTTGAAACAGAGGGTGAGAATAAGAGGGGCTGAAACAGAGGGGCTGAAGCAGAGGGGCTGAAACAGAGGGGCTGAAACAGAGGGCGAGAAACAGAGGGGCTGAAACAGAGGGCGAGAAACAGAGGGGCTGAAACAGAGGGCGAGAAACAGAGGGACTGAAACAGAGGAGCTGAAACAGAGGGGCTGAAACAGAGGGGCTGAATCAGAGGGGCTGACTCAGAGGTGCTGAAACAGAGGGGCTGAATCAGCGGGGCTGAAACAGAGGGCGAGAAACAGTAGGGCTGAAACAGAGGGCGAGAAACAGAGGGGCTGAAACAGAGGGCGAGAAACAGAGGGGCTGAAACAGAGGGGCTGAAACAGAGGGCGAGAAACAGAGGAGCTGGAACAGAGGGCGAAAAACGGAGGGGCTGAAACAGAGGGGCTGAAACAGAGGGGCTGAATCAGAGGTTTTGATACAGAGGGGCTGAAACAGAGGTGCTGAATCAGCGGGGCTGAAACATAGGGCGAGAAACAGAGGGGCTGAAACAGAGGGTGAGAAACAGAGGGGCAGAAACAGAGGGCGAAAAGGGGAGGGGCTGAAACAGAGGGCGAGAAACAGAGGGCGAGAAACAGAGGGGCTGAAACAGAGGGCGAGAAACAGAGGGGCTGGAACAGAAGGGCTGAAACAGAGGGGCTGAAACAGAGGGCGAGAAACAGAGGGGCTGAAACAGAGGGCGAGAAACAGAGGGGCTGGAACAGAGGACGAGAAACAGTGGGGCTGGAACAGAGGGGCTGAAACAGAGGGGCTGAAACAGAGGGTCTGAAACAGAGGGCGAGAAACAGAGGGGCTGAAACAAAGGGCGAGAAACAGAGGGGCTGAAACAGAGGGCGAGAAACGGAGGGGCTGAAACAGAGGGTGAGAAACAGAGGGGCTGAAACAGAGGGGCTGAAACAGAGGGGCTGAAACAGAGGGCGAGATACAGAGGGGCTGAAACAGAGTGCGAGAAGCAGAGGGGCTGAAACAGAGGGCGAGAAACAGAGGGGCTGATACAGATGGGGCTGAAACAGAGGGTGAGAAACAGAGGGGCTGAAACAGACGGGCTGAAACAGAGGGCGAGAAACAGAGGGGCTGAAACAGAGGGTGAGAAACAGAGGGGCTGGAACAGAGGGCAAGAAACAGAGGGGCTGAAACAGAGTGCGAGAAACGGAGGGGCTGAAACAGAGGGGCTGAAACAGAGGGCGAGAAACAGAGGGGCTGAAACAGAGGGGCTTAAACAGAGGGGCTGAAACAGAGGGCGAGAAAGAGAGGGCGAGAAACAGAGGGGCTGAAACAGAGGGCGAGTAACAGAGGGGCTGCAACAGAGGGGCTGAAACAGAGGGGCTGAAACAGAGGGCGAGAAACAGAGGGGCTGAAACAGAGGGCGAGAAACAGAGCAGCTAAAACAGAGGGCGAGAAACAGAGGGGCTGAAACACAGGGGCTGAACAGAGGGGCTGAAACAGAGAGGCTGAAACAGAGGGCGAGAAACAGAGGGGCTGAAACAGAGGGCGAGAAACAGAGGGGCTGAAACAGAGGGTGAGAAATAGAGGGGCTGAATCAGAGGGGCTGAATCAGAGGGGCTGAAACAGAGGGTGAGAAACAGAGGGGCTGAAACAGAGGGCGAGAAACAGAGGGCGAGAAACAGAGGGGCTGAAACAGAGGGGCTGAAACAGAGGGGCTGAAACAGAGGGGCTGAAACAGAGGGCGAGAAACAGAGGGGCTGAAACAAAGGGCGAGAAACAGAGGGGCTGAAACAGAGGGCGAGAAACGGAGGGGCTGAAACAGAGGGTGAGAAACAGAGGGGCTGAAACAGAGGGGCTGAAACAGAGGGGCTGAAACAGAGGGGCTGAAACAGATGGCGAGATACAGAGGGGCTGAAACAGAGTGCGAGAAGCAGAGGGGCTGAAACAGAGGGCGAGAAACAGAGGGGCTGAAACAGATGGGGCTGAAACAGAGGGTGAGAAACAGAGGGGCTGAAACAGACGGGCTGAAACAGAGGGCGAGAAACAGAGGGGCTGAAACAGAGTGCGAGAAACAGAGGGGCTGAAACAGATGGGGCCGAAACAGAGGGGCTGAAACAGAGGGGCTTAAACAGAGGGGCTGAAACAGAGGGCGAGAAACAGAGGGGCTGAAACAGAGGGCGAGAAACAGAGGGGCTGGAACAGAGGACGAGAAACAGAGGGGCTGGAACAGAGGGGCTGAAACAGAGGGCGAGATACAGAGGGGCTGAAACAGAGTGCGAGAAGCAGAGGGGCTGAAACAGAGGGCGAGAAACAGAGGGGCTGAAACTGATGGGGCTGAAACAGAGTGTGAGAAACAGAGGGACTGAAACAGACGGGCTGAAACAGAGGGCGAGAAACAGAGGGGCTGAAACAGAGGGTGAGAAACAGAGGGGCTGGAACAGAGGACGAGAAACAGAGGGGCTGGAACAGAGGGGCTGAAACAGAGGGGCTGAAACAGAGGGTCTGAAACAGAGGGCGAGAAACAGAGGGGCTGAAACAAAGGGCGAGAAACAGAGGGGCTGAAACAGAGGGCGAGAAACGGAGGGGCTGAAACAGAGGGTGAGAAACAGAGGGGCTGAAACAGAGGGGCTGAAACAGAGGGGCTGAAACAGAGGGCGAGATACAGAGGGGCTGAAACAGAGTGCGAGAAGCAGAGGGGCTGAAACAGAGGGCGAGAAACAGAGGGGCTGATACAGATGGGGCTGAAACAGAGGGTGAGAAACAGAGGGGCTGAAACAGACGGGCTGAAACAGAGGGCGAGAAACAGAGGGGCTGAAACAGAGGGTGAGAAACAGAGGGGCTGGAACAGAGGGCGAGAAACAGAGGGGCTGAAACAGAGTGCGAGAAACAGAGGGGCTGAAACAGAGGGGCTGAAACAGACGGGCTGAATCAGAGGGGCTGAAACAGAGGGGCTTAAACAGAGGGGCTGAAAAAGAGGGCGAGAAACAGAGGGGCTGAAACAGAGGGCGAGAAACAGAGGGGCTGAAACAGAGGGGCTGAAACAGAGGGGCTGAAACAGAGGGGCTGAAACAGAGGGGCTGAAACAGAGGGCGAGATACAGAGGGGCTGAAACAGAGGGCGAGAAACAGAGGGGCTGAAACAGATGGGGCTGAAACAGAGGGTGAGAAACAGAGGGGCTGAAACAGACGGGCTGAAACAGAGGGCGAGAAACAGAGGGGCTTAAACAGAGGGCGAGAAACAGAGAAGCTGGAACTGAGGACGCGAAACAGAGGGGCTGGAACAGAGGGCGAGAAACAGAGGGCGAGAAACAGAGGGGCTGAAACAGAGGGGCTGAAACAGAGGGGCTGAAACAGAGGTGCTGAAACAGAAGGCGAGAAACATAGGGGCTGAAACAGAGGGGCTGAATCAGAGCAGATGAATCAGAGGGGCTGAAACAGAGGGCGAGAAACAGAGGGGCAGAAACAGAGGGCGAGAAACAGGGGGGCTGAAACAGAGGGCGAGAAACAGAGGGCGAGAAACAGAGGGGCTGAAACAGAGGGGCTCAAACAGAGGGGCTGAAACAGAGGGCGAGAAACAGAGGGGCTGAAACAAAGGGCGAGAAACAGAGGGGCTGAAACAGAGGGCGAGAAACGGAGGGGCTTAAACAAAGGGCGAGAAACAGAGGGGCTGAAACAGAGGGCGAGAAACAGAGGGCGAGAAACAGAGGGACTGAAACAGAGGGGCTGAAAGAGAGGGGCTGAAACAAAGGGCGAGAAACAGAGGGGCTGGAACAGAGGGCGAGAAACGGAGGGGCTGAAACAGAGGGCGAGAAACAGAGGGGCTGAAACAGAGGGGCTGAAACAGAGGGGCTGAAACAGAGGGCGAGAAACAGAGGGGCTGAAACATAGGGCGAAAAACAGAGGTGCTGAAACAGAGGGCGAGAAACAGAGGGGCTGAAACAGAGGGCGAGATACAGAGGGGCTGAAACAGAGTGCGAGAAGCAGAGGGGCTGAAACAGAGGGCGAGAAACAGAGGGGCTGATACAGATGGGGCTGAAACAGAGGGTGAGAAACAGAGGGGCTGAAACAGACGGGCTGAAACAGAGGGCGAGAAACAGAGGGGCTGAAACAGAGGGTGAGAAACAGAGGGGCTGGAACAGAGGGCGAGAAACAGAGGGGCTGAAACAGAGTGCGAGAAACAGAGGGGCTGAAACCGAGGGGCTGAAACAGACGGGCTGAAACAGAGGGGCTGAAACAGAGGGCGAGAAACGGAGGGGCTGAAACAGAGGGTGAGAAACAGAGGGGCTGAAACAGAGGGCGAGAAACAGAGGGGCTGAAACAGAGGGGCTGAAACAGAGGGGCTGAAACAGAGGGGCTGAAACAGAGGGGCTGAAACAGAGGGCGAGATACAGAGGGGCTGAAACAGAGGGCGAGAAACAGAGGGGCTGAAACAGATGGGGCTGAAACAGAGGGTGAGAAACAGAGGGGCTGAAACAGACGGGCTGAAACAGAGGGCGAGAAACAGAGGGGCTGAAACAGAGGGCGAGAAACAGAGGGGCTGGAACAGAGGACGCGAAACAGAGGGGCTGGAACAGAGGGCGAGAAACAGAGGGCGAGAAACAGAGGGGCTGAAACAGAGGGGCTGAAACAGAGGGGCTGAAACAGAGGTGCTGAAACAGAGGGCGAGAAACATAGGGGCTGAAACAGAGGGGCTGAATCAGAGCAGATGAATCAGAGGGGCTGAAACAGAGGGCGAGAAACAGAGGGGCAGAAACAGAGGGCGAGAAACAGGGGGGCTGAAACAGAGGGCGAGAAACAGAGGGCGAGAAACAGAGGGGCTGAAACAGAGGGGCTCAAACAGAGGGGCTGAAACAGAGGGCGAGAAACAGAGGGGCTGAAATGAAGGGCGAGAAACAGAGGGGCTGAAACAGAGGGCGAGAAACAGAGGGCGAGAAACAGAGGGGCTGAAACAGAGGGGCTGAAACAGAGGGGCTGAAACAGAGGGCGAGAAACAGACGGTCTGAAACAGAGGGGCTGAAACAGAGGGGCTGAAACAGAGGGGCTGAAACAGAGGGCGAGTTACAGAGCGGCTGAAACAGAGTGCGAGAAGCAGAGGGGCTGAAACAGAGGGCGAGAAACAGAGGGGAAAAACAGAGGGGCTGAAACAGAGTGCGAGAAGCAGAGGGGCTGAAACAGAGGGTGAGAAACAGAGGGGCTGAAACAGAGGGCGAGAAACAGAGGGGCTGGAACAGAGGGCGAGAAACAGAGGGGCTGAAACAGAGGGCGAGAAACAGAGGGGCTGAAACAGAGGGCGAGAAACAGAGGGGCTGAAACAGAGGGGCTGAAACAGTGAGCGAGATACAGAGAGGCTTAAACAGAGGGGCTGAAACAGAGGGGCTGAAACAGAGGGCGAGAATCAGAGGGGCTGAAACAGAGGGCGAGAAACAGAGGGGCAGAAACAGAGTGGCTGAAACAGAGGGGCTGAAACAGAGGGGCTGAAACAGAGGGCGAGAAACAGTGGGGCTGAAACAGAGGGCGAGAAACAGAGGGGCTGAAACAGAGGGGCTGAATCAGAGGGGCTGAGTCAGAGGGGCTGAAACAGAGGGGCTGAATCAGCGGGGCTGAAACAGAGGGCGAGAAACAGAGGGGCTGTAACAGAGGGCGAGAAACAGTGGGGCTGAAACAGAGGGCGAGAAACAGAGGGGCTGAAACAGAGGGGCTGAATCAGAGGGGCTGAAACAGAGGGCGAGAAACAGAGGGGCTGGAACAGAGGGCGAGAAACAGAGGGGCTGAAACAGAGGGCGAGAAACAGAGGGGCTGAAACAGAGGGCGAGAAACAGAGGGGCTGAAACAGAGGGGCTGAAACAGTGAGCGAGATACAGAGAGGCTTAAACAGAGGGGCTGAAACAGAGGGGCTGAAACAGAGGGCGAGAATCAGAGGGGCTGAAACAGAGGGCGAGAAACAGAGGGGCAGAAACAGAGGGGCTGAAACAGAGGGGCTGAAACAGAGGGGCTGAAACAGAGGGCGAGAAACAGTGGGGCTGAAACAGAGGGCGAGAAACAGAGGGGCTGAAACAGAGGGGCTGAATCAGAGGGGCTGAGTCAGAGGGGCTGAAACAGAGGGGCTGAATCAGCGGGGCTGAAACAGAGGGCGAGAAACAGAGGGGCTGTAACAGAGGGCGAGAAACAGTGGGGCTGAAACAGAGGGCGAGAAACAGAGGGGCTGAAACAGAGGGGCTGAATCAGCGGGGCTGAAACAGAGGGCGAGAAACAGAGGGGCTGAAACTGAGGACGAGATACAGAAGGGCAGAAACAGAGGGCGAGAAACAGAGGGGCTGAAACAGAGGGGCTGAAACAGAGGGCGAGAAACAGAGGGGCTGAAACTGAGGGCGAGAAACAGAGGGGCTGAAACAGAGGGGCTGAAACAGAGGGGCTGAAACAGAGGGACTGAAACAGAGGGCGAGAAACAGAAGAGCTGAAACAGAGGGCGAGAAACAGAGGAGTTGAAACAGAGGGTGAGAATAAGAGGGGCTGAAACAGAGGGGCTGAAGCAGAGGGGCTGAAACAGAGGGGCTGAAACAGAGGGCGAGAAACAGAGGGGCTGAAACAGAGGGCGAGAAACAGAGGGGCTGAAACAGAGGGCGAGAAACAGAGGGACTGAAACAGAGGAGCTGAAACAGAGGGGCTGAAACAGAGGGGCTGAATCAGAGGGGCTGACTCAGAGGTGCTGAAACAGAGGGGCTGAATCAGCGGGGCTGAAACAGAGGGCGAGAAACAGTAGGGCTGAAACAGAGGGCGAGAAACAGAGGGGCTGAAACAGAGGGCGAGAAACAGAGGGGCTGAAACAGAGGGGCTGAAACAGAGGGCGAGAAACAGAGGAGCTGGAACAGAGGGCGAAAAACGGAGGGGCTGAAACAGAGGGGCTGATACAGAGGGGCTGAATCAGAGGTTTTGATACAGAGGGGCTGAAACAGAGGTGCTGAATCAGCGGGGCTGAAACATAGGGCGAGAAACAGAGGGGCTGAAACAGAGGGTGAGAAACAGAGGGGCAGAAACAGAGGGCGAAAAGGGGAGGGGCTGAAACAGAGGGCGAGAAACAGAGGGGCTGAAACAGAGGGCGAGAAACAGAGGGGCTGGAACAGAAGGGCTGAAACAGAGGGGCTGAAACAGAGGGCGAGAAACAGAGGGGCTGAAACAGAGGGCGAGAAACAGAGGGGCTGGAACAGAGGACGAGAAACAGTGGGGCTGGAACAGAGGGGCTGAAACAGAGGGGCTGAAACAGAGGGTCTGAAACAGAGGGCGAGAAACAGAGGGGCTGAAACAAAGGGCGAGAAACAGAGGGGCTGAAACAGAGGGCGAGAAACGGAGGGGCTGAAACAGAGGGTGAGAAACAGAGGGGCTGAAACAGAGGGGCTGAAACAGAGGGGCTGAAACAGAGGGCGAGATACAGAGGGGCTGAAACAGAGTGCGAGAAGCAGAGGGGCTGAAACAGAGGGCGAGAAACAGAGGGGCTGATACAGATGGGGCTGAAACAGAGGGTGAGAAACAGAGGGGCTGAAACAGACGGGCTGAAACAGAGGGCGAGAAACAGAGGGGCTGAAACAGAGGGTGAGAAACAGAGGGGCTGGAACAGAGGGCAAGAAACAGAGGGGCTGAAACAGAGTGCGAGAAACGGAGGGGCTGAAACAGAGGGGCTGAAACAGAGGGCGAGAAACAGAGGGGCTGAAACAGAGGGGCTTAAACAGAGGGGCTGAAACAGAGGGCGAGAAAGAGAGGGCGAGAAACAGAGGGGCTGAAACAGAGGGCGAGTAACAGAGGGGCTGCAACAGAGGGGCTGAAACAGAGGGGCTGAAACAGAGGGCGAGAAACAGAGGGGCTGAAACAGAGGGCGAGAAACAGAGCAGCTAAAACAGAGGGCGAGAAACAGAGGGGCTGAAACACAGGGGCTGAACAGAGGGGCTGAAACAGAGAGGCTGAAACAGAGGGCGAGAAACAGAGGGGCTGAAACAGAGGGCGAGAAACAGAGGGGCTGAAACAGAGGGTGAGAAACAGAGGGGCTGAATCAGAGGGGCTGAATCAGAGGGGCTGAAACAGAGGGTGAGAAACAGAGGGGCTGAAACAGAGGGCGAGAAACAGAGGGCGAGAAACAGAGGGGCTGAAACAGAGGGGCTGAAACAGAGGGGCTGAAACAGAGGGGCTGAAACAGAGGGCGAGAAACAGAGGGGCTGAAACAAAGGGCGAGAAACAGAGGGGCTGAAACAGAGGGCGAGAAACGGAGGGGCTGAAACAGAGGGTGAGAAACAGAGGGGCTGAAACAGAGGGGTTGAAACAGAGGGGCTGAAACAGAGGGGCTGAAACAGATGGCGAGATACAGAGGGGCTGAAACAGAGTGCGAGAAGCAGAGGGGCTGAAACAGAGGGCGAGAAACAGAGGGGCTGAAACAGATGGGGCTGAAACAGAGGGTGAGAAACAGAGGGGCTGAAACAGACGGGCTGAAACAGAGGGCGAGAAACAGAGGGGCTGAAACAGAGTGCGAGAAACAGAGGGGCTGAAACAGATGGGGCCGAAACAGAGGGGCTGAAACAGAGGGGCTTAAACAGAGGGGCTGAAACAGAGGGCGAGAAACAGAGGGGCTGAAACAGAGGGCGAGAAACAGAGGGGCTGGAACAGAGGACGAGAAACAGAGGGGCTGGAACAGAGGGGCTGAAACAGAGGGCGAGATACAGAGGGGCTGAAACAGAGTGCGAGAAGCAGAGGGGCTGAAACAGAGGGCGAGAAACAGAGGGGCTGAAACTGATGGGGCTGAAACAGAGTGTGAGAAACAGAGGGACTGAAACAGACGGGCTGAAACAGAGGGCGAGAAACAGAGGGGCTGAAACAGAGGGTGAGAAACAGAGGGGCTGGAACAGAGGACGAGAAACAGAGGGGCTGGAACAGAGGGGCTGAAACAGAGGGGCTGAAACAGAGGGTCTGAAACAGAGGGCGAGAAACAGAGGGGCTGAAACAAAGGGCGAGAAACAGAGGGGCTGAAACAGAGGGCGAGAAACGGAGGGGCTGAAACAGAGGGTGAGAAACAGAGGGGCTGAAACAGAGGGGCTGAAACAGAGGGGCTGAAACAGAGGGCGAGATACAGAGGGGCTGAAACAGAGTGCGAGAAGCAGAGGGGCTGAAACAGAGGGCGAGAAACAGAGGGGCTGATACAGATGGGGCTGAAACAGAGGGTGAGAAACAGAGGGGCTGAAACAGACGGGCTGAAACAGAGGGCGAGAAACAGAGGGGCTGAAACAGAGGGTGAGAAACAGAGGGGCTGGAACAGAGGGCGAGAAACAGAGGGGCTGAAACAGAGTGCGAGAAACAGAGGGGCTGAAACAGAGGGGCTGAAACAGACGGGCTGAATCAGAGGGGCTGAAACAGAGGGGCTTAAACAGAGGGGCTGAAAAAGAGGGCGAGAAACAGAGGGGCTGAAACAGAGGGCGAGAAACAGAGGGGCTGAAACAGAGGGGCTGAAACAGAGGGGCTGAAACAGAGGGGCTGAAACAGAGGGGCTGAAACAGAGGGCGAGATACAGAGGGGCTGAAACAGAGGGCGAGAAACAGAGGGGCTGAAACAGATGGGGCTGAAACAGAGGGTGAGAAACAGAGGGGCTGAAACAGACGGGCTGAAACAGAGGGCGAGAAACAGAGGGGCTTAAACAGAGGGCGAGAAACAGAGAAGCTGGAACTGAGGACGCGAAACAGAGGGGCTGGAACAGAGGGCGAGAAACAGAGGGCGAGAAACAGAGGGGCTGAAACAGAGGGGCTGAAACAGAGGGGCTGAAACAGAGGTGCTGAAACAGAAGGCGAGAAACATAGGGGCTGAAACAGAGGGGCTGAATCAGAGCAGATGAATCAGAGGGGCTGAAACAGAGGGCGAGAAACAGAGGGGCAGAAACAGAGGGCGAGAAACAGGGGGGCTGAAACAGAGGGCGAGAAACAGAGGGCGAGAAACAGAGGGGCTGAAACAGAGGGGCTCAAACAGAGGGGCTGAAACAGAGGGCGAGAAACAGAGGGGCTGAAACAAAGGGCGAGAAACAGAGGGGCTGAAACAGAGGGCGAGAAACGGAGGGGCTTAAACAAAGGGCGAGAAACAGAGGGGCTGAAACAGAGGGCGAGAAACAGAGGGCGAGAAACAGAGGGACTGAAACAGAGGGGCTGAAAGAGAGGGGCTGAAACAAAGGGCGAGAAACAGAGGGGCTGGAACAGAGGGCGAGAAACGGAGGGGCTGAAACAGAGGGCGAGAAACAGAGGGGCTGAAACAGAGGGGCTGAAACAGAGGGGCTGAAACAGAGGGCGAGAAACAGAGGGGCTGAAACATAGGGCGAAAAACAGAGGTGCTGAAACAGAGGGCGAGAAACAGAGGGGCTGAAACAGAGGGCGAGATACAGAGGGGCTGAAACAGAGTGCGAGAAGCAGAGGGGCTGAAACAGAGGGCGAGAAACAGAGGGGCTGATACAGATGGGGCTGAAACAGAGGGTGAGAAACAGAGGGGCTGAAACAGACGGGCTGAAACAGAGGGCGAGAAACAGAGGGGCTGAAACAGAGGGTGAGAAACAGAGGGGCTGGAACAGAGGGCGAGAAACAGAGGGGCTGAAACAGAGTGCGAGAAACAGAGGGGCTGAAACCGAGGGGCTGAAACAGACGGGCTGAAACAGAGGGGCTGAAACAGAGGGCGAGAAACGGAGGGGCTGAAACAGAGGGTGAGAAACAGAGGGGCTGAAACAGAGGGCGAGAAACAGAGGGGCTGAAACAGAGGGGCTGAAACAGAGGGGCTGAAACAGAGGGGCTGAAACAGAGGGGCTGAAACAGAGGGCGAGATACAGAGGGGCTGAAACAGAGGGCGAGAAACAGAGGGGCTGAAACAGATGGGGCTGAAACAGAGGGTGAGAAACAGAGGGGCTGAAACAGACGGGCTGAAACAGAGGGCGAGAAACAGAGGGGCTGAAACAGAGGGCGAGAAACAGAGGGGCTGGAACAGAGGACGCGAAACAGAGGGGCTGGAACAGAGGGCGAGAAACAGAGGGCGAGAAACAGAGGGGCTGAAACAGAGGGGCTGAAACAGAGGGGCTGAAACAGAGGTGCTGAAACAGAGGGCGAGAAACATAGGGGCTGAAACAGAGGGGCTGAATCAGAGCAGATGAATCAGAGGGGCTGAAACAGAGGGCGAGAAACAGAGGGGCAGAAACAGAGGGCGAGAAACAGGGGGGCTGAAACAGAGGGCGAGAAACAGAGGGCGAGAAACAGAGGGGCTGAAACAGAGGGGCTCAAACAGAGGGGCTGAAACAGAGGGCGAGAAACAGAGGGGCTGAAATGAAGGGCGAGAAACAGAGGGGCTGAAACAGAGGGCGAGAAACAGAGGGCGAGAAACAGAGGGACTGAAACAGAGGGGCTGAAAGAGAGGGGCTGAAACAAAGGGCGAGAAACAGAGGGGCTGGAACAGAGGGCGAGAAACGGAGGGGCTGAAACAGAGGGCGAGAAACAGAGGGGCTGAAACAGAGGGGCTGAAACAGAGGGGCTGAAACAGAGGGCAAGAAACAGAGGGGCTGAAACAGAGGGCGAAAAACAGAGGGGCTGAAACAGAGGGCGAGAAACAGAGGGGCTGAAACAGAGGGGCTGAAACAGAGGGGCTGAAACAGAGGGGCTGAATCAGAGGGGCTGATTCAGAGGGGCTGAAACAGAGGGGCTGAATCAGCGGGGCTGAAACAGAGGGCGAGAAACAGAGGGGCAGAAACAGAGGGCGAGAAACAGAGGGGCTGAAACAGAGGGGCTGAAACAGAGGGCGAGAAAAAGAGGGGCTGAAACAGAGGGGCTGAAAGAGAGGGGCTGAAACAAAGGGCGAGAAACAGAGGGGCTGGAACAGAGGGCGAGAAACGGAGGGGCTGAAACAGAGGGCGAGAAACAGAGGGGCTGAAACAGAGGGCGAAAAACAGAGGGGCTGAAACAGAGGGCGAGAAACAGACGGTCTGAAACAGAGGGGCTGAAACAGAGGGGCTGAAACAGAGGGGCTGAAACAGAGGGCGAGAAACAGACGGTCTGAAACAGAGGGGCTGAAACAGAGGGGCTGAAACAGAGGGGCTGAAACAGAGGGCGAGATACAGAGCGGCTGAAACAGAGTGCGAGAAGCAGAGGGGCTGAAACAGAGGGCGAGAAACAGAGGGGCTGAAACAGAGGGGCTGAAACAGAGTGCGAGAAGCAGAGGGGCTGAAACAGAGGGCGAGAAACAGAGGGGCTGAAACAGAGGGCGAGAAACAGTGGGGCTGGAACAGAGGGCGAGAAACAGAGGGGCTGAAACAGAGGGCGAGAAACAGAGGGGCTGAAACAGAGGGCGAGAAACAGAGGGGCTGAAACAGAGGGGCTGAAACAGTGAGCGAGATACAGAGAGGCTTAAACAGAGGGGCTGAAACAGAGGGGCTGAAACAGAGGGCGAGAATCAGAGGGGCTGAAACAGAGGGCGAGAAACAGAGGGGCAGAAACAGAGGGGCTGAAACAGAGGGGCTGAAACAGAGGGGCTGAAACAGAGGGCGAGAAACAGTGGGGCTGAAACAGAGGGCGAGAAACAGAGGGGCTGAAACAGAGGGCGAGAAACAGAGGGGCTGAAACAGAGGGGCTGAAACAGAGGGGCTGAAACAGAGGGGCTGAAACAGAGGGGCTGAAACAGAGGGCGAGATACAGAGGGGCTGAAACAGAGGGCGAGAAACAGAGGGGCTGAAACAGATGGGGCTGAAACAGAGGGTGAGAAACAGAGGGGCTGAAACAGACGGGCTGAAACAGAGGGCGAGAAACAGAGGGGCTGAAACAGAGGGCGAGAAACAGAGGGGCTGGAACTGAGGACGCGAAACAGAGGGGCTGGAACAGAGGGCGAGAAACAGAGGGCGAGAAACAGAGGGGCTGAAACAGAGGGGCTGAAACAGAGGGGCTGAAACAGAGGTGCTGAAACAGAGGGTGAGAAACATAGGGGCTGAAACAGAGGGGCTGAATCAGAGCAGATGAATCAGAGGGGCTGAAACAGAGGGCGAGAAACAGAGGGGCAGAAACAGAGGGCGAGAAACAGGGGACTGAAACAGAGGGCGAGAAACAGAGGGCGAGAAACAGAGGGGCTGAAACAGAGGGGCTCAAACAGAGGGGCTGAAACAGAGGGCGAGAAACAGAGGGGCTGAAACAAAGGGCGAGAAACAGAGGGGCTGAAACAGAGGGCGAGAAACAGAGGGCGAGAAACAGAGGGACTGAAACAGAGGGGCTGAAAGAGAGGGGCTGAAACAAAGGGCGAGAAACAGAGGGGCTGGAACAGAGGGCGAGAAACGGAGGGGCTGAAACAGAGGGCGAGAAACAGAGGGGCTGAAACAGAGGGGCTGAAACAGAGGGGCTGAAACAGAGGGCGAGAAACAGAGGGGCTGAAACAGAGGGCGAAAAACAGAGGGGCTGAAACAGAGGGCGAGAAACAGAGGGGCTGAAACAGAGGGGCTGAAACAGAGGGGCTGAAACAGAGGGGCTGAATCAGAGGGGCTGATTCAGAGGGGCTGAAACAGAGGGGCTGAATCAGCGGGGCTGAAACAGAGGGCGAGAAACAGAGGGGCAGAAACAGAGGGCGAGAAACAGAGGGGCTGAAACAGAGGGGCTGAAACAGAGGGCGAGAAAAAGAGGGGCTGAAACAGAGGGCGAGAAACAGAGGGGCTGAAACAGAGGGGCTGAAACAGAGGGCGAGAAACAGACGGTCTGAAACAGAGGGGCTGAAACAGAGGGGCTGAAACAGAGGGGCTGAAACAGAGGGCGAGATACAGAGCGGCTGAAACAGAGTGCGAGAAGCAGAGGGGCTGAAACAGAGGGCGAGAAACAGAGGGGCTGAAACAGAGGGGCTGAAACAGAGTGCGAGAAGCAGAGGGGCTGAAACAGAGGGTGAGAAACAGAGGGGCTGAAACAGAGGGCGAGAAACAGAGGGGCTGGAACAGAGGGCGAGAAACAGAGGGGCTGAAACAGAGGGCGAGAAACAGAGGGGCTGAAACAGAGGGCGAGAAACAGAGGGGCTGAAACAGAGGGGCTGAAACAGTGAGCGAGATACAGAGAGGCTTAAACAGAGGGGCTGAAACAGAGGGGCTGAAACAGAGGGCGAGAATCAGAGGGGCTGAAACAGAGGGCGAGAAACAGAGGGGCAGAAACAGAGGGGCTGAAACAGAGGGGCTGAAACAGAGGGGCTGAAACAGAGGGCGAGAAACAGTGGGGCTGAAACAGAGGGCGAGAAACAGAGGGGCTGAAACAGAGGGGCTGAATCAGTGGGGCTGAGTCAGAGGGGCTGAAACAGAGGGGCTGAATCAGCGGGGCTGAAACAGAGGGCGAGAAACAGAGGGGCTGTAACAGAGGGCGAGAAACAGTGGGGCTGAAACAGAGGGCGAGAAACAGAGGGGCTGAAACAGAGGGGCTGAATCAGAGGGGCTGAGTCAGAGGGGCTGAAACAGAGGGGCTGAATCAGCGGGGCTGAAACAGAGGGCGAGAAACAGAGGGGCTGAAACTGAGGACGAGATACAGAAGGGCAGAAACAGAGGGCGAGAAACAGAGGGGCTGAAACAGAGGGGCTGAAACAGAGGGCGAGAAACAGAGGGGCTGAAACAGAGGGCGAGAAACAGAGGGGCTGAAACAGAGGGGCTGAAACAGAGGGGCTGAAACAGAGGGACTGAAACAGAGGGCGAGAAACAGAAGAGCTGAAACAGAGGGCGAGAAACAGAGGAGTTGAAACAGAGGGTGAGAATAAGAGGGGCTGAAACAGAGGGGCTGAAGCAGAGGGGCTGAAACAGAGGGGCTGAAACAGAGGGCGAGAAACAGAGGGGCTGAAACAGAGGGCGAGAAACAGAGGGGCTGAAACAGAGGGCGAGAAACAGAGGGACTGAAACAGAGGAGCTGAAACAGAGGGGCTGAAACAGAGGGGCTGAATCAGAGGGGCTGACTCAGAGGTGCTGAAACAGAGGGGCTGAATCAGCGGGGCTGAAACAGAGGGCGAGAAACAGTAGGGCTGAAACAGAGGGCGAGAAACAGAGGGGCTGAAACAGAGGGCGAGAAACAGAGGGGCTGAAACAGAGGGGCTGAAACAGAGGGCGAGAAACAGAGGGGCTGAAACAGAGGGGCTGAAACAGAGGGGCTGAATCAGAGGTTTTGATACAGAGGGGCTGAAACAGAGGTGCTGAATCAGCGGGGCTGAAACATAGGGCGAGAAACAGAGAGGCTGAAACAGAGGGTGAGAAACAGAGGGGCAGAAACAGAGGGCGAAAAGGGGAGGGGCTGAAACAGAGGGCGAGAAACAGAGGGCGAGAAACAGAGGGGCTGAAACAGAGGGCGAGAAACAGAGGGGCTGGAACAGAAGAGCTGAAACAGAGGGGCTGAAACATAGGGGTTGAAACAGAGGGCGAGAAAAAGAGGGGCTGAAACAGAGGGCGAGAAACAGAGCGGCTAAAACAGAGGGCGAGAAACAGAGCGGCTGAAACACAGGAGCTGAAACAGCGGGGCTGAAACAGAGGTGCTGAAACAGAGGGGCTGAAACAGAGGGCGATAAACAGAGGGGCTGAAACAGAGGGCGAGAAACAGAGGGGATGAAACAGAGGGCGAGAAACAGAGGGCGAGAAACAGAGGGACTGAAACAGAGGGGCTGAAAGAGAGGGGCTGAAAGAGAGGGGCTGAAACAGAGGGGCTGAAACAGAGGGCGAGAAACAGAGGGGCTGAAACAAAGGGCGAGAAACAGAGGGGCTGAAACAGAGGGCGAGAAATGGAGGGGCTGAAACAGAGGGGCTGAAACAGAAGGGCTGAAACAGAGGGGCTGAAACAGAGGGCGAGAAACAGAGGGGCTGAAACAGAGGGCGAGAAACAGAGGGGCTGAAACAGAGGGCGAGAAACAGAGGGGCTGAAACAGAGGGGCTGAACCAGAGGGGCTGAAACACAGGCCGAGAAACAGAGGGGCTGAAACAAAGTGCGAGAACAGAGGGGCTGAAACAGAGGGGCTGAAACAGAGGGGCTGAAACAGAGGGCGAGAGACTGAGGCGCTGAATCAGAGGGGCTGAAACAGAGGGGCTGAAACAGAGGGGCTGAAACAGAGGGCGAGAAACAGAGGGGCTAAAACAGCGGGCGAGAAAATGAGGGCCAGAAACAGAGGGGCTGAAACAGAGGGGCTGAAACAGACGGGCTGAAACAGAGAGCCTGAAGCAGAGGCCGAGAAACAGAGGGGCTGAAACAGGGGGCGAAAAACAGCGGGGCTGAGACAGTGGGCGAGAAACAGAGGGTGAGAAACTGAGGGCGAGAAACAGTGGGGCTGAAACAGAGGGGCTGAAACAGAGGGGCTGAAACAGAGGGGCTGAAACAGAGGGCGAGAAACAGAGGGGCTGAAACAGAGGGGCTGAATCAGAGTGGCTGAAACAGAGGGCGAGAAACAGAGGGGCTGAAACAGAGGGCGAGAAACAGAGGGGCTGAAACAGAGGGCGAGAAACAGAGGGGCTGAAACAGAGGGACTGAAACAGAGGGCGAGAAACAGAGGGGCTGAAACAGAGGGCGAGAAACAGAGCGTCTGAAACAGCGGGGCTGAAACAGAGGGCGAGAAACAGAGGGGCTGAAACAGAGGGCGAGAAACAGAGCGGCTAAAACAGAGGGCGAGAAACAGAGGGGCTGAAACACAGGGGCTGAAACAGAGGGGCTGAAACAGAGGGGCTGAAACAGAGGGCAAGAAACAGAGGGGCTGAAACAGAGGGCGAGAAACAGAGAGGCTGATACAGAGGGTGAGAAACAGAGGGGCTGAATCAGAGGGGCAGAAACAGAGGGCGAGAAACAGAGGGGCTGAAACAGAGGGTGAGAAGCAGAGGGGCTGAAACAGAGGGCGAGAAACAGAGGGCGAGAAACAGAGGGGCTGAAACAGAGGGGCTTAAACAGAGGTGCTGAAACAGAGGGCGAGAAACAGAGGGGCTGAAACAAAGGGCGAGAAACAGAGGGGCTGAAACAGAGGGCGAGAAACGGAGGGGCTGAAACAGAGGGCGAGAAACAGAGGGGCTGAAACAGAGGGGCTGAAACAGAGGGGCTGAAACAGAGGGCGAGATACAGAGGGGCTGAAACAGAGTGCGAGAAGCAGAGGGGCTGAAACAGAGGGCGAGAAACAGACGGGCTGAAACAGGGGGCGAAAAACAGCGGGGCTGAAACATTGGGCGAGAAACAGAGGGTGAGAAACAGAGGGCGAGAAACAGTGGGGCTGAAACAGAGGGGCTGAAACAGAGGGGCTGAAACAGAGAGGCTGAAACAGAGGGCGAGAACCAGATGGGCTGGAACAGAGGGGCTGAATCAGAGTGGCTGAAACAGAGGGCGAGAAACAGAGGGGCTGAAACAGAGGGCGAGAAACAGAGGGGCTGAAAGAGAGGGGCTGAAACAGAGGGCGAGAAACAGAGGGGCTGAAACAGACGGGCTGAAACAGAGGGGCTGAATCAGCGGGGCTGAAACAGAGGGCGAGAAACAGAGGGGCTGAAACTGAGGACGAGATACAGAGGGGCAGAAACAGAGGGCGAGAAGCAGAGGGGCTGAAACAGAGGGGCTGAAACAGAGGGCGAGAAACAGAGGGGCTGAAACAGAGGGCGAGAAACAGAGGGGCTGAAACAGAGTGCGAGAAGCAGAGGGGCTGAAACAGAGGGCGAGAAACAGACGGGCTGAAACAGAGGGGCTGAAACACAGGGTGAGAAACAGAGGGGCTGAAACAGAGTGCGAGAAACAGAGGGGCTGGAACAGAGGGCGAGAAACAGAGGGGCTGAAAAAGAAGGCGAGAAACAGAGGGGCTGAAATAGAGGGCGAGAAACAGAGGGGCTGAAACAGAGGGGCTGAAACAGTGGGCGAGATACAGAGGGGCTGAAACAGAGGGGCTGAAACAGAGAGGCTGAAACAGAGGGCGAGAAACAGAGGGGCTGAAACAGAGGGCGAGAAACAGAGGGGCTGAAACAGAGGGACTGAAACAGAGGGCGAGAAACAGAGGGGCTGAAACAGAGGGGCTGAAACAGAGGGCGAGAAAAAGAGGGGCTGAAACAGAGGGCAAGAAACAGAGGAGCTGAAACAGAGGGCGAGAAACAGAGGGGCTGAAACAGAGGGGCTGAAACAGAGGGGCTGAATCAGCGGGGCTGATTCTGAGTGGATGAAACAGAGGGGCTGAATCAGCTGGGCAGAAACAGATGGCGAGAAACAGAGGGGCTGAAACAGAGGGCGAGAAACAGAGGGGCAGAAACAGAGGGCGAGAAACAGAGGGGCTGAATCAGAGGGGCTGAATCAGAGGGGCTGAAACAGAGGGCGAGAAACAGAGGGGCTGAAACAGAGGGCGAGAAACAGAGGGGCTGAAACAGAGGGCGAGAAACAGAGCGGCTAAAACAGAGGGCGAGAAACAGAGGGGCTGAAACACAGGGGCTGAAACAGAGGGGCTGAAACAGAGGGGCTGAAACAGAGGTGCTGAAACAGAGGGCGAGAAACATAGGGGCTGAAACAGAGGGGCTGAATCAGAGCAGATGAATCAGAGGGGCTGAAACAGAGGGCGAGAAACAGAGGGGCAGAAACAGAGGGCGAGAAACAGGGGGGCTGAAAAAGAGGGCGAGAAACAGAGGGCGAGAAACAGAGGGGCTGAAACAGAGGGGCTCAAACAGAGGGGCTGAAACAGAGGGCGAGAAACAGAGGGGCTGAAACAAAGGGCAAGAAACAGAGGGGCTGAAACAGAGGGCGAGAAACGGAGGGGCTTAAACAAAGGGCGAGAAACAGAGGGGCTGAAACAGAGGGCGAGAAACAGAGGGCGAGAAACAGAGGGACTGAAACAGAGGGGCTGAAAGAGAGGGGCTGAAACAAAGGGCGAGAAACAGAGGGGCTGGAACAGAGGGCGAGAAACGGAGGGGCTGAAACAGAGGGCGAGAAACAGAGGTGCTGAAACAGAGGGGCTGAAACAGAGGGGCTGAAACAGAGGGCGAGAAACAGAGGGGCTGAAACAGAGGGCGAAAAACAGAGGGGCTGAAACAGAGGGCGAGAAACAGAGGGGCTGAAACAGAGGGGCTGAAACAGAGGGCGAGATACAGAGGGGCTGAAACAGAGTGCGAGAAGCAGAGGGGCTGAAACAGAGGGCGAGAAACAGAGGGGCTGATACAGATGGGGCTGAAACAGAGGGTGAGAAACAGAGGGGCTGAAACAGACGGGCTGAAACAGAGGGCGAGAAACAGAGGGGCTGAAACAGAGGGTGAGAAACAGAGGGGCTGGAACAGAGGGCGAGAAACAGAGGGGCTGAAACAGAGTGCGAGAAACAGAGGGGCTGAAACAGAGGGGCTGAAACAGATGGGCTGAATCAGATGGGCTGAAACAGAGGGGCTTAAACAGAGGGGCTGAAACAGAGGGCGAGAAACAGAGGGGCTGAAACAGAGGGCGAGAAACAGAGGGGCTGAAACAGAGGGTCTGAAACAGAGGGGCTGAAACAGAGGGGCTGAAACAGAGGGGCTGAAACAGAGGGCGAGATACAGAGGGGCTGAAACAGAGGGCGAGAAACAGAGGGGCTGAAACAGATGGGGCTGAAACAGAGGGTGAGAAACAGAGGGGCTGAAACAGACGGGCTGAAACAGAGGGCGAGAAACAGAGGGGCTGAAACAGAGGGCGAGAAACAGAGGGGCTGGAACTGAGGACGCGAAACAGAGGGGCTGGAACAGAGGGCGAGAAACAGAGGGCGAGAAACAGAGGGGCTGAAACAGAGGGGCTGAAACAGAGGGGCTGAAACAGAGGTGCTGAAACAGAGGGCGAGAAACATAGGGGCTGAAACAGAGGGGCTGAATCAGAGCAGATGAATCAGAGGGGCTGAAACAGAGGGCGAGAAACAGAGGGGCAGAAACAGAGGGCGAGAAACAGGGGGGCTGAAACAGAGGGCGAGAAACAGAGGGCGAGAAACAGAGGGGCTGAAACAGAGGGTCTCAAACAGAGGGGCTGAAACAGAGGGCGAGAAACAGAGGGGCTGAAACAGAGGGCGAGAAACAGAGGGGCTGAAACAGAGGGGCTGAAACAGAGGGGCTGAAACAGAGGGCGAGAAACAGAGGGGCTGAAACAGAGGGCGAAAAACAGAGGGGCTGAAACAGAGGGCGAGAAACAGAGGGGCTGAAACAGAGCGGCTGAAACAGAGGGGCTGAAACAGAGGGGCTGAATCAGAGGGGCTGATTCAGAGGGGCTGAAACAGAGGGGCTGAATCAGCGGGGCTGAAACAGAGGGCGAGAAACAGAGGGGCAGAAACAGAGGGCGAGAAACAGAGGGGCTGAAACAGAGGGGCTGAAACAGAGGGCGAGAAAAAGAGGGGCTGAAACAGAGGGCGAGAAACAGAGGGGCTGAAACAGAGGGGCTGAAACAGAGGGCGAGAAACAGAGGGGCTGAAACAGAGGGGCTGAAACAGAGGGGCTGAAACAGAGGGGCTGAAACAGAGGGCGAGATACAGAGCGGCTGAAACAGAGTGCGAGAAGCAGAGGGTCTGAAACAGAGGGCGAGAAACAGAGGGGCTGAAACAGAGGGGCTGAAACAGAGTGCGAGAAGCCGAGGGGCTGAAACAGAGGGTGAGAAACAGAGGGGCTGAAACAGAGGCCGAGAAACAGAGGGGCTGGAACAGAGGGCGAGAAACAGAGGGGCTGAAACAGAGGGCGAGAAACAGAGGGGCTGAAACAGAGGGGCTGAAACAGTGAGCGAGATAAAGAGAGGCTTAAACAGAGGGGCTGAAACAGAGGGGCTGAAACAGAGGGCGAGAATCAGAGGGGCTGAAACAGAGGGCGAGAAACAGAGGGGCAGAAACAGAGGGGCTGAAACAGAGGGGCTGAAACAGAGGGGCTGAAACAGAGGGCGAGAAACAGTGGGGCTGAAACAGAGGGCGAGAAACAGAGGGGCTGAAACAGAGGGGCTGAATCAGAGGGGCTGAGTCAGAGGGGCTGAAACAGAGGGGCTGAATCAGCGGGGCTGAAACAGAGGTCGAGAAACAGAGGGGCTGTAACAGAGGGCGAGAAACAGTGGGGCTGAAACAGAGGGCGAGAAACAGAGGGGCTGAAACAGAGGGGCTGAATCAGAGGGGCTGAGTCAGAGGGGCTGAAACAGAGGGGCTGAATCAGCGGGGCTGAAACAGAGGGCGAGAAACAGAGGGGCTGAAACTGAGGACGAGATACAGAGGGGCAGAAACAGAGGGCGAGAAGCAGTGGGGCTGAAACAGAGGGGCTGAAACAGAGGGCGAGAAACAGAGGGGCTGAAACAGAGGGCGAGAAACAGAGGGGCTGAAACAGAGGGGCTGAAACAGAGGGGCTGAAACAGAGGGACTGAAACAGAGGGCGAGAAACAGAAGAGCTGAAACAGAGGGCGAGAAACAGAGGAGTTGAAACAGAGGGCGAGAATAAGAGGGGCTGAAACAGAGGGGCTGAAGCAGAGGGGCTGAAACAGAGGGGCTGAAACAGAGGGCGAGAAACAGAGGGGCTGAAACAGAGGGCGAGAAACAGAGGGGCTGAAACAGAGGGCGAGAAACAGAGGGACTGAAACAGAGGAGCTGAAACAGAGGGGCTGAAACAGAGGGGCTGAATCAGAGGGGCTGACTCAGAGGTGCTGAAACAGAGGGGCTGAATCAGCGGGGCTGAAACAGAGGGCGAGAAACAGTAGCGCTGAAACAGAGGGCGAGAAACAGAGGGGCTGAAACAGAGGGCGAGAAACAGAGGGGCTGAAACAGAGGGGCTGAAACAGAGGGCGAGAAACAGAGGAGCTGGAACAGAGGGCGAAAAACGGAGGGGCTGAAACAGAGGGGCTGAAACAGAGGGGCTGAATCAGAGGTTTTGATACAGAGGGGCTGAAACAGAGGTGCTGAATCAGCGGGGCTGAAACATAGGGCGAGAAACAGAGGGGCTGAAACAGAGGGTGAGAAACAGAGGGGCAGAAACAGAGGGCGAAAAGGAGAGGGGCTGAAACAGAGGGCGAGAAACAGAGGGCGAGAAACAGAGGGGCTGAAACAGAGGGCGAGAAACAGAGGGGCTGAAACAGAAGGGCTGAAACAGAGGGGCTGAAACATAGGGGTTGAAACAGAGGGCGAGAAAAAGAGGGGCTGAAACAGAGGGTGAGAAACAGAGCGGCTAAAACAGAGTGCGAGAAACAGAGGGGCTGAAACACAGGAGCTGAAACAGCGGGGCTGAAACAGAGGTGCTGAAACAGAGGGGCTGAAACAGAGGGCGATAAACAGAGGGGCTGAAACAGAGGGCGAGAAACAGAGGGGATGAAACAGAGGGCGAGAAACAGAGGGCGAGAAACAGAGGGACTGAAACAGAGGGGCTGAAAGAGAGGGGCTGAAAGAGAGGGGCTGAAACAGAGGGGCTGAAACAGAGGGCGAGAAACAGAGGGGCTGAAACAAAGGGCGAGAAACAGAGGGGCTGAAACAGAGGGCGAGAAACGGAGGGGCTGAAACAGAGGGGCTGAAACAGAAGGGCTGAAACAGAGGGGCTGAAACAGAGGGCGAGAAACAGAGGGGCTGAAACAGAGGGCGAGAAACAGAGGGGCTGAAACAGAGGGCGAGAAACAGAGGGGCTGAAACAGAGGGGCTGAACCAGAGGGGCTGAAACACAGGCCGAGAAATAGAGGGGCTGAAACAAAGGGCGAGAACAGAGGGGCTGAAACAGAGGGGCTGAAACAGAGGGGCTGAAACAGAGGGCGAGAGACTGAGGCGCTGAATCAGAGGGGCTGAAACAGAGGGGCTGAAACAGAGGGGCTGAAACAGAGGGCGAGAAACAGAGGGGCTGAAACAGAGGGCGAAAAACAGAGGGGCTGAAACAGAGGGCGAGAAACAGAGGGGCTGAAACAGAGCGGCTGAAACAGAGGGGCTGAAACAGAGGGGCTGAATCAGAGGGGCTGATTCAGAGGGGCTGAAACAGAGGGGCTGAATCAGCGGGGCTGAAACAGAGGGCGAGAAACAGAGGGGCAGAAACAGAGGGCGAGAAACAGAGGGGCTGAAACAGAGGGGCTGAAACAGAGGGCGAGAAAAAGAGGGGCTGAAACAGAGGGCGAGAAACAGAGGGGCTGAAACAGAGGGGCTGAAACAGAGGGCGAGAAACAGAGGGGCTGAAACAGAGGGGCTGAAACAGAGGGGCTGAAACAGAGGGGCTGAAACAGAGGGCGAGATACAGAGCGGCTGAAACAGAGTGCGAGAAGCAGAGGGTCTGAAACAGAGGGCGAGAAACAGAGGGGCTGAAACAGAGGGGCTGAAACAGAGTGCGAGAAGCCGAGGGGCTGAAACAGAGGGTGAGAAACAGAGGGGCTGAAACAGAGGCCGAGAAACAGAGGGGCTGGAACAGAGGGCGAGAAACAGAGGGGCTGAAACAGAGGGCGAGAAACAGAGGGGCTGAAACAGAGGGGCTGAAACAGTGAGCGAGATAAAGAGAGGCTTAAACAGAGGGGCTGAAACAGAGGGGCTGAAACAGAGGGCGAGAATCAGAGGGGCTGAAACAGAGGGCGAGAAACAGAGGGGCAGAAACAGAGGGGCTGAAACAGAGGGGCTGAAACAGAGGGGCTGAAACAGAGGGCGAGAAACAGTGGGGCTGAAACAGAGGGCGAGAAACAGAGGGGCTGAAACAGAGGGGCTGAATCAGAGGGGCTGAGTCAGAGGGGCTGAAACAGAGGGGCTGAATCAGCGGGGCTGAAACAGAGGTCGAGAAACAGAGGGGCTGTAACAGAGGGCGAGAAACAGTGGGGCTGAAACAGAGGGCGAGAAACAGAGGGGCTGAAACAGAGGGGCTGAATCAGAGGGGCTGAGTCAGAGGGGCTGAAACAGAGGGGCTGAATCAGCGGGGCTGAAACAGAGGGCGAGAAACAGAGGGGCTGAAACTGAGGACGAGATACAGAGGGGCAGAAACAGAGGGCGAGAAGCAGTGGGGCTGAAACAGAGGGGCTGAAACAGAGGGCGAGAAACAGAGGGGCTGAAACAGAGGGCGAGAAACAGAGGGGCTGAAACAGAGGGGCTGAAACAGAGGGGCTGAAACAGAGGGACTGAAACAGAGGGCGAGAAACAGAAGAGCTGAAACAGAGGGCGAGAAACAGAGGAGTTGAAACAGAGGGCGAGAATAAGAGGGGCTGAAACAGAGGGGCTGAAGCAGAGGGGCTGAAACAGAGGGGCTGAAACAGAGGGCGAGAAACAGAGGGGCTGAAACAGAGGGCGAGAAACAGAGGGGCTGAAACAGAGGGCGAGAAACAGAGGGACTGAAACAGAGGAGCTGAAACAGAGGGGCTGAAACAGAGGGGCTGAATCAGAGGGGCTGACTCAGAGGTGCTGAAACAGAGGGGCTGAATCAGCGGGGCTGAAACAGAGGGCGAGAAACAGTAGCGCTGAAACAGAGGGCGAGAAACAGAGGGGCTGAAACAGAGGGCGAGAAACAGAGGGGCTGAAACAGAGGGGCTGAAACAGAGGGCGAGAAACAGAGGAGCTGGAACAGAGGGCGAAAAACGGAGGGGCTGAAACAGAGGGGCTGAAACAGAGGGGCTGAATCAGAGGTTTTGATACAGAGGGGCTGAAACAGAGGTGCTGAATCAGCGGGGCTGAAACATAGGGCGAGAAACAGAGGGGCTGAAACAGAGGGTGAGAAACAGAGGGGCAGAAACAGAGGGCGAAAAGGAGAGGGGCTGAAACAGAGGGCGAGAAACAGAGGGCGAGAAACAGAGGGGCTGAAACAGAGGGCGAGAAACAGAGGGGCTGAAACAGAAGGGCTGAAACAGAGGGGCTGAAACATAGGGGTTGAAACAGAGGGCGAGAAAAAGAGGGGCTGAAACAGAGGGTGAGAAACAGAGCGGCTAAAACAGAGTGCGAGAAACAGAGGGGCTGAAACACAGGAGCTGAAACAGCGGGGCTGAAACAGAGGTGCTGAAACAGAGGGGCTGAAACAGAGGGCGATAAACAGAGGGGCTGAAACAGAGGGCGAGAAACAGAGGGGATGAAACAGAGGGCGAGAAACAGAGGGCGAGAAACAGAGGGACTGAAACAGAGGGGCTGAAAGAGAGGGGCTGAAAGAGAGGGGCTGAAACAGAGGGGCTGAAACAGAGGGCGAGAAACAGAGGGGCTGAAACAAAGGGCGAGAAACAGAGGGGCTGAAACAGAGGGCGAGAAACGGAGGGGCTGAAACAGAGGGGCTGAAACAGAAGGGCTGAAACAGAGGGGCTGAAACAGAGGGCGAGAAACAGAGGGGCTGAAACAGAGGGCGAGAAACAGAGGGGCTGAAACAGAGGGCGAGAAACAGAGGGGCTGAAACAGAGGGGCTGAACCAGAGGGGCTGAAACACAGGCCGAGAAATAGAGGGGCTGAAACAAAGGGCGAGAACAGAGGGGCTGAAACAGAGGGGCTGAAACAGAGGGGCTGAAACAGAGGGCGAGAGACTGAGGCGCTGAATCAGAGGGGCTGAAACAGAGGGGCTGAAACAGAGGGCGAGAAACAGAGGGGCTAAAACAGCTGGCGAGAAAATGAGGGCCAGAAACAGAGGGGCTGAAACAGAGGGGCTGAAACAGACGGGCTGAAACAGAGAGCCTGAAGCAGAGGCCGAGAAACAGAGGGGCTGAAACAGGGGGCGAAAAACAGCGGGGCTGAGACAGTGGGCGAGAAACAGAGGGTGAGAAACAGAGGGCGAGAAACAGTGGGGCTGAAACAGAGGGGCTGAAACAGAGGGGCTGAAACAGAGGGGCTGAAACAGAGGGCGAGAAACAGAGGGGCTGAAACAGAGGGTATGAATCAGAGTGGCTGAAACAGAGGGCGAGAAACAGAGGGGCTGAAACAGAGGGCGAGAAACAGAGGGGTTGAAACAGAGGGCGAGAAACAGAGGGGCTGAAACAGAGGGGCTGAAACAGAGGGCGAGAAACAGAGGGGCTGAAACAGAGGGCGAGAAACAGAGGGTCTGAAACAGCGGGGCTGAAACAGAGGGCGAGAAACAGAGGGGCTGAAACAGAGGGCGAGAAACAGAGCGGCTAAAACAGAGGGCGAGAAACAGAGGGGCTGAAACACAGGGGCTGAAACAGAGGGGCTGAAACAGAGGGGCTGAAACAGAGGGCAAGAAACAGAGGGGCTGAAACAGAGGGCGAGAAACAGAGGGGCTGAATCAGAGGGGCAGAAACAGAGGGCGAGAAACAGAGGGGCTGAAACAGAGGGTGAGAAGCAGAGGGGCTGAAACAGAGGGCGAGAAACAGAGGGCGAGAAACAGAGGGGCTGAAACAGAGGGGCTTAAACAGAGGTGCTGAAACAGAGGGCGAGAAACAGAGGGGCTGAAACAAAGGGCGAGAAACAGAGGGGCTGAAACAGAGGGCGAGAAACGGAGGGGCTGAAACAGAGGGCGAGAAACAGAGGGGCTGAAACAGAGGGGCTGAAACAGAGGGGCTGAAACAGGGGGCGAGATACAGAGGGGCTGAAACAGAGTGCGAGAAGCAGAGGGGCTGAAACAGAGGGCGAGAAACAGACGGGCTGAAACAGGGGGCGAAAAACAGCGGGGCTGAAACATTGGGCGAGAAACAGAGGGTGAGAAACAGAGGGCGAGAAACAGTGGGGCTGAAACAGAGGGGCTGAAACAGAGGGGCTGAAACAGAGAGGCTGAAACAGAGGGCGAGAACCAGAGGGGCTGGAACAGAGGGGCTGAATCAGAGTGGCTGAAACAGAGGGCGAGAAACAGAGGGGCTGAAACAGGGGGCGAGAAACAGAGGGGCTGAAACAGAGGGCGAGAAACAGAGGGGCTGAAACGGAGGGGCTGAAACAGAGGGCGAGAAACAGAGGGGCTGAAACAGACGGGCTGAAACAGAGAGCCTGAAACAGAGGGCGAGAAACAGAGGGGCTGAAACAGGGGGCGAAAAACAGCGGGGCTGAAACAGTGGGCGAGAAACAGAGGGTGAGAAACAGAGGGCGAGAAACAGTGGGGCTGAAACAGAGGGGCTGAAACAGAGGGGCTGAGACAGAGGGGCTGAAACAGAGGGCGAGAAACAGAGGGGCTGGAACAGAGGGGCTGAATCAGAGTGGCTGAAACAGAGGGCGAGAAACAGAGGGGCTGAAACAGAGGGCGAGAAACAGAGGGGCTGGAAACAGAGGGGCTGAAACAGAGGGCGAGAAACAGAGGGGCTGAAACAGAGGGCGAGAAACAGAGGGGCTGAAACAGAGGTGCTGAATCAGAGGGGCTGAAACAGAGGGCGAGAAGCAGAGGGGCTGAAACAGAGGGTGAGAAGCAGAGGGCGAGAAACAGTGGGCGAGAAACAGAGGGGCTGAAACAGAGGGGCTTAAACAGAGGTGCTGAAACAGAGGGCGAGAAACAGAGGGGCTGAAACAAAGGGCGAGAAACAGAGGGGCTGAAACAGAGGGCGAGAAACGGAGGGGCTGAAACAGAGGGCGAGAAACAGAGGGGCTGAAACAGAGGGGCTGAAACAGAGGGGCTGAAACAGAGGGCGAGATACAGAGGGGCTGAAACAGAGTACGAGAAGCAGAGGGGCTGAAACAGAGGGCGAGAAACAGACGGGCTGAAACAGGGGGCGAAAAACAGCGGGGCTGAAACAGTGGGCGAGAAACAGAGGGTGAGAAACAGAGGGCGAGAAACAGTGGGGCTGAAACAGAGGGGCTGAAACAGAGGGGCTGAAACAGAGGGGAAGAAACAGAGGGCGAGAAACAGAGGGGCTGGAACAGAGGGGCTGAATCAGAGTGGCTGAAACAGAGGGCGAGAAACAGAGGGGCTGAAACAGAGGGCGAGAAACAGAGGGGCTGAAACAGAGGGCGAGAAACAGAGTGGCTGAAACAGAGGGGCTGAAACAGAGGGCGAGAAACAGAGGGGCTGAAACAGACGGGCTGAAACAGAGAGCCTGAAACAGAGGGCGAGAAACAGAGGGGCTGAAACAGGGGGCGAAAAACAGCGGGGCTGAAACAGTGGGCGAGAAACAGAGGGTGAGAAACAGAGGGCGAGAAACAGTGGGGCTGAAACAGAGGGGCTGAAACAGAGGGGCTGAGACAGAGGGGCTGAAACAGAGTGCGAGAAACAGAAGGGCTGGAACAGAGGGGCTGAATCAGAGTGGCTGAAACAGAGGGCGAGAAACAGAGGGGCTGAAACAGAGGCCGAGAAACAGAGGGGCTGAAACAGAGGGCGAGAAACAGAGGGGCTGAAACAGAGGGGCTGAAACAGAGGGCGAGAAACAGAGGGGCTGAAACAGAGGGCGAGAAACAGAGGGGCTGAAACAGCGGGGCAATAACAGAGGGCGAGAAACAGAGGGGCTGAAACAGAGGGCGAGAAACAGAGCGGCTAAAACAGAGGGCGAGAAACAGAGGGGCTGAAACACAGGGTCTGAAACAGAGGGGCTGAAACAGAGGGGCTGAAACAGAGGGCGAGAAACAGAGGGGCTGAAACAGAGGGCGAGAAACAGAGAGGCTGATACAGAGGGTGAGAAACAGAGGGGCTGAATCAGAGGGGCTGAAACAGAGGGCGAGAAACAGAGGGGCTGAAACAGAGGGTGAGAAGCAGAGGGGCTGAAACAGAGGGCGAGAAACAGAGGGCGAGAAACAGAGGGGCTGAAACAGAGGGGCTTAAACAGAGGTGCTGAAACAGAGGGCGAGAAACAGAGGGGCTGAAACAAAGGGCGAGAAACAGAGGGGCTGAAACAGAGGGCGAGAAACGGAGGGCCTGAAACAGAGGGCAAGAAACAGAGGGGCTGAAACAGAGGGGCTGAAACAGAGGGGCTGAAACAGAGGGCGAGATACAGAGGGGCTGAAACAGAGTGCGAGAAGCAGAGGGGCTGAAACAGAGGGCGAGAAACAGACGGGCTGAAACAGAGGGGCTGAAACAGAGGGTGAGAAACAGAGGGGCTGAAACAGAGTGCGAGAAACAGAGTGGCTGAAACAGACGGGCTGAAACAGAGGGCGAGAAACAGAGGGGCTGAAACAGAGGGCGAGAAACAGAGGGGCTTGAACAGAGGGCGAGAAACAGAGGGGCTGAAACAGAAGGCGAGAAACAGAGGGGCTGAAATAGAGGGCGAGAAACAGAGGGGCTGAAACAGAGGGGCTGAAACAGTGGGCGAGATACAGAGGGGCTGAAACAGAGGGGCTGAAACAGAGAGGCTGAAACAGAGGGCGAGAAACAGAGGGGCTGAAACAGAGGGCGAGAAACAGAGGGGCTGAAACAGAGGGACTGAAACAGAGGGCGAGAAACAGAGGGGCTGAAACAGAGGGCGAGAAACAGAGGGGTTGAAACAGAGGGCGAGAAACAGAGGGGCTGAAACAGAGGGGCTGAAGCAGAGGTGCTGAAACAGAGGGGCTGAAACAGAAGGCGAGAAACAGAGGGGCTGAAACAGAGGGCGAGAAACAGAGGGGCTGAAACAGAGGGGCTGAAACAGAGGGGCTGAAACAGAGGGCGAGAAAAAGAGGGGCTGAAACAGAGGGCAAGAAACAGAGGAGCTGAAACAGAGGGCGAGAAACAGAGGGGCTGAAACAGAGGGGCTGAAACAGAGGGGCTGAATCAGCGGGGCTGATTCTGAGTGGATGAAACAGAGGGGCTGAATCAGCTGGGCAGAAACAGATGGCGAGAAACAGAGGGGCTGAAACAGAGTGCGAGAAACAGAGGGGCAGAAACAGAGGGTGAGAAACAGAGGGGCTGAATCAGAGGGGTTGAATCAGAGGGGCTGAAACAGAGGGGCTGAATCAGAGGGGCTCAAACAGAGGGCGAGAAAAAGAGGGGCTGAAACAGAGGGCGAGAAACAGAGGGGCTGAAACAGAGGGCGAGAAACAGAGGGGCTGAAACAGAGGGGCTGAAGCAGAGGGGCTGAATCAGAGGGGCTGATTCTGAGTGGATGAAACAGAGGGGCTGAATCAGCGGGGCAGAAACAGAGGGCGAGAAACAGAGGAGCTGAAACAGAGGGGCTGAAAGAGAGGGCGAGAAACAGAGGGGCTGAAACAGAGTTGCTGAAACAGAGGGCGAGGAACAAAGGGGCTGAAACAGAGGGCGAGAAACAGAGGGGCTGAAACAGAGGGTCTGAAACAGAGGGCGAGAAACAGAGGGGCTGAAACAGAGGGCGAGAAACAGAGGGGCTGAAACAGAGGGGCTGAAACAGAGGTGCTGAAACAGAGGGGCTGAATCAGAGGGGCTGATTCAGAGGGTCTGAAACAGAGGGGCTGAATCAGCGTGGCTGAAACAGAGGGCGAGAAACTGAGGGGCTGAAACAGAGGGCGAGAAAAAGAGGGGCTGAAACAGAGGGGCTGAAACAGAGGGGCTGAAACAGAGGGGCTGAAACAGAGGGCGAGATACAGAGGGGCTGAAACAGAGTGCGAGAAGCAGAGGGGCTGAAACAGAGGGCGAGAAACAGACGGGCTGAAACAGAGGGGCTGAAACAGAGGGTGAGAAACAGAGGGGCTGAAACAGAGTGCGAGAAACAGAGTGGCTGAAACAGACGGGCTGAAACAGAGGGCGAGAAACAGAGGGGCTGAAACAGAGGGCGAGAAACAGAGGGGCTTGAACAGAGGGCGAGAAACAGAGGGGCTGAAACAGAAGGCGAGAAACAGAGGGGCTGAAATAGAGGGCGAGAAACAGAGGGGCTGAAACAGAGGGGCTGAAACAGTGGGCGAGATACAGAGGGGCTGAAACAGAGGGGCTGAAACAGAGAGGCTGAAACAGAGGGCGAGAAACAGAGGGGCTGAAACAGAGGGCGAGAAACAGAGGGGCTGAAACAGAGGGACTGAAACAGAGGGCGAGAAACAGAGGGGCTGAAACAGAGGGCGAGAAACAGAGGGGTTGAAACAGAGGGCGAGAAACAGAGGGGCTGAAACAGAGGGGCTGAAGCAGAGGTGCTGAAACAGAGGGGCTGAAACAGAAGGCGAGAAACAGAGGGGCTGAAACAGAGGGCGAGAAACAGAGGGGCTGAAACAGAGGGGCTGAAACAGAGGGGCTGAAACAGAGGGCGAGAAAAAGAGGGGCTGAAACAGAGGGCAAGAAACAGAGGAGCTGAAACAGAGGGCGAGAAACAGAGGGGCTGAAACAGAGGGGCTGAAACAGAGGGGCTGAATCAGCGGGGCTGATTCTGAGTGGATGAAACAGAGGGGCTGAATCAGCTGGGCAGAAACAGATGGCGAGAAACAGAGGGGCTGAAACAGAGTGCGAGAAACAGAGGGGCAGAAACAGAGGGTGAGAAACAGAGGGGCTGAATCAGAGGGGTTGAATCAGAGGGGCTGAAACAGAGGGGCTGAATCAGAGGGGCTCAAACAGAGGGCGAGAAAAAGAGGGGCTGAAACAGAGGGCGAGAAACAGAGGGGCTGAAACAGAGGGCGAGAAACAGAGGGGCTGAAACAGAGGGGCTGAAGCAGAGGGGCTGAATCAGAGGGGCTGATTCTGAGTGGATGAAACAGAGGGGCTGAATCAGCGGGGCAGAAACAGAGGGCGAGAAACAGAGGAGCTGAAACAGAGGGGCTGAAAGAGAGGGCGAGAAACAGAGGGGCTGAAACAGAGTTGCTGAAACAGAGGGCGAGGAACAAAGGGGCTGAAACAGAGGGCGAGAAACAGAGGGGCTGAAACAGAGGGTCTGAAACAGAGGGCGAGAAACAGAGGGGCTGAAACAGAGGGCGAGAAACAGAGGGGCTGAAACAGAGGGGCTGAAACAGAGGTGCTGAAACAGAGGGGCTGAATCAGAGGGGCTGATTCAGAGGGTCTGAAACAGAGGGGCTGAATCAGCGTGGCTGAAACAGAGGGCGAGAAACTGAGGGGC